>NC_132875.1:8126438-8436716 GCF_048164855.1 Canis lupus baileyi | reverse complement strand
TCTAAAAAGCGAGGGTCTTGTGATACTATTATATTCCAAACTTTGCCTTCCTTAACAGGCTAACGGCCTTCCCAACTCACCAAATGGTGCTTTTGTAAATATTTCTGTTTAGTAAATACTTTCTGCGTTTTGTAAATACTTCTGAATCTAACAGCTTATTTAAGTGTGCCCGATGACAAATAAACACAACCATCAGCCCTGAGCTCAAAAGTACAAACTCCCACACAACTGATCACTTCGAAGAATCATGCGTATTTTGTTGGCATCTCCCATGAAGGGAAGCAGCCCTGCAAGAGAAAAATCATAAAGCTTGGTGCTAACTTAGCATCAGCTTCTTCACCTACAAATTTATGATTGAGCATAGTTATATTTGTGGTTAATACAACCTGTTCTTTAACAGGAACTCTTTTTTTTTTTTTTTTATGATAGTCACAGAGAGAGAGAGGCAGAGACATAGGCAGAGGGAGAAGCAAGCTCCATGCACCGGGAGCCTGACGTGGGATTCGATCCCGGGTCTCCAGGATCGCGCCCTGGGCCGAAGGCAGGCGCCAAACCGCTGCGCCACCCAGGGATCCCCTAACAGGAACTCTTTAAAGATGGTCTTTTCTATTTGTCCATTCTACCTCCTAAGCATCTTTAAATTCTTCTCCTGATCTCTAGCTGTACCCATCACCTCGGCTTTGGTTCAGGCTTTCCCTACGTGTGGTGGGACCAGAGTTCTTGGAGCCAGGGTGAGCTCGAGAGACACTCGTAAGTAGGCGGATCCCAGCTCCATTGACGCCTTCTGTAAACCCAGGCTTGCCTTTCTGCTTCTCTAAGACTCTGATTCTCTTTCAAGACCCATAGAGACTAGAATTATAAGCATTTGTAACAGCGATGACTCAGACAAAAGAGCTTTCAGCCAGAAATATGTGTATCTAAAAGAAATAACTATACAATGCAGTTATACTCCTATATAACTGTGGGCTTCAAAAGTGAAAGATTGGGGACGCCTGGATGGCTTAGTGGTTGAGCGATTGCCTTTTAGCTCAGGACGCCATCCTCGAGTCCACATTGGGCTTCCTGCGTGGAGCCTGCTTCTCCTCCCTCTGCCTGTGTCTCTGCTTCTCTCTCTCTGTGTGTCTCTCATGAATAAATAAATAAAATCTTTTTTTAAAAAGTGAAAGATTATTCTTATTGTGCAGTTCAACAGGGCATGGAAATCCCACAAAACTGTTTAGTGCTGGTGGGAGAAAATGAGTGGCGAAGTTCCAGCCTGTGGAGCACCCATTTAGAGCATGTTTAGACAGAGGACAGACCCTAGACAAACTGAAATGCCATCCTCCCATCTCCCTCTTCCGTGCCCTGCAAGGAGCCCGTGTCCAACGCTCCCACGCTGCTCCCTGGGTGCCCCCCAAAGGCCTGTGTCCTTGCTTGAATCTCATGCTCAGAACCACCTCCTGGCTTCTCTTGGACAGAACAGCTCCTTGCCCTCAGGTATTCGCACGATGAGAAGGGTCAGAGACCTGCAGTCATAGAATGATGCCTCCTCTCCAAAGAAGGAATCCTCCAGAAGCAGAATTTCAGCTACTTCGAGAGGAAGGGGAGAAAAACATTGTGAACCCACGGTCTTCCTGACATGTGTTGTCACAAATCCACGATGCGTCACCGGTGTGCCCGTGCTTGACAGTGTTCCAGTGCCAGACTCCCGGTTAGACCTAGTTCTATCCTTCAGCCTCTGCCCGAAGCCAATGCACATTCTGATTGAGGGCAAGAGTATTTCCTCTAAAGGAACCGTTTCCCCTAAAGAAATTGGCTGATGAGTCAGAAAATGTAGCCTCTGCTCCCTGCAACACCATTTCCTAACGATGTAACCTCGGGCCAGCCACTTAACCTCTCTGAGGAGCAACATCCTAAACTCAAATCAGGATAATAATACCTCCTCTGCATCCTTACGACTGGTTATTTTAAAGAACGGGTGAGATAATAAATGAGAACTGGCCTTGAGATCTGTAAAATGTAAGATATTAGTACTGAAGGGTGACAGCTCCCCTCACCCCGTCCGGTTATTTTAAATATATAATACAGGATCTTTCCATATTGCTGGCAATATGGAAGGAAACAGCTGCTGGTCCGAGCCAATTTTAGAAACCCGTGTTTTCGGAAAAGGAAGAGTCAACTTTCATCACAACAATGTCGCTGGCATAGGACGGGCACTGCCAGACGATGTAGAGCTGGCCCAGCAGGTGTCAGCAGAGAACCAAGTTTTGGTGCTCTGCAGGCTCACCAAGGGGTGGAGGGGACACTGGGACCTGGTGGGCCGAGGCGGGGCTGGCAGGAGTCACTGTCCCAATCCCGGCGGGGTGCAGGTGGCCAGTCCTGGACCAAGAGCTGGAGACAAGCCTCCAGCTCTACCTAAGGAGCTCTCGTTGGCTTCTGAGGATCCTTCCCATTCCTGCCTCTTAGTTCCTCTCAGTCTTCAGAACCTGTGCTATAACTTGGAAAACTTGTCTCAAGGGAAAGAGAGGTTTTGTTTGTTTGTTTAGAGAAATATGACTTTGGGAGTGATTTCCTTTTTCCCTCTCAACACCAGACTTGTTTCAAGTGTATGATTTTCACCTACACCTCCTTCTCCTACCATATTATTACTCAGCTTACTCACTGGACGCCAAACCCCAGCTATTCGGATCTGATGATTCAGATAATCCCCCCAGCTTCCACAAGGCAAATGCCCTGAGAGTGGGCCAGTGCTGTTTCGGTTACCAGATACAACCTGTTGGAGGAAGCACCAAATCTTAGGTGTTAACAGATGGTTTCTCAGAGTTTACTCTTATGGGGACATGATTTCACTGCAAATATAGGTGAGTCTGCTACGGTGCACATGCTGAAATGGATTCTACTACTAGGTTTTATGAGGTCCGAGATCTCTCTTGGTTGGGTGTGCAGAAGGTGACTTGGAGAAACAGCAAAGTAGCTCTTTGCAACAGGAGAAAACCCCAAACTGTTGGCTTGCTCTTCTGTTCAGTCTCTGAGATCCACAGTGAGCACATGAGTGTGTGTGTATATGTGCGTGAGGGGGGCATGGTACACGTGTGAGCAGTGGTATATCCTAGTAATGGAGGGAAGGACATATGTGAGAAACTCTGTGAGAGCTAAGGGCAAATGCGAGCAGAACCAGAAGGTCGTCTGAGGCTCTGAAGCCACATCTGTGGGCAGGAGGTCAGGGGCACAGCCATGAGCACATAAAGAGTTGGCCACCTGCAAGTCTGTCACACTTGGGGGACGAGAAAAAGGCAGAAATCAGTGGCTATGGACCTGGTTTTCCTATCCCATTGTTATTTGTCTTTTCTAACCCGTATCAAAGTCTAACTATCTTCAGGAACATTCAGGGACTCTATTTAGTTCTGGAATAAGTAAAAGTCTCCAGGAAAAGGGAGTTGGGGCCTGCTTAGAATAATCCAAGGTATGTGTGTGTGTGTGTGTGTGTGTGTGTGTGTGTGTAGTCTGTAGAGTCCTCAACTCCACAAGATACTCCAAAGTATCTAGCATCCACACAAGGAACAGAGGTCCCATACCTACCAGTAAATGTGAGCGCTGAGCCCCGCAGTCTATAAATCTTCGGCTGGCAGGCTGACAGCAGAGTATACGCAGATTCCAACACTACTGCAAGTCTCTCATATCCTTAGCTAGGGAAGTTGTTTCCTTCTCTTTCTGACTGCGAATATTTAATTATTTCCTTCTTTTTCTTTGAAACCAGGAGGTACTGCGATTGAAATAATATTCAAAATAAAGGTGTTGGGGGGAGTCCCAAGTCCACAGAGCCGCTGCCTTGCACATTATTTTGCCCAGCGTGTACAAGAAAACAAAACAAAACAAAACCAAAAAAAAAAAAAAACCGCAGATAGCAGATCTGGGCAGCTTAAACCCTCGTGGAGTTATGTTACTGCAATAAACAACGGTAAGCATTCACTGTCTTTGACTTTTTCTGCTCTGTGGGTGTTTATCTGTGTCCCCAGGTTTAGGACAAAAATTTGCACTGGTGATTTCAGTATGGGGGCTGTAAAGACAGGGGCAACCAAAAGGTAAGGGCTGCTTGGGTCCATGCATAAACCTCTGATTTTAGGCCCCGTCTTTCAATCCCAGATTCCCATAAACGAAATTGTTCTATTATAAAAGGGACCTTCTCTGGCATTATCCACTCGCAGTATAGTGAAATAGTTTTTGGCCGTGTCTACCCAGCAAAAGAGAAGGAGAGAGTTGAATGCATTAAAGGCATCCCTCAGAATTGATCAGAAACCCCTGCCATTGTGGCTTTAGGGTAGAAACAACCACCTCTGTTGCTCCATTGTCAATTGTGATTTGCCAGCACAGCTTTGCGGCCTCAGAAATTGTCTTTACACTCGAGCTTCCTCAAAGACAGCGGGGCCACATTTAAGCTCGAGGTGATTTGGTTACAGGAGGCCCTCTCGCTGCTCCTGGAGCCCGAGCCTCGTGGCTCCCAGGCCCCGGGAAGCCCTGGCCTCGGCCCCCAGGGCCTCCCCGCCCCGGCTCAATTGCTCTGGACCAGTTCATTTCGCCACAGCCCGGAGCCGCTCGGAAAGCAAAGATTAAAGGGGAAAGTCGCAGCTGTATATTTATATTTTCATTGCTAGAAGGGGATTGATTTCCGCGCATTTATTTTGGTGGTTGTAATACACAAGGGCGGATTTGCGTCACCCGAGCAACTTGTCGGTGGAGATAAAGTTGCACAAATATTGAAAGGGGAAGTGCTAGGAGTCATTATAGAGTTTTTCTCCGGAAGAAATAAGGATTTCTGCAGTATCCTAAAATACTAAGGCCGCTTCTATTTTGAGACCAATCTCGCAGGCACATCCGCTCATTTAGTACGGGTTGGAGCCCATCAAAAAACAGGAGATGACCTGAACTCCGGCGAGCCCGGGGTTTCCTGCTGCTTTCTTGGTTCTGAGGGGTGGGCAGTAAGGAAGAGGGGAGTCAGCGCGCCCAGGACAGGGCGAGGGGCCCGCGGCCGCGACACCTGATCCCGGGGAAGGGGTGTGAGCTGGCGGGAGGTCCGGGGAGCAGGGGGTCCTTGCAAAGGTTTCCTTTCCTGCGCTTCGCTCCAGGAGCTCGGGGTAGGCCGGGTGGCGCTGGTGCGGCCGCCCTGGAGCCGAGCGCCCGGGGAGCAGAGGGGCGCGCGCGAAGTTGCGATCCACGTCCCAGGCGCGGGCCTTTCGGGGACACCGAGGAGCGCGCGGCGGGGCGCAGAGTCCGCGGGAAAACCGCCTCCCGGCCACCCCCCAACCCCCCCACGCCTGCCCCGCGCGCTCCCGGGCCTTGAAATGCAGCAGATGCGGGTTGGGGACGCCTCGGGACACCCCGAGGGCCCGCGCGTTCCGCCCCCTGTGCACCCTGCACCCCCCACCCTCCTAGGGACCTGTCTTATTTGGGGGCGGCTGGCAGCAGTGAGGCCTAAATACGCCTCCTTTAGAACCTTGCGTTTGAAAGTAGGACGCAAGTCGGGATGTTTGCAGTCAAATTGCAATTAGAAGGGACACTGGGAAAGGGGGTTTAGGGCCGTCCCTGCACGCACTGGCGCCGGCGATGGTCCCTGGGAGCTGTGCAGTTACAGAGGGGCCGCGCCCTGCCAGCCCAGGCTCGCCACCGTCCCGGGCCTCTGACCCGCAACACCTCCCCTGGAACACCTCAAGGAGGCTCCAACGCCCCAGGCCGCCTTATATCTGTCACTCTTTTGAGTGGCTAGAGGTCCGACTGGTCTTCCCTGTCTCTGTAGCCCCAGATGCCTGCCTCCCCAGGCGATCCAACACTCCATTCCATCTCTGGAAAGAACACCTCTGTCCTTGCTGCAAGGAGCAAGCTTTGGAACCCTTTAGTAAAAGGAGAGAGCGACCTAGAGAGGGAGAGAGAAAGACAGGGAGAAGGGGTAAGGGCAGGTGTAGGGGACGTTCTAGTGCTGCCTGGCCGGAAGTGATTGATCAGTGATTGATTACTTTCCAGGAGAAAGTCAAAAGCTTAAAATGACAGCATTGGCAACAAGAGGCTAGAAGCCACCAGAAATATATTTTAATTAGCCCAAATCCTGAATTTGACATAGGCATGGCAAGTTCAGTTGCCTTTCGGGGTTTATTTGGTAAGACCTGTTAGTTGGAATAAAAAATGTCACAGAAGATTTAATGCAACTGTATTCAAAGTTTTTTTTTTTTTTTTTTTTTGAGGGGAGGGAGAAGTGCTGAAGAAGCACAGAAGTTCAATTAGGAGATGCTTATTAGGGCAATCGAAAACAAAAGATTTCGTGGTTTCATTATTGTTATTATTTTATTTTCTTCCTGAAAATGTGCAAGAAGAGCTCATCTGGGTGGCCTGTGGTTTGTTTGGGAGAGGGGTGGGGAAATCCATTCTGACTGTAATTTAAAAGAGAACGAATTCTTAAAATAGAGATGTTGATGTTGCAGAAAACCCCCACTACACCCACCCTGCGCTCTAAAGATCCAAAGCACCAATGGAAGAGGGTGGCCACCACTGCAGCTTCTTTTGCGACCAGGCCCAAGGGGTTCCTGGGGAAACAGTCACTGAATTGAAGTAGCATTTAACCCCAAGGAAATGTGCTCTTGAGGGCACTTGCAAAACAATGGCCCCCACGTGACGCGGGGATGTGGTGGAGCCGGGAGGGTGACATTTCCTACAAGGTGCAGCAGAGGAGCGCACGCTCGTGCCGCCTTCCCGGGTTTCGGACCGGGCGGCCTGTTTTGTTGTCGCCTGAGGTTCGGGGGAGGGTTCGGCCGCGTCCACGGGAGACGTTCGGAGACATCCATCTTATTTTGTTTGCAAGCTTACTCGTCCAAGTGTCACCGTGTGACAGCTCGGGGACTCAAGCTAATTTGCGACCGCCCCTCCTGTCTTCCCCGAGGGTGTCCGAGGCAGCGCGGCGGACGCGGTGCTAAAACGTTGGGCGGGGACTCTGGACCGCAGCTGCCCCGCGCCACGGCTTGGCGGCGGGAGCCCACGGGGGACGCGGACGCGGGCTTTCGGGATAAAGGCCGAGGGAAGACGAATCAGGCCCGAGCGAAGCCAGGAGGAGGGAACCCAGGGGGCCGCCCCCGTGTTCCAGGGGGAGGGCTCTGCACCCGTGAAACTACACGGGAGCGTCAGCGCCCCCGAGAAAGCAGGCCAGGAGCTCCGGGACCACCTCTGTGCGTCCGATGTCGCTTCGGAGCCGCAGAGGCTCCGCGAGGCTCCGCAGCCCCGGGAGCCGCCGCCCGGGCCCCTGCGCCCCGGCCCCTGCGCAGCCCACGCGGCAGCAGCAAACACTTTGGCGTGGCCGGGGCGTGGCCCGCCTCCCAGGCCCCGCCCACCTCCCAGGCCCCGCCCCCTTTCCCGATTCCCCTCCACTCCCCGCTCCCATTGGCCAGGAGGATGGCCAATGGGCGCTCGGATCGAGGTCCTACCCTGGGTCTGACTCCGAAGCTCCTGCCAAAACTTTGGGAGTTTTTAGAGAGGAGTTTTTTTTTTTTTTTCTTTTCTCTTATTACCTTTTTTTTTTTTTTTTAAACTAACGGATTATTATTGTTGTTGTTTTAAATTTAGCTCTTCGGGCTTAGCTGTTTGGGTTTTCTTTCGGTGGCCGGCCCCTGTCTCCCCGGCTTCCCCGCGGCCCCCGCCCGCCCGCCCGCCCGGCCGCCCCGGGCCCCTCGCTCGCCTCCAGCCCGCGGGGAGCGCGGGCGCCGCGCCGCCTTTAAAGTGAGGCCAGGGGCCGCGGCTGGACCGGCCGGGATCCGGGCCTCGCCTCCTCCCTCGGGGGCGCTAGGGCTCCCTGGCCTGTCTCCGGTGCGGACGGAGAAGCGAAAGCGGATCGTCCTCGGCTGCGCTGCCGCTGCCCCCGGGACCCCGCGCGCTCCCCTCCGCGCACCCATCCACCCGCCCGCTCGGCCGGGCCGGGCCGCGGCGGCAGCTCGGCGCTCCCAGCCAGAATGTTCGCCGCCGGGCTGGCTCCCTTCTACGCCTCCAACTTCAGCCTCTGGTCGGCCGCCTACTGCTCCTCGGCCGGCCCGGGCGGCTGCTCCTTCCCGCTGGACCCCGCCGCGGTCAAGAAGCCCTCCTTCTGCATCGCAGACATCCTGCACGCGGGCGTGGGGGAGCCGGGGGCGGCCCCGGACGGTCTGGCGGGGGCCTCGGCCGCCGCCCTCACCGCGCACTTGGGCTCGGCTCACCCGCACGCGTCGTTCCAAGCCGCCGCCAGATCCCCGCTCCGACCCACCCCGGTGGTGGCGCCCTCCGAGGTCCCGGCTGGCTTCCCGCAGCGGCTGTCTCCGCTCTCAGCCGCCTACCACCACCATCACCCACAGCAACAGCAGCAGCAACAGCCGCCGCCGCCGCAGCAGCCTCCGCCGCCACCCCGGGCTGGCGCCCTGCAGCCCCCGGTCTCCGCGGCGCGGGTGCTCCCCAACCCCCCGCATAGCGGCTCGGCCCCGGCCCCCTCTAGCAAGGACCTCAAATTTGGAATTGACCGCATTTTGTCTGCAGAATTTGACCCCAAAGTCAAGGAAGGCAACACGCTGAGAGGTAGGTCTTGGGCGGGCGAGAGGCTGCAGGCCTCTGACCAGGGCCTTGGCGCACTCCCCCGTCCCAGGGCCCTTTGGGATGCCTTTGCGTATTTGCGCAATTAAGGACAAACCGGTAAAACGAGGGAGAAGAAGGTGAATTGTAAGAAGACTGTGAAACGTTAGGTTTAAAACTCACCTGCTCCGCGTTTAAAAAAAAAAAAAAAGGAATCCAGGGATGCTTTAAAAACACACGTTACAGAGTCATTATTCATAAAAATCGTTGGGGGTCAATATTTGCTGAAATGATTCTCATCTGTCTCTTGAATCCCGTATCTAGAGAGAGAGAACCATATTAATTTTGACAGGGGGGAAAAAACCCTCTGGGGGAACACTTTCCCTTCCATTTATCTGGTTTCTAGTGAAATTCCACTCGAGGGATGTAGATAAACAAAAATAGACCTTCGGCTCCCAGGAGACAGTGGAGTTGGGGCTCCTTCTCCGGGGAGGCGGTAAGTTTGTGGAATTCGAGGCAAGCACCTGAAAGTGCTTTTGCCCGTTTTCTATAAAGCCCTTCCTCGCTTGTATGTGTAGACGTGGACGTGTGGGCCACACACAGGAACATTTTGCGCATCACCCCTTGGCCACAGTCGGGAGAGAGGGGGTTTCGGCGGGGAGGCCAGGGTCTCTCCTCACTTTGCTCCAGGAAAACCGAATGGAGGAGGTGGGAAGGCACAACTCGGCCAGGGAGTGTGGGTTTGCCCGAGGTGTAACCAGCTCTTCTTTTCCCTGTCTGCAGACCTCACGTCGCTGCTGACCAGCGGGCGGCCCGCAGGGGTGCACCTCCCAGGCCTGCAGCCCTCCGCCGGCCAGTTCTTCGCGTCTCTAGATCCCATTAACGAGGCGTCTGCCATCCTGAGCCCCTTAAGCTCGAACCCGAGAAATTCAGTTCAGCATCAGTTTCAAGACACGTTTCCAGGTACAGAAACCCTCACCACCCCTCCACTCCCCGAGAGCGCCGGCCTAATGGGGGGCAGGTCTACTGATGCAAAACTCGGGACTGACGCTTCACGTGGCCACCTCGGTGCAGCGATCCCGGAGTTGGTGCGGGAGGCTACCAAGTGCAGAGACAGAAACCGAAAGAGTCCTCAGATAGCTAGCTCACTCTCCGGGCGGCTCCCGGGGGGGGCAGGGGGTGGGGGACCCAGAGGGGGTGCCACAGAGAAAGCCTTTGCGTGGGCGCCTGGGCTGGGGTGAAGGGGCTTTCCCTAGTCTTTGCGCCAGAAAGTGGCTTGAAAATGCTGCAAGAAGTGTTGCTTTTTTAACATACACTCAGTTGGGAATGACCTCAAAGGCTTTGCCCAAGGAGGTTTTGTCTGTGCGCACGCTTGCAGGAACGTGCACACACACACACACACACACACACACACACACACAACAGGAGAGTCAAAGCTGTCATCTCTGCATCCTTCAGGCCCAAGGGGCATTTTCGCCTCCTTCTTGCGTGCCCGAAGGCCATGCATTAGGTTGAGGTTTCTGCTTTGGAATTAATGGTCGAACTGCCCGGGTGTCTCCACTCCACTCTCCTGTAGGCCTTATGCCTAAAGTCCTCGGAGATGTGGGATTCCTCCCTCGACAGGCCATTCGGCATGTGCGTCAAGGGCTTTTGGAATGGGGGCAGAGCCCACGGCTCACACAAAAACAGTTTCAAGCAGACCACGGGTGGGACACTAATGCAGCCCCCCTGTCTTTCTCTTGCTCCTGCTACTGCCCGGTGGCAGGTCCCTACGCGGTGCTCACGAAGGACACCATGCCGCAGACATACAAGAGGAAGCGCTCATGGTCGCGGGCGGTCTTCTCCAACCTGCAGAGGAAAGGCCTGGAGAAAAGGTTTGAGATTCAGAAGTATGTCACGAAGCCCGACCGAAAACAGCTGGCCGCGATGCTAGGCCTTACAGATGCGCAGGTAAAGCGGGATATCCGGCTCGTGGCGGGGTAACGGGTTGGTGGGGGCACAGCGCGGCCTAGCCCCAGGTCTCCCTCCACCCAGGCCCACTGCCCGTTTGCAGGGGAAACGCCAAGTCCCGAATTTCTGGAGACCTTGTAGGCGTCGAAACTTGGGGCAGGCAGAGGGGGTGGAGTGGGGTGGGTGGGGGTGGGGGAGAAGGATGGAAAGAAGAGCCCATCCCCAAAGATGTATGTCAACAAGCGCTGCGTGTTTATTTTGGCCAACAGGCCAAAGAACCGCGGAGAAAGCAAATAGGCCGCAGGAGATAATAATTATGTACTCCACTGTAGTGCAATTCGCTGTAGGAGGCAGTTTATTTCAGAAGAGATAAAAAATCCAAAGTCAAGAGATTGTTGTTGGGTTTTTTTTCCCCTCCTCCTCCGGTCCTTCCTCCCTCCTCCTCCTCCCGCTGCCGCTGGATTGTGAAATCCCCATTTGTGAGGAAGTGAAAACATCATTTCAAACGGAATGACTTAGCCCCAGCAGGGCGAGGAGTGCACTCAGCAGCAGTCAGAGTCAGGCCGATTTTCCAGCGGCATAAACTCTCATGAAAATCTCTGGGTGGGGAGGAGGGGGGAGGGGGAAAGAGAGAGAGGGAGAGAGAGAGAGAGAGGAAGAAAAGATTTTCTTGTAATACTCGAGGGCATTTCAGCAGCTTCTGCCTACTTGGATTTTATTCAAGACCCCGGTGGATCTATCGTGTTTGAATTCGATTTCTGAATTCAATTTTTTTTCTTTTCTCGGATTCAAGAACTGGACTTTCTCTGGACTTTCTGGGGTGGGGGTTTGAACATAGAAGAGTCACCCTTCGTCCACACCCCACAGCAGTGGCCTTTCCTCCCTGGGTTCTCTGTCTTCTGAGTAGGGCTTCTAGAAGCCAAGGCAGGCCACCTTTTGAGAGCTCTGTTAGGTGCACCCCTGCCCCTGCCTCTTGCTGTCCTCCATTACACAACTCCCCTCCCCAACACACACTGGAAGAGCCCAGCCGGTTTCCACCAGCTGTGGATGTTATTTTTAAAAGGGAAGCTGGAACTTGTGTGAACAGCATTGGGTCCCCCAGGGGATTGTATATATTTATATAGATTCTCCACCCCATCCCTACCCCCTTCCTCCACTTAGCACAGGTTTAATTCCAGCATTTTCTAAGCCTGCAGAAGGATTAGTTTATCCCTGGCAGGGGCAGGGTCCTTATCAGCTTCTGAGTACACACGCTGCCAAGGAGATGCTCTTTTTTACCATCGGTCCGGCAGTGCCCCCACCCCACTGGGATTAACTCTTTGAACCCTCTTGCCCCCCCTGTACTTCCCAGGGTTTCTCCTTAACAAGAGTTGCCTTTGTAGAAACTTGCCTTGGGTAATGGCAGTAGAGGAAGGGACCAGCTTAGCTTAGCAGAGATTCTTATTAACATTGGTTCTCCCAACCCTTGAAATCCGGGCTATATATATATTTTTCTGGGCCAGGGGTCCACAGTTTAATCAGATTCTCGGGGAGTCCCGGCTCAGGTGGGGTTAAGAAACCTCGGTTTAGAGCAGAAATCGTCCTTGGCGTGAGGGCAAGGTGCAGGACTCCGCCTTGCAACAGGCATCTGGGTCATTTCTGGGTCAGGTCTGGAGGGCCACGTTTTGAGGAGCCGTCCTCGTGGGTTCCTAGGCCCGGGCTTCGCTGGGCCGCCGTGGGGCCCTGAGCCGAGCCCAGGGCCTGGAGGTGCTGGGGGGGCCGCGGCTGCAGGCTGCGCGCGGGGCCCAGGGGCGCGCCCCCACCCTCCACCCTCCACCCCGGCTCATCTCGGCGTCCCCTCTTGTCTCCCCACGTGCTGCGGCGGCGCAGGTGAAGGTGTGGTTCCAGAACCGGAGGATGAAGTGGCGGCACTCCAAGGAGGCCCAGGCGCAGAAGGACAAGGACAAGGAGGCGGGCGAGAAGCCGTCGGGCGGGGCCGCGGCTGCGGACGGCGAGCAGGAGGAGCGGAGCCTCAGCCGCTCGGAGGGCGAGGCCGAGAGCGAGAGCAGCGACTCCGAGTCCCTGGACATGGTCCCCAGCGACACGGAGCGGACTGAGGGGGCCGAGCGGCCCCTGCACCAGACCACGGTCATCAAGGCCTCGGCCGCGGGCGCGCTGCTCCCGGCGGGCGGCGGCGGCAGCTTCAGCTTCGCCAGCATCGGCGGCGGCGGCGCGGGGAGCGGGGGCGGCGGCGCCTCGGAGCTGCCCCCAGCGCCCCAGCCCCCGCCCAGCGGCGCTGCGCAGAGCCCCGAGCCCGCCCCGGCGCCGCTGGGCGGCCTGTAGACTGCGCAACGCAAGGGGCCCGGGGCCCGCGTGCCGCCCGCAGCCTCCCAGGTGGGCCGGACTCTGCGCCTGCTTCGCGGCGGCGGCGGGGCCCCCTTCCCCGCGGTGCCACCCGCCCGTCGCCGCCGCGCCGCGCCCAGAGCCCGGGGGTGCGCAGTGCCCCCGCCCGAGGCCCCCCACCCCGCGCCGCCGGCCCAGCATCTTCTCCCGGGCCGCGAGCAGTTCACACTGTGACGTGTTGGACGAATCCGTTCCTCCCCGCACTCGGGGTCGTGGCGCAAAGACGAGCTGCACTTAGGACGCCACAAACTTGTAAATAAAATGTTTACTACGGTTTGTAAAGGCCGCTTGGCTTGCTGGGGGCCGTGCGGCCCTTAGGGCCGGGGATCCCCGCTCCCGGAGCGCCGCTGGAGGGGGTCTAGCGCTTTCGGGGAGGAGAGCGCTACGACCTCAGAGGCGCCTCGCTGCGGAGACGGAGATCGCGTCGGGGCTCAGCGTTCACAGGCCTCCTTGGCCACACAGCCTGCGCCCCGGGCGCCTGAACCCGTGCTCCGCTCCCCTGAGCGTGGCCAGGGGGCCGAGGTGGCCACAGAATCTGCTAGGCCCCTGGGGCAGACGGCCTCCCCACTCCCAGTCACAGTGCTCTGAGTGTGCCTGTGGCCTTGCTTCCCCTGGAGAGGGAGTTGGAAGTGGAGAGGATGGTGATGCCGGCAAGGTCCGTGGTCCCTTTCGCCACAGGCGGTATTTGAAGGCGGCCGCTCGCTAGATACCTCGGGAGTGGAAGCTTTGAGGCAATTCCTACACAATCTGCCCCTTGCTCAGGGATGCCTAAGGGGGGGATGTCGTGTCCTAGAGGAAAAGACGGAGGAATGAATCACAGTGGTTTAGGTCGAAAGGCCTGGCCTGAGAAGGCTTTAAAGGTGCCCAAAAGGGCCACAGCCAGGTAGAGCCCAAACCAGAGCTCAGACCTCCTAGCTCTCCTTGGGCCAGTGATGGGTCTACAAAAAACAAAAAAACAAAAAAACAAACCAAAAAAAAAAAAAAAAAAAAAAGGCGTCTTCCAACCCCACCCCCCACCCGCAGGCACACTCGCAGTTAGCAGTTAGGCCATGGCTGGGGCCCGGTGAGTCCACCCCCAAGCAGCCAGGAGTTGAGAGGCAGTTTCCCCATCACACTACAGCTGGAATACCTGTTTTGCCTCGAACCTGCAACTGGGACGGGCTATTTTGAGTTTTTTTTTTGTTGTTGTTGTTCTGGCTTGGTTTTTTTGTTTCTTGAAAGGCTGAAGCGTCCAGCCTCTCTCCAAGACCTGGCCTCTCAAGGCTCTCCTTTCCTCAAAACGATGCAATGTCCAGAGTTTGCAGAGAGCCCTGTTGAGAGATTTTTAAACAGACTTCCGACAAAGCTGACCACGCGGGGCTGTTTGGCACCGAGCTCCTTACAGGCCTACTGTCCATGTCAAGAGCTGGTTTTCTGGGAGGATGCTCTGTAGAGAGTGGTGCAACCCTGGAGATGCTCAGGTCAACAAACCCAGGACACATCCCAGTCCCCTGGCTGGAGTGACAAGGCTCCTAGCAGCTCCCTGATTTGGTGTAGCTGCTTCTCCATTTTGACTCGTTGATTTGAGCACATTAAAAGACCTCCGTTGTGGAGTAGAGGCCCCAGATTCAGCCTTTGCTGGCCTGGTGCAGCGTAGGGGTGCCAGGCTGACCATTCCCGGCCCCCAGTCAACCTCCCAGCCTCCAAATGGAGCTGAACTTCTAGAGGAATGTGCACAGTGGGGAGGAGAGTGGGAGCAACGAGGGTGGTCCAGTGTAGGAAAGAGAAGAGAGGGGTAGAGGGCTCTAGGAGGGACTTCAAGCTAAATGGAAATGTGAGCCAGCTATTATCTTTAAATGTGCCCAGAGTTTCTGGGCACAGCAGTCTCCACACCTGCTTGGGTTCTAGCCCAGGGTGGGAGTGATCCCTCCACCCTTCCGCAGGCTCTGCTACCCAAATAGCATTTTCCCTGTACTTCAATTTTGCCTTCATTATCCAGATTAGTTTCGTCTGACCTCTGAAATATTGAAATTCTGTAACCAGAACATTCCAAGGACATGGGATTTTTGGAGGCAATTAAATCCAGTGCTGGCATTAGGGAGAACAACGTGGCAGCATGTATATCTAGAAGAGGAGCTCAGCTGGAGAGGACAACTGGGGAGGAGTTGGTGCTTTAGGCACAGGGCAGCTATTCCGCCTCTCGCCTCTCACAAGGCCCTTGAGGTGCCCGCTGCCCCAATCCCCCCCCCCACCATTTCTTCCTTTAAAAAGTAAAGGAAATAATCACCCAGGGACTGTAATGATATGATTTCTGTACAGTTGGGCCTTAGCACGGCCAGGATCCGTTAGCCTGGAGGGCACAGCAAAACTGTGGTACTGGGATACTGGGAAGGAGAAGAGCTGGGCTGCGGGCCCCTGGGGTGGCATTGGGGATGCTCCTGGAGGGTTCCTAGGAGGCGCCCCTTCCTGCACCACCCACCTTCTCTCCTTGAATATTTCTCCCGGGAAACTATAGCAGGGCTCTGCCCTGGGCAGTGGAGTTCCTTCGCATTTCCAGCAGGAGCGAGGTGTCCCAAGCCCAGGAGAAGTTTAAAAGTTCGTTTGGAATAGGAGCAGCCGCAGGACAGAGAGTCCTTTCTAGGCCGGGCTGGTGCCGGGGAGCAAAAGCCGCATTTCGGGCCGGGTCGACTCGCGCCCGGACGGCTCCCTTGGGCCAGGGATCGCGTATTTTCCCGGTGGCGCCCGAGGCTTCCGAGAGCGGCGGGGGAGGCTAGGAATTCCCGAACGAAGACCGAGATTTCTAAGGCTCCGAAGAGCAGGCCGAGCGCGCTGAGCCGCACACGCCAGGCCCGCCGAGGCCCGCGGGGCCGGGGCTTGCAGGCGGCGGCGGGTGCGCGCGGGCCCCGGGGCCCAGTCCAGCCCCCCGCCCCCGCCCCCCGCTCTGGCCGCGCGCGGCCCGGGACTCGCGCTTCCCGAAAAGCAGCCAGAACTGGGCCGAGCCGGGCCCTGCCTCCCCGCCGCGGGGCTGCCCGCCGCGCCGAGCCCTCGGGGAGGCTACGAGCCCAGCCCGGCCGTGCCGACCGGTGGCGATCGCGCGTCTCGCGGGGGACCGGAGGGGTCGGCTCCCCCCTCGGGGGCACGCGCGCGCACACCACGGTTGCACACGTAGGATGCACAGCCACAGGCTCACAGAGGCGCCGGGAAACGCAGAGCCAGACGCACACAGGAGAGGCCCGCAGGCACTGGCCGTGTCCGCCTTTTCTGAGCAAAACTACGCAGAGGTCTCCCTTCTCCATCCCGCAAAGCGCCTTCTTCTATCAGGATGGGGGGTGGTGGTGGGGGGCGCTGGTCTCCAGAAGTTTCCTTGCGCCAAGCCTCGCCGACCCAAGCAGGGAAAGCCGGTGCAGCTGCACGCGTGGGCTCCGGTCCAGACTGCGCGGGCACCCGGAGGCCCGAGTTGCTGGGAGCGCATTGCCATCGCTGTCCTGTCCCCTGTCCACGCCGTCCCCCCATCCACCCCCCCACCCCAGGCCAAAGCTATCCTGGCCCCGACACCCTTCGAGGCGAAGTCTTCTGTTCTCACCCCACTACCCAGCAAGGATTCGTGGGTACCGCGCGCGTGGAGGGGGGAGCTTGCTCAGACTCTATGTGTCCCAAATCCCGCTGACTCCCTCGCACCTCAGAGGGCATCAGTGGCTCTGGATGTTTCCTGGGCCTGCTCCCTCTGGCTGGGGTCCCAAGCGGGGTGTGGTCAGGGGTTCTAGTTTGAAGCCCGCTCCCGAGCAGGTGAGCTCTGAGTGCCCCGCCCGCTGGTCCCTTCTGTTCTGGGTACCCGAAGTCAATTCAATTGGAAGGCGACCCCAGATTCCCCTGCGGTCGCAGTCCCAGGCAATTTAAGTGTCCCCAGGGCAGGGCAGGAACCAGGACCTGCAGGGGGGGATATTGGGAGGGGTTCAGACTTGAGCTTTATCCAGACAAGTTTTAATCTATCCTCCCACCAGAGCAGCAGAGCGCGGCTTCCCCTCCAGCACGTGCAGACCTCAAGCAGACACCCCCCCAGGGTGCGGGTGGGAAGGGGGGCTGGGGCAGCTCTGGAGCAGGACGTGGGGGAGAGAGGCAGGAGGCTGAGGTCTTGCACCCTCCTCCCGGTTCTGCCCCTGTCTCCTCCACCTTTGTCTTCCTTTGAGGAGGAAAGGCTGGTTCTCCCAAAGGACATGATGACCCTACTTTAAAGAGGTTGGGGGGGAGAGGACCCCCAACATGCAGGGCCCTGGCAATCCCCCTTCTTTAGCCTTTGGGGAAGAGGTTGAACACTCCGTGGTCTTTGTGAAGATCCAACTCTTGGGGTTCATGGAGAACTTTAACTGCAGGTATTCCAGCTAGGGGAGATACACCCCGATTTAACTGCTCATGCATGCATCTGGCTCGCAGTCTTCCTATCGGGGTTGTGAGGGGTTTGGCTGGTGTCCTAAAGACAAATGAACAGTCTTCTCTGCGGGTTCTCCCCACGCATGTGGGTATTAAAACTTGCAGCTCATATCCCCCCCCCCCCCCCCGGGGGCCGCTCCTTGGACTTCCTGGCTGCTATGCAGGGCAGGGTGCACTTTCTAGGCTGTTCCCTCCCCTCCTCCCACCCGGACTCTAACAGGCACTGACTGCGCCTCTGATAGGTGAGCTCAGAGAATTGTTAGCCCTTGGGTCCCTTAAAGGTTCTGCCTTCAGCCATTTTATGAACAAGCACAGATGTTCTCCCAAGTGTGATAACTTCGGACTTCTTCATTTTAAGGATGGGGTGATGGAGTCTGGGTTCTTGACACTTGCCCAGCGTCCCCTGGAGAGCGAGGGCCAGGCCTTGGATAAGGCTGTGGGGTTAGTGCTTCTGGAGGAGCAAAAGGGGAGGGGTCCTCTGGAGCCAAGCTGGTTCCCATCTGGATGGTTACACTCATTTGCTTTCTAAAAAGGGCTTAAGAGATGCTGAGCCTTCCAGAACTGTGAGCTCCATTGGTCGGTCCTCTTGCTCTTCCTCTTCGTAGTCCTAGAGAGGTGTCCCTTCAAGGTTGATACTCTGCTCTTCAGCCTGTGCCCACCTCTAGCTTTACTAATATGTCTAAGGTTGAGACCACACCCTGCTCATGGGATAGGGCATCATCCTTGCTGTTTTTCCTCTCCCCTCGGTGGTTGCTGACACGTGGGGTTCTGGGCACCACAAGGGGTTCGAGGCTTCGTCCCTCTTCCCCCACAGCCACTGCACTAGGTGCTCTCTCCCCCTGCCCTGGGACCTAGTCCCAGATACTGAGCCTCCTGCTTTTGCACAGTTCTCTGTGGGTGACAGACCAGGAATAGAAGGCCGTGGAGGTGACAGCGGCTATACCATTTGACCCATGCCCAGAGGGCAATGCTTTGGTGACCCCAACGACTCCTTCTGGGGGCTAGGTATGAGAAGAGGCCGGCAGGTGGAGCTCAGAGGGCTTCCGAAGGAGCATGCAGGACCCTAACCCAGAGGAGCCCAAGAAGCATTCATTCGTTCGCCAATTACTAAATGTGAGACCTTGGAAAATGTAACCACTTGGCTTCAGTTTCGTCATCTCTATAATAAGAAATAACCAAAATCACCTAACTTAGAAACTGCCGTGAGAATCAACTGCATTGTAAAATGTGAAATGAGAAAGCAGATGGCATACAAGCAGGACCACACACTTATTATATTCCTCCTTCCTTCATTCATTAATTGCAGCATGTATTACCTTATTAGTATTTGCACAGTTGAAAAAAATGCAGGAAAAGCCTTACTCTCTCCAAAATTAAATCCTTAGATGGAGGCTCATGAATTCAGGGCAGTCACAATGTCCCTAGGGAAACCTTTCGAAGAATACACCAGAGTGTTTGGAAAGTGCATCCACAGAGGTTGAGCTCAGACCCACGGACTCCATGAGATGCCCCATGGCACTCCTTCCTCTTGGTCCTCCAGGCACTGCATCCAGTGCCCTGTGCACACAGCAGGTGCTCGGGATGGTGCTTGTAGCTATGGCTCAGAGTTTTCCTTGGGAGTTGGAAGGAGAAGGAGCTAGAGTTTTCCAATCTTTCAGGCTTGAGGAAAACTTAGGCAAGTATCTGGGGTCCAAGGAGGGAAAAATATGTGCCCACTGCTGAGATCATGTCAGGACAAATGGCATTTCGGGACTTTTATTAAGTTCTTAACTAATCGCCTAGAGGGAAAATCTTCAAAACGGAAACAGAATATCAACTGGCCATTTAGCTGGGAAAAGGCACCCTCTGCTTCTTGAGGGCAGAGTTGGGCTCTGCTTCATGGTGAGATTAATTCTAGCACCAAGCACAGCGCTTGGTACAGGGAAGGTGCCTCAAGAAGTGTTTATTGAATAAATGAGTAACACATTATTGTGGTCCTTGGGGTTATTGATAGTCCCAGGGAATCCTCAGGAAGGGTGTGATGGGGTGGTGAGCGCTGCGAACATAGGAGGAAGCCGAGCAACAAGGCACCGGAGCTACTGAGGGGTGACACCTGGGGGGAGACGACCTGGAAGTCCCAGATCATCTGGATGAGGATACACACAAGGGTCCTTGATACTAAGTCCACTGCAGAGCAAGAAAGTGGGTTCACAAGCAATGCCCCACACAGATGACGGGCACACTCGTTCACGCACGTGCATCTGTACGATGTCGCCCGCAGCGGATCTCGTGACTGTCCACAGTCATTTCGGAGCAGTCGACGTAAGGACCAGAAAAGCAGCCAGAAACTTCCTGTGCTTCCCTGATGACCGGCTTGGGGTGTTAAGATCAGCATGAGGGTATCTCGGCACAGGGGACAGTGGGGAGCTGGCTGCTGAGTCCGCACCTTGCCTTCTCTGCTGCACAAAAGCCTTGGGTAGTTTTGCCGAGTTCCCGAGCTACCCTTGCCTCCCACCCCCACTCGCCTCCCGTGATTTCAGGGTCAGCAAATTTCAGCAGGGCTTTGATTCTTTGATTCATCAGGGCTGTTTATTTTTGTTTGTCGGAATGGGGTGAAGAGTGCACCCCGCACTTTACAGCACGTGAGACGAGCTCAAGAAAAGAGCCAATGAATGAACGAAGGAACGAATGACTTAATGACCGAGTAGGATTCCTTATCTCGCAATCCCCACAGGCATCTGTTGATCTTCTGGCCATTTTCTGGATCCGTCTATGGAGAGACTCACAGGCCATGCTTGCGCTCCAAAGAAGCGTCCCTGAGACTCGGTGTGGCTGGGCTCTGGGCTCCCAGCTCAGGCCGTGCTTGAAGCCTCAAGCCTTTAGGGGGACGCCCACCCCTCACCCTGTTCACCGCTCCTTTGGGTGGTGGAGGGTCCCGAGTCCTCCGTCTTCTCGGATCCCCAGCGGGTGGCCCAGAGCCCAATCCAAGGTCAGCGAGGGCCCGCAGGTCGCGACCTCGCTCTGGTTGGTCCCAACATCAGCCCCCCCGCGGGTGCGCAGCACCCAGAAAAATCGTCCCATAAGGTGCCTGGGGTCCTTCGCGGGTGATCTAAGCCAAATCCCTTTGTTCTCGTCTCCTGCAAGGTCGCTGCCTCCTCTGTTGACTTCTCTCTTTCAGAGTGCAGTTTCGTGCTTGAAGAAATAGGCAAAAAAATAGAAAAGAGTCAAACCCAAGACGTTTCTGTGGCACACAATTTTAAAATGGAATGTCGACTGGAATGTACATGTTGGGACTTCCTTGGGTCTGGACTCTCCCCTGTCTTCCTTCCCGATTTGGGCATCCCTATCCCTTCCCATTTTTTGTTTCCCCCTCCACTCCCTGAGCCCGGCTCTCCCTTTCCCTTCGCGATTGTGCAAGCTTCCACTTAGGATTTTAAGGGGAGCTGGGCCACGGTGGCGGGATTCGGGGCAGCCAGGGCAGGCGATGTGGATGCAGTGCCCCTAAGGTGTGTGACTTGAGCTCTCCGGCAGCCAGCCAGGCTGCTCTAGAGGTGGTGGCCTCCAGTCTCCTCTACCACCCAAAATGAAATGAAAGGCAGTTATTTAATAATTATTTAATTATTATTTAAAAAGTGAATGGCCTCGTAAGATTAAAATTTAAAAAAAAGAAAAAAGAAGAAGAGCCGGAAAGATGCCATCCTCATCAGAAACATTGTTCAGGAGCCAAGCGAGATGTGCCGGTGCACAGGGGCCCCCAGAGCCTCGTGTCACCCATCAGCACACGCATACACCCTTTGAGCCCCTACTGCGTGCTGGCGGGTTCCGGGTTAGAGACCATCCGCGGCTGCTGGCGGGAGCCAGAGGAAGGTACCCTGAGGCGCGTGGTCTGAACCCACAGTTTTAGCCACCAGAACCTTTCTTTCTCACCTCTTTCCCCCTCTTTGGGTTTTCCCATCGCAGAGGAATGGTTGAGAGGAAACCCGTGGCTGCCTTCTGAGTCCTCTCCAGCTCTCCCACCAAGCCTTGCCTTTTGCGTCCCGGTGGGTTTACGCAGCAACCTGCAGGCAGCTCAGCCTCCGGTCTGCAGAGGTTGGGGGACCTGATACCGCGCACAGGCACGGGTGCAGGCACGGTCTGGGGCACGCGCACCCTGGCAAACAGAAGTCGCTCACTAAGCGAGAATTGTTTAACTGTCACCACTATTACCACCATTACCTCGCTAATTTCTTCCGTCCCGGACGCGTCTTTGCTTGGAAAGCACCCAAGCTGGGGGCGGGGTGGGGGAGGCGTGCAAGGGAAAACGGAGGAAACAAACTCAGTCCCTTCCCACTTTGAAAGCAAGAATCGAAAATCCTGTATCTCATTTAACCTTCCCTGCACCCGGGGCGCGAAGATCCCATTTTTCCAGACGTACAGTCGCAGGAGCAGCGGGGTGGGGTAATCGGATCCGGGTACTGGCTGGCAAGGGGCGTGGCTAAGCCTCTGACCCCCCAAGCCCTGGGGTCTCTGGTCCCAATCCTGAACTGGTGGGTTTCCCCGACTCTCCCTCTTCAAAGAAAAGATCAAAGTTTGAAGAACAGCTCTGCTCTCTCTCTCTCTCTCTCTCTCTTTGTGAATCACTCCATTCCTTATTTCAGATATCCACTTAACGTTGTGAGAGGAGACACCCCCACAGAGACATCCACGGAGAATCCTCTGGCTGCACCCCCAGGGAGAGCGCATTCCCGGTGCGCCCTGGCTGGTGCACAAGGTTGACGAGCGAAGGCGGGGAGAGCTCGCTACAAACACATCTGTAAGGGAATGGTGGCCGCGAACACTTGCTGTCCTCCTCCACCCCAACGTGGAAAGATCTGAGGGTTCTAGAAGGCTCAGAGGCTCCCCACCCTCCCTTGTGCTCCTAATCGCTCCTTTCTCTTTCCATCCTCACCTGGCCTCCCGACGTGCGCATCCCTACAGGCCTCGCCTGCTTCCCGCTCCGCCCCCCCTCCCCGCCTCCTCCTCCTCCTCTTCCTCCTCCTCCTCCTCCTCCTCCCCCGCCGCTGCCGGGGAGCCTGTGACCCGAGTCCCCAGGCTGCCGGGGGTGCCCCTGCAGCGGCGGGACGGATGCGACCGGCCTGGAGCTGCGGCGGGTCCCAGCAGCGCTTTGCAGCCGGCCGCAGCTCCCAGGGCCGGAGCGAGGGGCCCGGCGCCGGGCGGGGCAGGAGATTTATGGTCTGTGTACACTTTCTGGCTCCAGAGCCCCGCGCACCAGCAGGACGGGGCCCCGCGCGCCCCGGGGCCGCGGCCAAGTGTGGTGCCCACGAGTCTCTCCTCTCCGCAGCGCCCAGCCCGTAAACCTCCCCGGGAGGGCGCGGCTGGAAATCAAAGTCCTGGGGGGGTGGGGGGGGGGAGGCGGGGGCCGCGACCCAGCTCCGCGAGTCTAGCCTCCCGGCTCCGGGGCCTGCGTTCCGACGCGCGGTGAGCCAGGCGCGTCTATACCGCCAGCGCGGCCTCGGTGCGGAGTGGGATTGGAGGCCCCGAGTGTGGACAGGTGCCCCCGTGCGCCCACCGCGCCGTCTCCTCCCAGCTTCGCGGTCGGGGCCAGGGCTCGGTCCTCCGCCCGTGCGCCCGGGCTTCATTCTGTTCTCCAGGCTGCCGGCGGCCGGGTTAAGGACCCATCAGGAAGTCGGGGCGAAGGGACACAGTTCCCTGGGCCTGGGGTCCTGGAGGGGGCGCGGGCAGCGGCCGGAGCAGAGCAGGAGCTGAGGTTCCAGTGCTCTTGCTTCAATCCTGCTGGCTTAGCGCCAGGCGGGTCCACACGGTCTTTCCGGGGGCCGGGGAGCTGTGAGTTAAGCCAGGCACCCATACATAGCAAGCAGGTCCCTTTATTTTTTTTAAATTTTAAATTTTTATTTTTTGCAAGTCCCTTTATTTATGTTGTCACCAGCACTGGTGTCGTCGTGGAGTAACCACCTAGCCCTGGAAGGCGGGTTCAGCCTAACTCAGTTTAATTAAATAATAGCGGGGAACACCTGTAAACCCCACTTAGCGGTTGGTGGGGTGTCTATGTGCCAGGCACTGTGGCAAAAACTTTCTATATCTTGACTTGCTTGCTTTTTTTCCCCCAAAGTCCAGTTAGGTGATTGCTGACATTATCCCCATTTTACAGATGAATAAGCCTCGGCAAAGAAAGGTTAGTTAAGTACCTGAAGGACAGGTAGCTGGCAAGCGGAGTTTACATCTCCCTCCCTCCGCGGCCTACAGTCATGGAACTAATGAAACCACTAGTTATTTCCGATAACCACGTTATTTCCAGAGCGGCTGAATTCCCGCAGAAAGCCCCGGGTGGGTGGGTTTACCCCCTCTTAATCCTCCTGGGAAGGATCGGCCCCTGGCCCCCTTCCCTAGGAGCCCGAGCTGTCCAGGTCCTCACCTCGGTGGCCCAGCCCTTAGAGAAGGGCCATTCAGCGATCCCCCCTCCCTGGGGCGGTAAGTGCTGGGTGGCAGTCACTGTGAGTCTCTCTGACACCCACTTCATGCCCTTGGGCCCGGGTGCTGCTCTGGGTGCGCTCCTCGGGAGGCTTGGCCAAAACGCGTCTGGGGCGCACCGGGCCCCTTTGGGCAAGCAGCGCGGAGCCTGGGCCCTTAGGGCTTCTCTCCAGGGACCTCAAATGACTTCTGTGGGTGTCCTCCCTTTGCACGGGGGAGGTGGGCAGTCGTGTCTCCGAAGCGTTAGCACCTCTCCGTGGGGTGCATCCAACCATGGAGGTGGTGATGCATTTGAAAATAGCAGAAGAGGTGGTGGGGGGCGAAGAAAATGGAGCAGGGTGGATTACGAAAGAATGGGGTGAATAAAGAGGAAGAAGAAGTAGGAGAGGGAAGATGGGGATCATGAAAATGAGTGGAATTTTGAAACATTTCTCACATTTTTTTTTTTAAAGGCGGTGGGCGGGGTTGACACAACCGGTTTGGGGCTGGGCCATAAATTAATAGATTTATTCCTCAATCAGGAAAAAGCCATTAAGATATTCTTGGCTTCGTCTGTGGGAAAATAATTTCTTTGATTGAGTTGCCCCAGAAGACCCTCTGAAGCCCTCTCCTCTCCCCCTCCAACGGCCTCCTCTTTCCTGCCTGCCGGAAGGAGGGGAGAAGCGGGAGACCCCAGGGAGAAGAGGCCTTTCCATCTTTTCCAGCATCTTGAATTTCACTTTGCAAGTTTCTTTCTACTTCTTGATTTGATCCCCGCTGCCTTGGAGGCTTGGAACCTCTGAGCAGAAATGCTCCCGCAGCAAAACTGTGCCACCATCTATGTTCTCCTTACTGCCAGCTCCCCCTCCTCCGCTTTGGAGGTGACAGGGCGCTTCACCCCTGGCCAGCCCCAGCACACCCCGAGCCTGGGTCTGTGAGGGAGAGAAGTCAAGCTGCGGGGCAGGCAGGACTGCCCCCAAATGTGGGGAAGGAGCCCAGGGCAGAGTGGGTGAAGAATGGATCCTCCTGAGCAGGAAGGAGCTGAGCGCCTGTCCGGCCCCCTTAAGACTCTGAGTGTGGTTCTGGGACCCCTCCGGGTCTCTAGGACTCGTTCAGAGGATCCGGGAAGTCAAAACCATTCTCACAATAAAGGGTCATTGACTTTTCCACAAGGGTGCAATGGAGTTTCCCAAAGGTCACATTAGGCGTGGTGATGTCATGGCTCTAATGGCTGATGCAGTGTGTGCATATTCTAGTAGATTCCAAAAATACGTTTTGGCTGTCCATGTGTATCTGTGCAGTGTGGTTATTTACATTGAAATTAATTAGAATGAAATGAAATGCTGATTTCTTCAGCCACACTAGCCACATCGCATTGTTCAATAGCCACGTGTGGCCAGCGGCTGTCACACTGGACAGTACAGATGTGCTGATGTTCCTTCATCATAGGAAGTTCTCCTGGATAGTGCTAATCTGAGGTAAATGTAAATGGACATGATCACACAAATAAATGTCCTTTAGCTCCCTCAATACTTTTTAGGGTTGTTAAGGAGTTGTTTTTTTTTTAATCAATTTATTTTTTATTGGTGTTCAATTTGCCAACATATAGACTATCACCCAGTGCTCATCCCGTCTGTTAAGGAGTTTTGAGGCCAATAATGTTTGAGATTCTCTCCTGAGAGCATTTTCAAGGTTACACCTTGGACATAGACATTGGACGTAGAGAGGCTAAATTTGTGTCTGGACTCTGCCCTTGTTATCTTCATGATGGTGGACCATTTTCTTAATCTGTGTCAATTTCTGCTTCTGCAAATGAGTGCGATAATTTCTGACAATAAACTATGGACAAGCAGTATGGCTGGTGGTGGGGAGCTTACGCTCAGGAGAAACTGAATGGGCTCATATCTCAACTTAGCCTAGAGGACTCTGGGTTAGTGTTGCAAGTTCTTCATGGCTCAGTTTCCTTATCAGGAAATTGGAATAATAATAATAATGATGATAACAATACCTTCTTTATATGGTTACTGTGAGAATTAAATTCGATCATAAGTGAAAAATGCTTGAGTACTTAAGTACTGGCATGTTGAAACTGCTAACTACTATATGCATTACATACTGTACATATGTATTATTATTATTATTGTTATTATTATTACATATACAAATACAAACCTTACTGGGTGAGAAGAAAATTTAATTCCCCTCCCCTTTCAGATATTTATCTGTATCTATCAGTTTGTCTACAAAATTGTGGGTGAAATAAACAAAACATTAATTTTTTTTTCAAAACATAAAATTTATCATCTTAAGCATTTTAAGTGCACACAGCTCGATAGTGTTAAGATACCCAATCTCCAGAACTTTTTGCATCTTACAACACTGAAATTCTGTAGCCATTAAATAATAACTCCCCTTCAGTAATATTTTTATGTTGATGGGAATGGGATTCCAGGAGTTAGAATTTTAGTCCATACTTTTGTCTCCTGTTAACCATTCCAGTTAAGAAATCAATTAGTCAGTCATTCATAATAGCTGAACTGGTTGGGAAAAGACAGCCGGAGTCCTCAAGATGTAACCAGGCTCCACCACATATGCCATTTCCACTGATGCCTCTGTCTCTAACCCTTTGGGTTCCAACAGCTGGCTGCTGCCTAAGCGCTGGATGTCCCCTGGGGTTGAAGATGATGTGATGTCCCCTAAATGCATGCTCATCATACATTTAGGGAGTTAATGATGGCTGGTGGGTTAAGTCACTGCATCTTTGAAATGTTTCCAGTGTCTGAACAGTTGTTACAATAGCAGATAAAGAAAGATAAGCTACAGATTAGTCTCTGGTTTCATCTAAAACCCTGTGTTGGGCAGCTATCATGAAGAAAACAAAAAAGTCAGAATTTTTAGTAATGTTTTTGGCACAATGCAGCAGGAAGAGAGAAAACATATTCCCTAAAATAATTGTAGTTACCAAAAAAAAAAAAAATCAAATGTTTCCTTTTGGTGAAGTTTATCTATCTCCAAGAATTTAGTTTTTTTTTTGTCATTTTTAATTGAAAAAAATCATCCATTGGAAATATGAGGTAAATACAATAGGTATACTACATATGCGTTCAGAGGTAAGTAAAAGAACTCAACGTAAGATGGCACATCTGATGAAGAAAACTTTATTGCTTTGCAAGATCAAAAAAGTATAGTGGTGGTGTGAGTTTCAGGCATGGTTTGATCAGGGCTCTGGCTCTGTTTTGTGTGGGTTTCTCACCTCTGTGTATCCGCTTCATGTTCAGCCTGGCCTCCCTCCTGGTATTAAGGCCTCCCTCGCATCTGCGTATGCTAGTATAGAAGATAGTGCCTGGCCATAGCTGGAAAGATATTCCCTTGGAGATTTTGTTAGGTCTTGAGATGATGGCTTTCTTCTTACATCGTTAACACTGTTGCCCTTGTCTACAATTCCCATATTGTGTTCCTATCTTACAGATTCTGTGAGCGGTCTAATTCCTCTTGGATATTCATTAAAATACAGGTTTGGACGGCTCTTCTACTAGGTTTCGCTTCAGTCGGTCTTGGATGAGGTAATGACTGGATATTTGGACGTTTAATAAGATATCCAGGAGATTCCTGCTGTCAGGCTGGTTTAGGAACTAGGAATCTAAAATTGGTCATGCCTTTCTCTGCATTGGATGCTGGGGAGCTCTGCAGGCCAGTTTCTGAAAAGTGTTCAAGGCTGTATGTATACTTGGTGTGGATTTTTTTTTTAAAGATTTTTTTATTCATTCATGAGAGACAGAGAGAGAGAGAGAAAGAGAGAGAGAGAGAGACAGGCAGAGGGAGAAGCAGGCTCCATGGAGGGAGCCGATGTGGGACTCCATCCCGGTACTCTGGGATCATGCCCTGAGCCGAAGGCAGAGGCTGACCCTGAGCCACCCAGGTGTCCCCTTGCTGTGGATTTTGAATACTAATACTCATCCAGGCATCATATTTTTTTTACCCTTATTTTCTTTTCCTCCCAAATTTTCTCATTAAATAAAACCTTCATGCGTTTTATATTTTTTGATATTCTATCTAAACTCTTTTTGAGTGAAATAGAATATATTGGATAGCATTCTGGCAGGAAACAGAAGGCACATTCAGCAGATTTTTGAAGACTTTTTCAAGAAGGACTATTCAGTGAGTTTTGGACAGGATTCAGAGGACCCACAAGAGATGTAGAAGGACCGGCGACAGTTGGAGATCAGCATCCCAGCTCTAAGGCGCTGGGGAAATGCATTCATTTCCTAAGGTTACTGTCACAAATGACTACAAACTTGGTGACTTAAACAATAGAAATGTATCCGCTTACAGTTCCGTAGGCCAGAAGTCCAGAATGAGTTTCCCTGGGCTAAAGTCAGGGGTTCCTTCAGGACGCTGCAGGGGAAAATCTTGCCTCTTGCAGCTCTGGTTGATGCTGGCATTCCTTGGCTTATGTTTGTGTCGCTCTAATCTCTGCTCTTCTGGTCACATAGTGTTTCCTTCTAGGTCAGATATCTCTCTGCCTCCCTCTTACTAGCATACTGTGTTGCACTGAGCGCTCACCCAGATAATCCAGATAACCCTCCATTTCAAGATCCTTAATCATATCTGCAATGTCTCTATGGCCATAGAAGGTAACAGTCACAGGTTCTGATGATTAGGGACTGGTTATGGTTGGGGGGTCTTTATTCAGTCTCCCACACATGGAGCAGAGCTGCTGGAGGCTGCAGTTGGGGAAGAGAGGGCATAGCTGTTGACATCATGGTGTCCCCTGTCCCTGTAAGGAGGGAATAGGAGGGAAAAAGGCTTTTTACCTCTCTGTGTTCCCCCTACCACGCTCCCTGCCCTCATCTCCTACCAGTGTGTCCCATGAACTAAGTCAGCCTCCTGGGAACAGAGCAGAGCATGGATGTGGAGAACAGCCAGCATGAAGGTGCCCAGAAATACCGGAGCACTGCTGAGCGGTGGGCACCAGTGTAGTCCTGGACTCAGCTGTGTTTCTCAGGGGAGGGTCTTGGGCTACAGTTAGGGGCTCATGTTCTGGTTACACACATGCTCCAGCGTTTTCATGGGGGCCTGGGTCTGGGTCCTGCCAGTTTAGAGGACATGGTCTGAGAGATTTGAGGCTGAGTTTCAGCCCAGGTTTTGGATTTCAATTCATATCCCCAGCGCCCTAGTCTAAGGTGGAAGAGGGCTGTTTTGGTTGACTTTAAAGGGACCGGAGCAGTAATGGGATCCCAGGCACTCAGGAAACCATGCTCTGAAATGCACATAGTTCCCTCTCATCCAAAGGTTCCAGCCCAAGGCATTTATGCTGCATATCTTGTCTTCAGGAACCCCATGCTGTTCTGGAGACTTGCAGTGGAACTGTGATACCTTGCATACCGTAGCTGCTATCTCCATATGGAAATTTAAAACCGGGCTTGGATCAGCAAGAGGCTGGGGCCAGGCCTGGGTTATGGTGAGCCGACCCCAGGGGCTGCAAAGGCCCAGCCATCTGCTCCTGCTCCACAGCTCCTGGCCCACACACTTCACAGCTTCTCTTCCCCATCTGCCACTTCCAGAGGGTACCCCCTTCCCATCCTCCTCTGGACCCACCTATCCTCTGTGCCCACCACCTTTCTGCTCCGCCTCTCTCCCCAGTGAGACTTGAGCCACCCATCCTGGCAGACCGGCTGGGATCGACATCAGGTGTGTTGGGAAGGTCCCATGGACAAATTCCTGCCTTCTAATGATTGCCCTGATTTTTTCTTTTCTTTTTTTTTTGTATCGACATTTGAAACTAAAGACAAAACCAGCTGCCTCTTGAAGCGAAAAAAACAAAACATGAAAAGAATCTCCAGTATAACCCATTGCCCCCCAAAGCCCAAACCAATAAAATGAGTCTAACTAATAATTCAATCTCCTTGCCTGGTTCCCTGTGAGTAAAGCCAGCAGAGGCAGCACAGCAGGGAACCCTCATTGAATAGAAATTTATCATTGGTAATTTTATTAGGTTTAATGTAGCCAACAGGGGCTACTGATAGTTTCAGTATACTTTTTCCTGAGGGATATTTTTTCCCCCCAGAAGGACAACTGTTCTATAGTACTGACATTTGATTGTCTTTATAATTTAGCGTAGCTTGGTTGAATGGCAAACTTTTCAAAATGCTATCCCTGAGAAAAGCTTCCATAGTTTGTGATTTACACAAATTTACCACTTATGTCTTTCTTTTAAAAATTTCTCAGGGCTCAGAGGCATATCTACCACAATTATTATAATAATCCTCTAAAGGAGACATTCATCTGTCATGGTTGAAAGCAATTTCTTTTTAGTGGGAATGCTTTAACATATCTTGTTTGGACAGAAATGGCCATCCATTCGTTGGTAATTTAAGCAAGTGACTTAGAGTCAGACAATTAGGTTAATGAGACAGTTGGCCTTTTGAAGTTGAATGGGATCAGGGATGAGCTCACCACTCGTGGAGAAGACGTTAAATCTATTCGGAGTAAAAGGTGGAGGGACATAGCTGCCTCCTGCAGTTTCAAGGAAAGATCATGCACACACAGATTTAGTTCCAAGCATGGAAATCAGATGGTGGGCCCCTTAGACTTTCTGGCAACCACCATGCTATGGAGGAAGAAATAGCAGCTGCTCCAGCTATCACTGGGAAGGATGACAGGCCTGGATTAGGCCTTTCGTGGAGGCCAGAAACTCTTGAGGGAGCAGCCCCGGGCCCTGACATTACAGAACCAAGGACACATGGAATGCCCCAAACTGAAGCAGATGGAATTGCTGATAAATGAGTTGAAATGGTAGAGGTCCCTCCAGTGAGAGCTGGTGGGATTTACTGAGAGCTGCTCCATGGAGGGGCAATTTCAGGGCGGCCAGGCTCCCTTTAGATGTTAATCAGAGGCATTCATATATTCCTTCGTTTGTCCTTCAAAGGAAGGTGTCAGATGTCTTGATGAAATGCCTCTCCTGCTTACTCAGACATGGGGAGTCAGCCACCCTGTTGATAAATGACTCAGGGCGAATCGATAGCGTGAGGGTCAGGCTTGGCTAGACCCACGGTCACAGGGCAGGAGTAATTATGTCATAATCGGCCTGTGGGGCAAGAGCGCAGGCAAGGCCATGGTCCATGTGGAACTGGGGGGTTGGGGATTATAAGGGGTGGGAGCCAGGAGCTTAGGACAACTGCGCTCTGATAGCTAGCCCCTGGCCAATCATCTTACTGGGCCATTGGGGGGGTTGGGCACACATGGCCCTTTGGTTGTTAAGAAGTGGAGAGTTGCAAAATGGTAGTGGTGCTTGCAGAGGAGGAGTGATCTAACAGTTTGGGAGGTCTCCTGGTCGAGATGGGCGCCTAAACCACATGTAGCCCAAGAGCCGCATATGACCTATGGACAGAAAAATGTGGGTGCTGTGATGTGGAAGCGAGGTTGCTGAGTCCACTGCGGGCGAAGCCACTATTCTGAGACTGACTTTTCTGTTGCACACTTTCCCCGCCGCCTCTGCCCCTACCTGGGACCTTTTATGCACCACAAGACTGATCAGAACAGAGGCACCATCATGCATCCTCAAGATTCGGGGAGATAGAACCTTTTTTCTTCCTGATGCTGATAAGAGGGAACCGTGGGTGGAGACACAGAAAAACCCCTGCATTCAGGATGTTTCTGGAGCACCACTATAGACCAAGCTTGGTCCTCGTGCTGCTGCCAAGGGGCAGCCATAGGAAGAGAGGAGGAGGTTCCTTTGGCAACTGGTGCTAGAAATGCCTGGGGTCATATCCAAGTGGTTGGCTGATGCTGCTTGCCCTTCATGGTTGGGCATGCATCTCTCCCCGCTTTCATTGCTTCTTCTTTCCAAGAGCTGCCCACGTGTGTCTTCTTTCCCACTCCAGAGCTGTCCAGATGTTTCTTTTGACCCGATGTCACCTGGAACATATGGAAGTACCCATTGTGACTGTCTAGGTCTCTTGGTTCTGGGTTGTCCTCGGGTTAGTCCTTCCTGCCTGATACCTTTGTAATTTTGTCTCTTTTTTTGTTGGAGTTAGAAAATCTGATTTAGAAAAAAATCAAGTCTCTGAGACAATTGTGCATGGTCTGTTTTGACCAGCCTCGTGGTTGAAACACCGCACCCAGTTCAGTGGCCAAGGTGGTTCAACACCTTGGCATTATACTCAGAATACACTGCAGGAAGTGGGGCAGGGTGACTTGTATTCCCCAAAGCCTAGGTGAGATGTGTGTGTAGGGCAGGGGGGGTGATACTGGCCAAAGTCAGCCTTCTGAGGTGGTACTGGCCTGAGCACTGGCCAGGACCCAAGTAGTATGAGAAGCAAACTTCAGGGCAGCTGAGATGGATGCTTCTAGGTCCCTCCTGTCCTGAGTTCCTTCATTTCTGGGCTACTCAGAACCAACTGAGTGGGGGTTTGTGGACGTTCTTAAATCTTTATCAAGGACCTTAATGTGCCAGGCACTATACTAGGTCCTGGGGAAACAGCAACGGGCAAGAAAAACATTCCTTCTCGGGACTTAGAGTGAAATGTAGTTTCACTACATTTCAACAAGAGGAAACAAGAAGGAAAAGTAAACAAGAGGACAAGAAATTATGACACAACGTAACAATCCATGCTAAGATAAGGGGGTTTTGGGGTGTTGGAGTGGGATCAGAGAAGTCTTCTTGGAAAATATCATCTTTCAGCTAGGACCCTTGAAGTGTTTTTCAGGCAGAAGGAGGATTGTCTTCAAAGATCTAGAAGAAAGAGGGCACAGCGCACTTCATCATGGGTGTGGCCAGAATGTGGAGTAAGGGGTGCAGAACAGGGAGCCAGGTTAGAAACCTACCTGCCTCTGCTCCCTGCTTTGTGGGAATATTTAATATTTAATATTTAAGGAGAAGCACATCTCCACCCTTTTCTGAGGCTCTTTGTCACAATGGTCCTCCATGGCTGCTTCCAGCACCTTCTGCCCCTGGAAGCAGGTTCTGACCAAGGGAAGGACATCCATGGGTTAGAGATGTTGACCTTAGAGTCTATCAGCTGCCTGTCCAGGAGGGTGGCCTGTAGTGGGGTGACTGACATCAAGCCATTCGGGTTATTTCATTTTCTTCTGTGATCAAAGGGCCTAAAGGCTCAATAGGCTGGATTGGACTTCATTGGACTAGCGGCTCCAGTTGACAGAATTTGCCACCCCGAGGCCTCCAAGACCTTCCTCTTTTGCTTCCAAGATCCCCCCTTCTGCCCACCTGACCAACTTGGCACAGGAAAGTATTCCTTCTTTTCAATCAGCCCACATCTTTTCTCCTTTATCTCTCACATTTCAAAATAAGGTGTACCTCTTCCGGGAAGTTTGCCTGGATCTGTTCTACCCACCAGGCTAGCATCTCCAGGGGCCTCTATCCCACATATAGAATTGATAGTATTTTAAGGACAGAGCTTTTTTGGTCTTTTCTGAACTTTGGTTTTTCAGAGTTTCAGCTATTTCCTGAGTGGAGGTTGTATTTTCACCTTTGCTGCTGCTTATGCAGTTTTGAGACCCGTACACCAGGTGGTGGTAGTTTCCTCATGCTCTGATTACACATTCTGAATAATTTGCAGAGGAGGAGGACAGAAGGGGAGAACTAGTTTCTGATCGAGTCCCTACTATGTGCCAGGCCCCATGTCACAGCTGATTTAATCTGAAGAAATATTCTGTATGAGGGAGATATTATTGTTTTCACTTTCTGGTTAAGGAAACTGAATTTTGGGAGAGGTAAAGTAACTTCCCCAAACTCACACCATCCTTCATGGCGAGCCTGGGCTTGGGTCTGAGCTCTCCAGCATTGTTGAAGATGAAACATGCAGATTTTCTCTATTTGGTTACGAACACAATAACGAAATCAACCACCATTTCAAAGTAACTCTTCCAACCACCTGTGGGATGATTTGGTATCGTCCTCACTAATTCTCATATGGTAATAGTCCAGGATATTTGTAGATGGGCAAAAAAACTGGCTTGGAGAATTTTTCTTAGCACTGGCCACTTTTTGCCCCCTCCCCGGTTGCCTACTTAGGTGTTTGGATGATTCACCGGGATCTCTAGGAAGGCCTATAGGTGCTACTGAGACATGGCGAGGTTGGGAGTCAGGATCTAGACTCAGGAAGACTCTAGGGGTCAGAGATTGTGAGAGGCTCGGGGCTAGAATGTGAATGGGGTGGGGGTTCCAAGTCTCATGGGCAAATCTGGGGTTTCAGGATTGGCATTCCAGGCAGAAGAAAGAAATCCGTCTCCAAGGTCAAAGAGGAGATTCTAGGAGGCTGGGCAGAGCAAAGGGGGACACTGAACCTTTGCTCTCAGAGTAGGAAGGGCTTTCTTTCTTTTTTTTTTTTAAGGCTTTGACTTTCACCTTGAGGTCCAGGGGGTTGACTTTCTTTCTTTCTTTCTTTCTTTCTTTCTTTCTTTCTTTCTTTCTTTCTTTTTTTTTTAGGCTTTGACTTTCACCTTGAGGTCCAGGGGGTTGTGAAAGGTCCTTGTAGCTCTCTGTGGATTGGATCCATTTCAGCTGCCAGTGAGCTCAGACCTTTTGGGGCTGGGTCCAGGGCAGAAAGAAGAGTAGAAGCAAGGCTGTGTGCTTTTTACCTTTCCCAACTGATTGCTCCTTTCCCCTTCCCCTTCACCTACACAGACCAGATAAAAAGCTGCAGTAGCAGCAGGAAAAAAAAAAAGAAAAAAAAAAAAAAAGAAAAAAAAAGAAAGAAAAAAAAGCTTTTAAGCATCTCATACCAAAAGTGAATGTTTCCCCATGACCGAGTTCTCTGAAATTTCCAAATTATTTTTTGCTAATTTGCCCTGTTGCTTTTACTCTGCGGGAGGACATCCCTGTCCAATGACTGGAGAGCTGAGACACTTGGGTTCTAGACCCAGCTCTCCAGGTAAATGAGAAATATTTCTTGAAGTGTGTCTCCTCTCCTCTCCGGGTTCCGATTCTGACATGTGTGCAGCGTGGGGGTTAGAATCAAGGCCGTTTCTTTCCTGTTCGGTGGTCTGGCTGTTTATTTGGCTGTGCCGTGGCCTCCATCCAACAAATGTGGAAACATGCCACCACCAGGCACTGCCCTTTCCGAGTTGGTTCATGTAATCATCAATAATGTTATATAGTTATTCAGTAATGACGATAACTCAATAACCCAAATAATCCAGCTTCTTAGCAGAACTTGCCTCACAGTTAATTTTCTGGGTATCCTGCTCACGTCATCTGGGCCACCCCAGGTTTCCAGGAACCAACTGTGTCATTTGTCTGGTGAACATCTTCCTCATGTCTTTGGTCCTTTCCAGATTAAGGAGATGCTGTGTGTGTGTGTGTGTGTGTGTGTGTATAGGTGTGTATGTATTTGTTAGTTTTTCACAGTTATATTCTCCATCTCACAGCAGAAGTGTCTGTAATTCTCATTTCTTTCTTGTCATTTGGCTGCGAGTTCCAATTCGTTGGCTTTTTTACGGAGATTCCAGAGAGTACTGACGAGGAGCACCTCCCTCCCTGGAGCACCCTGCTGACCATGTATGGGCCTCTGTGCCGGACACCGAGGGAATGGGGTGAGTGAGGCATGGTGCTCAGGACACAGTGGAGGAGATGGGTGAGCAGACAGTGGGTCATGGGATGATCAGTAAGTGCCTTGCGGGGTGTGCAGTGGATACCTGCCCCCAGAGCAGGGATGAGGGCCAGTGCAATGGCTTGGGCTGTGGGGAAGCAAACAGGACATGGGTGGCCTCTGGCTGATGACGTTGGCTCTGGCCTCAGGGGACGCCAGGCACTACTGACTGGGTGGGTGATATGCGGAAAGGCGCATGGGTTTCCTTGGAAGCATGACTAAAGGCCTGGAGCTTACAGTTCAGGTGTGTCTGTCATGCTAGTAGATGGGGCAAAAATAGATCTGATCATGAACCTCTTTTATTTTCTATCAAAATGGGTTCCTGAGCTCATCCTCAGGAGCTTATTAGGACCAGCCTTATTACTGATGTAACAGGATAGCAGTCAGAGAAGGAATAGCTGTCCCATGTGGAATAGCTGGATTTTCAGGTCCCTTTGCTGACGGATCCCTGGCTTGAGGCTCAGAAGGGCTCCCACCCAGGTAGGGCACCTGGCTGTGGATGGGGGGGTGCTCAGTCGGTTGGGCTTCCGACTCTTGATTTGCCTTGGGTCCTGATCTCAGGGTGGTGAGACAGAGCCTTGTGTGGCTCTGCCCTGGGCCTGGAGACTGCTTGAGATGCTCTCTCTCCCTCTGCCCTCTGCTCCCCTCCCCACCGCTGTGCATGTGCGCTCTCTCTTTCTCTAAAAAAAAAAAAAAAAAAAAAAGAGACAAGACATGATGAGATGAGCACTGGGTTTATATATTGGCAAATTGGATTTAAATAAAATTTAAGGGCAGCCTGGGTGGCTCAGCGGTTTAGTGCCACCTGCAGCCAGGGTGTCATTCTGGAGACCCAGGATCGAGCCCCACGTCCTGCTTCTCCCTCTTCCTGTGTCTCTGCCTCTCTCTCTGTGTGTCTCTCATTAATTAAGAAATAAAATAAAATTAAATTAAATTTAAAAATCTTACAATAAAGAACTTTACCAATTTTCAACTAAAAAAAAAAAAAAAAAAAAAAGAAGAGAAGAAATAAAAAAGAAAAGGAAAGGGCTCCCAGGCCATGACTTGGGAGTAATGGCTGAGCCATGGTCTTCCTCTTGACCTGACTCTCAGTAAGACTTCGGGTGTGACCAGCACAGCCCTGCCCCATTCCCGGCCCCCAGCAGGTGCTGCTCAGAGGGCCCAGCCTCGTAAGGCCGAGAAGGGGAGGCTGAGACTTGCCCCCCGACCCTGTAGCTGCAGCGCAGAGGCAGCCAGGGAGCAGAAGAGCACTTCGGGGCACCAGCGATGCCAGGAGTTAGGGGCCAGACAGTGGGTGGGATGAGTTGTCAGGCCCCTGGCTCCCAGGGTCACAGCACTGGGGAGCCACGCAGTTGATGCAACTCCCAGGTATGAGCATCACGCTTAGTCAGTGAGAAGCGCCGAAGTGTGGGGTGGAGCCCAAGGCCCCGCACCTGTAGTTCCCTCCCTTGGAGAAACCACTCTGACCTTCCAGCCTCAGTTTGCCCATCCCTCCCTCAGAGAGTTCTTGTAGGGTCATACAAGATAGTGTCTGTAAAGGGCTGTAGTTGTGGAGATTTTTTTTCTTTTAATAAATTTATTTTTTATTAGTGTTCAATTTGCCAACATATAGTAGTTGTGGGGATTTTGCCATTTTTATTACCAGTATTTACTCAGAAGGGTTTATTACTGATGCATATTATCATTTTTTTTATTGTTTTGTTAGTGCTGTATCTTTGTTAGGTGTGTGTGTGTGTCAATACTGTAAAAAGTCTAGGAACTGATGTGTTATGACTTGAAATACTACTGGGAACAGCATGCCACTAGGATTGTGATACTGGGACAAGGGAGGTTGTGATTATTTTTCCTACGTAAAAATAACTTTTTGTTTATAAAAACAATACACGTGATTCACAGAAAAATTAGGAAACTTCAGAAGAGGCAAAAAAATTCTGTGTGGTTATCTCACTACCACCTTCCATCTTATAACTAGATGCTTTTTCTGTTTCATGACTTGCTTGCTTTGCTTGCTTCTCCTAACACTGTGTGGGGGGCCTTTCCTGCTAACGGTATTTGCTCTGTACACATATGCTATCATTTCACACACGTTTACGTTCATTCCAATTTTAATTCTTATACATAATGCTACAGTGAGCATATTTATGGGTGAATCTTCGTATTTCCTTAGGATACATTTCCTTAGGATAAATCTTTCCGCAGGATAAATTTGTAAAATAATATTAGGGATCAATGGTTTACTTTTTTTATTCTTTCTTTTTTTTCCTCTGTCAATTTTTATTTTCTGTTTTCTAGTACCAACAGGCACTTATGGGTACCACAGTTTTCTAACTTCTTCCAAACACTTGATATGATCCTGAAAAACATTTTTGTCTATAAGATAGGCAGAAAATGGCAAAGGGGGTCTCATTTTAATCTGAATATCTTTCGTTACCAGTGAAATTCTACATTTTTAAAAAAGATTTTATTTATTTATTCATGAGAGAGAGAGAGAGAGAGAGGCAGAGGGAGAAGCAGGCTCCATGCAGGGAGCCTGACGTGGGACTGGATCGTGGATCTCCAGGATCATGCCCTGGGCCGAAGTCAGCGCTAAACCACTGAGCCACCCGGGCTGCCCAGAAATTCTACATTTTCATATGTTTCTTGATTGTCGATATTTCTTCTTTAGGCAATTTTGAATTAATAGCCTTTGCACATTTTTTTATTGGGGTGTTTTTTTTTCTTTGCATAATTGCTTCCAAGATTTCTATATAGCTTAAGGCATTAATGCTTTGCATGCAAATAGTTTTTTTCAATGTTATTTCTCAATTTTGTTTTTTGGTGGTTTTCTTGGGTTCAGAAAAAGTGTGGTTTTTTAATTTAATTTTTAATTTTAATTTATTTTTTCAAAGATTTTATTTATTTATTTCAGAGAGAAAGAGAGAGAGAGTGCGAGTGAGGGATGGAGCAAATGGAAGGAGCAGTGAGGGGGGAGGAGGAGGGGAAAGATCTCAAACAGATTCTAGGCTAAGTGCTGAGTCCACCTGGGCCTCCATCTCACGGCCTTGATCATGACCTGAGCTGGAACCAGGAGTCAGGCAGGTGCCCCATATATTTTAAAAAGATTTTTTTAGAGGGGGAGAGAGAGAATCCTAAGTAGGCTCCATGCCCAGCACAGAATCTGAGGTTGGGCTCAATCTCACAACTCTGAGATCATGATCTGAGCCCAAATCAAGAGTCAGACCCTTAACTGAGTGAGCCACCCAGGTACCCCCAGAAAATGTGAATTTCATGTGATCAAGCATTTATTTCCTTTGTGGTTTCTGCCTTACAAAGTTATTCCAAAGGTGACATGATATGAATATATCCCGTAGATCTTTTTATGGATTCTTTTTTATTTTCTATTTTTCTATTTTTTATTTTTTAAAAGATTTTATTTATTTATTCATGAGAGAGAGAGAAAGAGAGAGAGAGAGAGGCAGAGACACAGGCAGAGGGAGAAGCAGGCCCCATGCAGGGAGCCCGACGTGGGACCCGATCTGGGGTCCCCAGGATCATGCCCTGGGCCGAAGGCGGCGCTAAACCACTGAGCCACTCGGGCTGCCCCTTTTTATGGACTCAATAATTATTTACCTTGCAATATAGGGGACAGTAATTCACCTGAAATTTATTTTGGTGTGTAGTACCAGGGATCTTTTTATTTTCTTTTCAAATAATTATTAGATTGTTTCATCATTTATTTTCCTCACTGACTTGGAAATATCACCTCTAAGTGATTCTATTTTTAAATCAGAAAAATACCTTCATTGCAGACATGCATTACTGACTTGTTCAGTCTTATGAAAAAACAAATTTTTAGTTGTCGCGGTGTACGGAGGCGGTGAGAAGAGCTCTGGGAAAGGAGGCAGAGGAATGGTGGCAGTTAACAGCCATAGGAATGTAGGACTGAGTGGTTGCCAGCAAGTGAAGATTTAATTTTTTCTTCATTGGTTTTGTTAAGTTCATCACATTGGGATATATCTGTTAAGAGAACACTCTTTTCTTTCTTCTAGCAAACATTTGTTAAGTGACTATTTCTGGACTAGATTCCAAAGGGGGCTCAAACATAAATATGGCCTCTGTCCTTGAGCTGCTCATCATCTGGTCCAGGAGCATATTAGCTGGGAATGCTTTTAGCTCCAGTAAACAAAATACTCAACTAAAAATGGCTTAAACTGGAAGTGTGGTGCTCTGCACATTACCAAGGCTAGTTTCGTAGCTTAATGATGTCAAAACTCTGGGTTGTCATCCCTTTGATGTTCTTGGCCTTCTTCCTCATTGTCACCAAAAAGCTGCAGCTGCTCTAGCATTTTGCCCTCCCCTGTCCATGTTCGCTAGCAGAGAAGATGGGCAACGTGGGGCAAGAGAGCTTCCCCTCATGGCGCCTCCCTCTTAATCAGGAAGGAAAATCTTTCTAGAAACCTCTAATAGACTTCTTTCATCTCCTGGGTCAGAAACCAGAAGCTGGGTCCATTTTTGGGGACCAATGCATCTCTGGCCAATACTGAACATAGTTCTGGTTCTATGACTAAGAAAAGAGGAACAATGACGTTTGAGGAGGTGAGTTCCAGTGTCTGGCACAGACGGATATTCATTTATACAAATATATACATATGTAAATATATATTAAAATACATGCTTATATGTGCATATATTATATACTAAAGTGAAATGAGTGCTAGTAGAAGTCTCCCAACATGTGTCCTGCTTTTTATGACTCTGGTAAACCCAATCCTTCCGCATCTCAGCTTTCTCTTCTGTAAAGTGGAGAACGACTACTCGCTCTGCCCACATCCAAGGGCAATGGGACGATCATCTCAGATGAGTGCTTCACAAACCATAAGGCATCAAATACCTATCGGCCTCCCAAGGCGAACATTGCCCTCATTTGGGATGACCTGTGTGACTCTGTGATCTGTAGTTCGCCATGGGCACTTATAGGACCTGGAGGTGGGGCAAGGGGCAGGGTCTGGACAGGCCTGGGATCGGGGCACGGAGCCAGCACACTGAGAAGCACCTGGAAGCTTATTACATTTCTGTGCACAAATCCTGAGCCAGCCCAGGAGCAGAGAAAGTGGAGGCTTTGCTCTCTTACTGTGGTCTGCACTTGGGGGCAGCGCTGTTCGATGCTGGGATTTCTTCCACGCTCATGTGGGAAGGTGGATACCTTGGAAGTGTCCCATGGAGGGAATCTATGGTGGATGCTACAAAGGGAAACCAACAGCCCTTTCTTTGATGCTTGCCCACCCCCCCACCCCCCCCACCCCCAGGGGTGGGCTGGTGCGTGGAAAACCCCCAGAGATGGCCTGGGGCAGGTGCTCCTTCTAGAAGCTCAGGAGCAGGCCCCCTCAGGCAGAGAGCTGTCACTCAGCCTCTAAAAACAACTTGGCCAGGAGGAAAAATTGAGTTAGCTGGAATGAGAGGTTGGTCAGGGGAGGATTTGAAGGGGGACCTTGGTGATTAAGTTCAACCGTTTCCTTTTTGCGGGTGTGGGAGAGAAATATTTCTGAGTTTGCCCTGACCTTTTAAACTTTAGCCTGCTTGCTAATCTGGTCGAGGCCCAAGTTCCTCTTCTAACCACAAAAGTCCTTTGCTTTCTCCCTGGAAATGTGGAGCTTTGCCATTACCCACATCTGCCAGTACCTCCCCTCCGTAAACCTTGCTTGAACCTTGGGCCACGTTTAACCAACCCGCTTCCATTTATTGAGGCAGCTTGCTGAACCGACGGCTCTGGGCGCAGTTAATAATCTTGTCATTTTTACCTTGTGGTCTTTTATATCTACCTCACCCATCCAGTTAAATTAAATTACCATCAGTTTCTTCCCTGCCAGGGGGAAGATTAATGGGTCCTCAGCTGTCCCCGTAGAACACATGCAATCGTCACGTCCTGAAGAGAAATGCAGTGGCTCATAAATTATGGGCTGTCATCGTAGAGGATGGTGGGTAGCCCCAGAGTCCTCGGTCCATGAGGGTTTGAGCTGAGCTTGTGCAAGGTCAAGGATGGGCACCTTGTTGCAGCCTCTGCCAGTGGTCATGTTTCCCAGAGGTGCCTGGGAGGTTGGGATATTGGGAGTGTGGGAAGTGCACGGCCACAGGGTGGTGTCTGCTCTGGAGGCCTTGGAAGTGTTGGGGCAGGTGGGTCTTTTCCCAGAACAGATGGCCTTCTAGCTGGTTTCGAGGGGCACACATTCATTGCTACCAGTGTCACCCCCACTGACAGTTTCAGCTGTCCCCAGGACTTGTCTTCTGATTCTTTGGTAGGCTTGTGTCCTCTGCCCGTCGAAGGAGGCTTTCTAGGGCACATCAATTGGTTGTATCCTGAGCCCTCCCTTGGCACCTATGGGGCTCCTGGGGAGCTTTCCAGAAAATCAGCCATACCACAAACTTGAACTGGACTTGCAAAATGTGTGGTGGTATCAAGGCAAATGTCCCCCCGACACTCGGGTGCTCCCACCCTCTCTTGCTGGCCACTTGTCGAGAAAGCTTGCAAAGTCATCAGTGGAAATAAACCCAATTTTATTTTAACAGAATGGATTCACATTGCAGTGGTTCATTCTTCTATTGATGGATTGAGTTCTAAAAAGACATAAAACGTTTTAAAATAGAAATCTTACTGATACCAAATGTCCTTTCTAAGGTTCCTTAGAAGTAAAACCAAGAGTACACTTGGTAAAGCAATTTTCTTGATCCAGTCTGTGCTGTTAGACACTTTTCTCCGTTTCCTCTCTGGATCGTTAGATCTCAGGGGAACACTGACCTTGCTAATGACGTTCACTCTGTTCTAGAAACTGTTTCCCCTGCTGGTCGGGTCCCTCTGAAGGGGGAAACTAGTTCCTGCTGGGAAGCAGGCCTCACAAACCTGAAGAACCCGTAGCTATTGGTTGGTCCTTTGCTCATCGATGAATAAAGAGCATTTTATGATACTAGAGAACCTTAATCAGAATGCACATGTGTTCTGAAGAGCTGTGTGACCTCGAGGAAGTCATTCATTTCTTTACACCTGCACTTTCTTCACATGTAGAATGAAGATACAGATAACCTGCTGCATGGCTTCATAGTTTGATTAAAAAGAAGTTACGAAAACCCACCTAGTCACAGCATTCAGTACTAGGGACATAAATGGGATTTTCACGAGTTGTCTTCAGTTCAGGGGTGGGGGTGGCGTTGGTAGAGCATGTTACAGTGTACCGGGTACTTCGTAGGCATTGTCTTATTTTATTTTATTTTATTTTATTTTATTTTATTATTTTATTTTATTTTTTTATTTTATTTTATTTTTTATTTTTTTGGCATTGTCTATTTTATTATTAGTTCCTAAATGATGTATTTGTCATAGGATATAATTATTTAACCCCCTTTCCAGATGGTAGTAATAGCTGACATTTATTGTTTTCTATATGCCAGGCATTTTTGTAAGCAATCTGCATGTTTCCACCTACTTCATCTTCATGGCAAACGTATGAGGTGTAGACACTATTATTTCCATTTCACAAGTAATGACATCAAGGTGCAGAGAAGTTTAAGGATCTTGTGCAAGCTTATATACTGAGTGTTAGAGCTGCTTGAATCCAATGGCAGTGGTTTGGCTCCAGAGTTGTCACTTATAAGATGCTAAATTATACAGTCAGGGGGTCCCAGCCAGTGAAGAACTCAGGTCCTGTCTGGAATCCCAAGGCTTTTCTTTACCCAGGCTATCTCCTCTTTCCCACACACCCAGGGCATTTATAACTCGTTTTAAAAATCGTTATGGAAACTATAGGTACGTGTGGTACATAAACACACACTTATCTCCATATATTTAGACAATGTCCTTCAAATACGTTTGTACCAAGAATCCAGCAGACGCTTCCCATTCAGATTAGAAGGAGAAAAAAAGTGATAAAGAACCTCAAACTGGAGACCTTGCCATCTTGACAGACACCATTTATGCTGAAATGTGCACTGTTTTCAGCAAGAAGTATGATCCCAGTTTTCAAAGGTCAAATAAATCACCTTTAAAGTCGTGAAAAGGTAAACAGAATGATGCCTGGGCAGCTTTCCTGAGTTTATGAGGTCTTCTGGCAACAGGGATATACAAAAAGCCCCATCAATCACCCCCTCCCCACTTCCACCCTCCACCTCCCAAGGCATTTATTCCTGGGGGGAATCACTCGACCATACAGGGTAATTTCCCCTGAAACTATTATCGGGAATATTAAATCAAAGGAAAATAGACCCCCCTCCCCCAGAGCAAAGATGCTGCTACAGAAAAATATTTCTCCTCTAGCCAGATTTTTAAAGTGCAGCTGTGATTTGAGGAGGCTGAGATTCGAGGAGCCAGAGGTAGGAGAATTGGGGTGTCAAGGAGGAGGGAAGTAGGGGAGGACGGCTGAGGAAAGTGGGGAGGTACCTGGGGTGAGCCAGCATGACATGGTGTAAACCAAGTCATTGTCACGGAAGCAAAGTAATTGCCCAGTGCACACAGTGCTTGCTTGCCTGCCCGTTGGTTTCCACTGGGCCGGTGTCATCTTATAAGGCCTCCGAAGGGGCCCTCCACACCTGCTTCCAGCACATTCTTAAGTTATACACCTATAGATATAAAGCTCACTGTAAATCCACAAGTGGTCCTAGAAATGACTATTCCGTACAAGAAAATAAATGGCTTTTAAAGACCTTTTCATCAGAGCACTTCGATTCTGTGCCATAATTTCGCAGGCCTGTAATGAGAGCCTGCCTGCTGTAACAAAAACCCCTTAAAGAAGTGATTACAGTCACGCCTTGCGAGCTGCCACAAGGATGGATGGAGCCTTGACCGTCCCGCTATGGGGAAGTTCATGCCAAGAACGCTTCGGGGATTGAGTCTCCTCGCCCATTTTTCCTGTGGGTGCAGTAACTGCCCCAGATGGGCCCTTTCTTCTGGAGAAACCTCCCCGTGTGTAGACATCCTGGGATGTTTTTTGCAATTCTAGGCATCCTGGGGGACGTGTGGGGGAGGAGGCAGGCGCAGGGCGTTAGATCTTTGTACATAAGAACCTGACTCTAGAATTTTCTCTGTTCATTTATTTATTTTTGCGATGGACAGAGGGTAAGGCCAAGAGGGTCAGGACGGAGGGAAGATGAACACTTGATCCCTTCCAACTCTCGCTCCTCTTGAAATCAAAGGGTGCTCTAGTAGATCCATCTCATTTGCATTTGAGTTTTGATCCCCTTCCCTGCCACTGCACCCCCCTCCCCATTTTTTTTTTTTTTTTGGCCTGGGATTTGTCCAAGTCAAGCTGGAGAGACCACCAAGTGTTCTCATCAACCAGAGACCTAATTGTGGTCATTTATTATAGTCACTTATCTGATAGTAGCTTCATTATCTGTGATAGTTTTACAGGGACAAAATCCACCAGGCATCCAGTGGAGTGTATAAACATGTTACCTTGTGACAGGGTGTCTGTTACTTACTGTCAACACTAACTGGTCCGAGCCACATATCTGCGGCTTATATGAAGTAACGATGAGTTTAATAAGCTCCAGTGAAAGCTGCAATGTAAACAGCGCATCAGGCGTGTTTGCCTTGTCAGGCCTCTTAAACAAATAAAGGTGATGGAGAAGTACAAACAGAGCTGGATGGCAGCTGATGAGAGGGCCATCGGGCGGCGGAGGGACATTCCACAGCTGCTTCTCGGCAGACTACGTTATCATTACGGATGATGCATTTTTATTTATCTATTTGTATTATTATTATTATTATTTTTCAATTTTAGAGAGAGAGCGGCGGGGAAGGGGCGAAGGGAGAGGGAGAGAGAAGCTTAGGCAGGCTCCTCCCGAGGTGGGGCTCGATCCCACAGCCCTGAGATGGTGAGCTGGGCGGAAATTGAGGGTTGGACACTTAACTGACCCAGCCCCCCAGGTGCCCCACTGACGATGCATTTGAGTACATTAGAAGGGATGCCGCCTGGAAAATCTCTTCAAATGAAGCTCACCCCAAATTCCGATCGGAGCACTTGGGGGGATTTGCCAACCATCTGGGAGCAAAACTGTGCGGAAACGGGTACTGATTTCTCAGGATTACCAGCTTCAGAAAATATCTAGTGAGGGGCACCTGGGTGGCTCAGGGGTTGAGCATCTGCCTTTGGCTCAGGTCATGATCCTGAGGGTCCTGGGATCGAGTCCCTGCCTCTCCCTCTGTGTCTCTTATGAATAAATAAATAAAATCTTAAAAAAGAAAAAAGAAAGAAAATGTCTAGTGAACCACTGGTTTTTGAAAGACCCCACGTTCAGCACCGTACAGCTGGCATTACGCGGACATATCCCTTTTGTTAGAAACATCTCACGTATGATGGGCAGTAGGCTTCAGTTTGGCCTTCTTGGAATCAAACCATAACCCAAGTTATTAACAGAAGGCAGAGTCTGTGGGCTGCACAGATCGGAGCATCCTGAGTTCTTGTCATACAGCCCCACTCCATAGCTGTGCCCCCCTACAGATCCGTGGCTATTTGCATCACGTTGCAACCTTAGTTTGGAGGAAGCTGGGAGGTCCCCTTGCCCGAGTGGGTGAACCTATCCTTGCACCCGTGGGGAGGGGGCACTGTGGTCGGAAAGGAAGACGGGCCTCCCTGGCTTCCTCAAAGTCTTCCACAGATTCCTGTCAGTAGGGATTCATTTCATTCTTCTGGGATTAAAGTAGTTTTTTCTCTTTGACTTTAAAATGTAAACAGCTCTGGAAAGTGAGCGCGTTAACCCCTTATTGACAAGAGTGGCTGGTTGATTTATTTTTATTTATTTATTTATTTTTTTAAGAGTGGTTGGTTTAAAAAGGAGTCATTAGAACACCTGGATTTAACTCTCACCTTGACCCCTCCTGGCTGGGCCAGACTTGAGAAAGTGCGTTTCTTTTCTTTAGGGCTCAGTGTCCTCATCTGTAAAATGAAGATGCTGCTGCTTTTTTGGGGAGGATTCGGGGTACTAGAAATTAGTACCAAATAGTGTGCTGCTGTTATTAACTCAATGTGCCATCCTTAGCCCACTTATGCTGACAGAATGACACACCAAAGCGGAGGGATTTGATGGGACAGGAGGAGTTCAGAGGAGAAAACTGGTTTGCAGCAGAGTTTCTCGAAGGGTATTCTGGGGACTGGTACTTCCTTCCTTGTTAGGTGTTATTAAAAAGGGGGTGTGTGGTCAAATGCATTTGGGAAAGTGACATTAGATAAGTTTCTCTAATATAGGACTTCTCAGAACCTTCAATAATACATCTTATAAATATCCAAGAGGGGAATTTTTTTTTAAATTTTATTTTTTTTATCGGTGTTCAATTTGCCAACATAGAGAATAACACCCAGTGCTCATCCCGTCAAGTGCCCACCCCCCCAGTGCCCATCTCCCAGTCACCCCCAACCCCCGCCCACCTCCCCTTCCACTACTCCTAGTTCATTTCCCAGAGTTAGGAGTCTCTCATGTTCTGTCTCCCTTTCTGATATTTCCCACTCATTTTTTCTTCTTAATATGTAAACTTATTTAATTGTGAACTTTCTCTCTTTAATAACTTCTTCAAGATAAATATTTCTTAGAGTTTCCGATTGGGAGATTCCAGCCTAGAGCATCGAGTTTTGTTTGGTGGTCCTCTGTATCCGAGGGTCATGAAGAAGATCTGCATCTAAGGTGGCAAGGTGCAGAGAGGGGGTAGGGATGGTACCTAGTGGATGCCAGAAGTGAGGAGACATGGCTAGGAAGTGGGAGAGAATTGAAAGCAAATACTATCATCTTTAGAGTTACAATTAAGGCATCTTAAGGAGTTGGCTTGAATCTTTGGAAACTGATGAGCAACCTTAGAAGCCACCCACAGGGCTGTGCACCTGCTACAGTAAAGAAATACATCTGGGAAATATTGGGATAGGTAAGTTTTTTTTATTGCAAGACTTCTCACTGATGTGCATCGTCAGTCTCCTGGAAGCACACGTGAGCCCTTTTAGGCATAGTCCAGGGAGAGGCGAATGAGAACAGAGAGAGAAGGAAGCCAGGAGAGGAGGAGGAGATGAGGCAAATGACCTGGCGTGGGCAGGGGGTGCCTCGCCGGCTCTTCAGAGGCTTTGCCTCCATCATGTCCTTGACTCGCTTGTCTGTGAGCGTGGGAGCTTGGCCCCTTTCGGGCTCCAGACCAGGGTGGACGGAGGGTCATTTGGACACGCTCTTCCAGTTCTATGCTTCTACCAGGCACAGCCTCAAGGCCGTCAAGGGATGGGGAGGGGGGAAAGACCTGGTGGTGTAGCCCATGCTCAACTCTCCTAAATCTCAGCATTGTCAGTGCCTAGGATAATGTCCTGTAGTAGCTGCTTAGTAAATATTGGCTGAATTAAGTAGAATGCATGTGGAATCTGAGAGGAAGACAGCACCCTGGCCCTTTCTTCTCCATGCCTTGAAGCACTATCATCTTCAGAGTTATGAAGTTATATATGGAATATACCACGTAGTTTTCCTTAAATGAGAAAAATGGAGTTCTACAAGACAGCCCTAAGAAGATTAGGGATGAGCAGCATGTTGCCTTGTTTTATAACAGAGGCGTTCCAGAAAAGTTTGGTATAACTCAAAGTCCACCGACCATTGTCCTGTGCTATGATTTTAGTTCTTCCTTTCTTCATTTCTAACAACTTTCCAATGGGCAGGAATCCCCAACCCGGGTCCCTGTGTCTTGTAGCCTGCAGTGTGTGCTGAGGGTACGTCTAGGGTACACGGAGGGGCCTTCGGAAAGTGCAAGCTCTTTCAGCTGTGCTATGGACTGAGTCGTGTCCTCCGAAATTTCACATATTGAAGCCCTCACCCCCTAAATGACTATATTTAGAGACAATTCAGGTTAAATAAGGTCATAAGGGGAGGATCCTGAGCTGGTAGGATTAGTGTCCTCTTCTCTTTCCCGGCTGGCTGTGCAAGGACATGGTGTGAAGATAGACATCTACAAGCCAGGAAGAGAGTCCACATTAGGAACCAAATTATCTGGTGTCTTGATCTTGGACTTGCAGCCTCCTTGTGCTGTTTAAGCCCCCACCCCAGCCCTCAGTCTGTGGTATTTTGTTTGGGCAGCCTCAGTGGACCAACGCAAGCAGCAAAGCTGCACTTGTTTCTGAAGTTTGGCACAAATTTGGCATTATCACTTCCTTTTTTTATAAATTTATTTTTTATTGGTGTTCAATTTGCCAACATAGAGAATAACACCCAGTGCTCATCCCATCAAGTGCCCCCCTCAGTGCCCATCACCCATTCACCCCCACCCTCCACCCACCTCCCCTTCCACCAACCCTAGTTCGTTTCCCAGAGTTAGGAGTCTCTCATGTTCTGTCTCCCTTTCTGATATTTCCCACTCATTTTTTCTCCTTTCCCCTTTATTCCCTTTCACTATTTTTTATATTCCCCAAATGAATGAGACCATATGTCATTATCATTTCCAAAGGACCTTTGTCCTGTCAATGCTGCTCTTGAATGACAATGGGCAGAACTGGGCTCTTCTTTGCTTGGCCTTTCCTCGGATTCTTTCTTCCACTTTTCTTATTTAAGGAGACACAACTGCCCAGACATATGCTCCAAAGGGCTGTCAAATGGGAGCCTTGTCTGTCCATCTGTCTCCTCTCCCTCTCTGCTCTGCTTCTCCACGACTTTCCATGACAGTCAACCACCATTTACTAAGCGCCTAGCAGAGGAGGTGCCGGGGACACACTGATGCTTTGATGTATGGGTAACATGTCGTGTTTTCAGACCGGCAATGACAAAACACGTGCCGAGGCTCTTCCCCAGCAAATGGCAAACTACCCATACTTCCTAGCAGGAAGCCCAGGCCCATGCCGTGGTTTCAGAGTCAGGAAGGACACCTGTGATGGGAGAGCTCACAAAAGCAGATGGTTGTTTGAATTGCTAGGAAACTGGGTTGATTATTTATTTGGAAAAAAAATACAGCATATATTTATCTAGGTAGAAATCTGCCCCTATTTTTTTTTTAATTGGCTAAATCATGGCAGTGAGTATGTACCATGCTTGGCCACTTGAATAAATAATTGAGTGGGACATTCTCTTGTGATTCCTTGTCTCTTCTCAGGTCCTCTGTTCACCTCGTGCTCAGTCTGGGGATAGTCTGGGTGACAGCCGAAGAGCTCAACCATGAGAGAAATGTCAAAATTCCCATAGATTATTTTTTTTTTTATGGGGATGGGCAAAAAGAAATCAAAGATGGCACTAAGTACCTTCTGTTTCCTCATAAGTGTCAGGTCAGGGTCCAAACGACTTATTTATAACAGCACAAACTGCTGACCCGTCTCCAGAGAATCAGAGTTTTCACAGGAATGCTCAGGAGCAGGGCTGAGGGCAGGGGCAGGAGAGGGGAATACTTGATGTTCCTGGCAGCTGAGCCACCACACCAATTTAGAATTTGGAAGCCTTGGAGCAATTAGCAGATCACCGTGCCATCTGTAGGCACTAATTGACTGGCCTGGCCACCTGCTGCAGAGGGTCGGTTTCATTTGACAAGTAGCAAATGAGGTTAGAAGGCCGGAGAGCAGTGAGGACTGTCACTAGCCTTCCCTACGCCGAGGGTCTACACCAGGCCAGCCACCGTGCACTGTTTTTGTCTGGGCTTCTTACCGCGATTAGCACTGTTAGAGCATGATGTGGCAATATGGGTTATTATCTTGCCCATTTTCAGATGAGGAACCAGGCTCGGAAGGTGACTCACCCAAGGTTATGTGGCTGTTAACGACCAAAGCTGAGATGAGTGCATCAGTCTGCACTTTTCTCCTCCGCCAGCTTGTCACTGCGAAGATAAAGAGCCTGTGCTCTGATGGGGCACAAAATGAACCTAAGTCCTGTTTTTCTTATTTTCTGAAGTTTGGCAGCCCTGATGGAAACAAGACACACTTTTATAAGTGCAAGGATATTTGCTGACATAGACACAACTGCCACGTTGCAGAGTATAAGGACACAGGTCCTGGGAGAAGGGATAGAGGGCATAGGATCCATAAGAACCCCCATGAGCTTGGGATACATAGAATCTTTGGGTCTTGGGGGCTCAAGGCCATTAGATCACACCCAAAATACTTAAATGACATAGAGGCGGGAACCTCGTCTTCCTCACTGCTATAAAATGGAGCCAGATACATAGCAAATGGTTAAAAACTAATTAAAAAAATGAATGAGTCTATGAATATATATATGATCTCCTGGCTGCTTTTCCAGTTTCCTCTATAGCATTTCATTTGCGTGACTGGCATTTACTGCCATGCACTGACCTAGTGCTCTCAGCCTTTCCATGGTTGTGGTGCATTTTGAAATACTAGAATATTTGGCTGTGCACTTGAAGGGATTAAATGTTTTAAAGCCACACTCAACGAGTTAATAATAGTTACTACACAAGTACTATTATAGCACAAGCACAATAAGAACTTACACTGTTTGAATAAACAGCCACGGTTTCTGGGCGATTCACTTATTCACTAGGCAGGCATTCTTGGTTGCACACTTTCTTGGTGAAGTTCATCTTCCATTTTAGAGGCCAAAGAAGTCAGACACTTACTTTCCCAGACTCTTTCGTAGCGAGGCTATGGCCATGGGATTCAGTGTTGGCAATGGCACCTGAGGCAATGTGACCCTAAGAAAAGAGACTCGTTGGAAATTCTTTGCTGAACATGTCTACCTGTGATGGCTGGAACGGTGGTCGCCACTTTGCATCCCAGAGGATAGATGCTTAAAGACTAAGTTGATGGGCTTAGGTTTGAAGACTGGAAAGATGGATGAGTGTGGGATTGTGTGATGTAATTGAGCTGCTGGACCAACCTTTGAACCACTTTCCTTGACAATTTTTGTTCTGCAATATAATAAATGTCCTTGTATCTTACCCATAATGCCTGACTAAAGGTTGGGCACTATGTTATTAGCAGATCAAAGTATCCTCAAGTACTCTTGCTGTTCAAATAGAATTACCTGTGGCCCAACAGCACTTTCTTATCCACTTACCAAATACATTTCTTATGTTTACTAGTAAGATGTGATTTTTCTTTGGTCTAAGTGTGGCATTGTTCCCTGGTCTACACAATATTATCTCTCCACTCGGCTCAATGATTTAACTGAGGAACATAACTATATTATAGTCACTGTAGCAAATGTTCCCTTTCAACATTGTTCACAATTTGGCAGTAGAGTTGTGAAGCGCTTTGGGTATATCAGTGTGTCATGGCCGATGGGTTGGGAAACTCCGCTGTATTGAAATGCTCTGCCTCAGTGTCTTCTCTTCCATAGATTGTATTTTCTTAGAGGGGTCGAGAACAATGCCCTGGTCGTTACATCTCCAGGGCTTAGCCACTGTGTCTTGTAATAAGGATTAATATACATTGAGTGCTTATTTTGTGTTGGGCATGGTTTTAACTATTTTGGATATGTTAACTCATTTCACTTAAAAATATCAAAGGAAAAAAAAAATATCAAAGGAGCTGGTGACTCAGGATGTGGATCAAGTAGGATGGCTCAGACGTTTTTCTTGAACCCATGATACTCCACTTTTCTCTAACAAAAGCTTCCAAATAAACGTAGGCTGAATTGAACAGAACTGAAATGGCTCCTTGACATCATCCTCTCCATGTAACAGGCACGCAGTAAATATTTGTTGTGTGTGGTCCAGCCTCTGCTCAATTACTCAGGGTAAACTGGGGAAGAGTCTCTGGAGAGACTGTGTTTGAGCAGGGCTCTGGAGGAGACAGCTGCTCGTGGGCACACTAGAGCCATTTCCTTTGGGGTCACCTGCTCAGGTTCAGCCCAGGCCCTGACTCAGCGGACGATGATATCTTTGTAGCAGACCAAGGGGAATAAGTGGTGACTTTAGCCTAATGCCTAGAAAAGAATCTCCTTGGCAAATCTAAATTCTCTACTGGCAGCTTGAGCGGAAGGCAGGGAGATTTGGATGGTTCTCTCTGTTGCTTAGTGTCGGGATTTCCCTGAAGTCAACTAAAGTCTGCTCTCGCCTTTTTGCCCACACTTGAAGGCTCCGAGAGAGCTGTGGGTAAGGGAAGGGAATGAGAGAGGTGCTCTCCTAGTGTGTCCTACTCATAGCGTCAGGGTGGTGGTGGCAGGGGTTGTGTGTTCAGGGTCCAGCAACATGAGGGTGCAGTTAGGGATGGGGAAGCCGTTAGCTCATCGTACTATATTTTGTGACATCTATCAAATGCTATATCAATTACATAGAGAGGGACTCCTGGGTGGCTCAATGGTTGAGCATCTGCCATCGACTCAGGGCATGATCCTGGGGTCCTGGGATCGAGTCCCGCATCAACCCCCTCTTGAGGATTCTGCTTCTCCCTCTGCCTGAGTCTCTGCCTCTCTCTCTGTGTCTCTCATGAATAAATAAAATCCTAAAAAAATGTTTGAAAAGATTACATATAGAGCTATAGACCTTATAGATAAAATTTGTATCTGCAATACATATATATTTATAATCTACAATCTGTATCTACAATCTATAATATGATCTATAGCTATGTGTAGATAATGTAGATCATATACTATATGTTGTTACGTATTTGTGTAGTTGAAGAGGTTTTGTTAGAAATGAGGTGGAGTCCCACGATGGTAAATGAAAATGCACGGCTGCCGTAATAATGAGATTCGTCACTGCCTCCTCATCTTGCCCATGCCTGAGAAGTAGAAGTTGTTTTGCAATATCTCTTTTTTGCCCTTGGAGGGTGGGGGAGTACCAGCTGTCACATGGGACAAGCCAACAGGATGCCTCTTCTGTGGCTTGAACGTGGGCACGAGTGAGCCCCCAGGGGTCTTCTCACTCACTCCCCATTTATCATGACCTCTTCAGTCCTAAGCAGCTGTGATAGGCTTTCCATCTTATACATTGCTGGAATGATTTAGCACCTCTGAAATATGTGACAGTGGATTTAGCCATAGGCAATAACCATCCGAGCTAGTAAGTGATTGCACTCAGAGCACTCGCGTGGATGGAGCTGTTTTCCCAGGACCCACGAGGCATTTCTATTTCCAACCCTCAGCCCAGTCCACCTGCCCTTGGGGACTATGTGGGCACAGGTGACTCCAGGTGGTGACCAGCAGCCGTCCTCGCGGCCTTCCCCGCGCGGCTATTGTTCCCCCACCATGTGACCACAGCCTCTTGCTGTCTGGAGCTGATAACAGGACCATAAATCTCCCTTCTGGCTGCAGCTTGACACCTGAAACCTCAGCCCAGGCCTGATGTGAGAAAACAAGATAAGACATCAGGACAGGGTATTTGCAAGTTATCCAAGGAGGCAGGTTACAGGCAGAGATAGCATTCCTCGGGGCGCTGTCTGCCCTGCCATGTAAATCTCCGTGAGTGAGACGAATGGTGTTACCTGTTGATAGCATCTACCTGCTGGCCCTACATCAGTTTTCAAAACTTGTCAGCAGTTCTGTGGGTGCTAGTCCCTGCAGTAATATACCATTATATTACTTTGGCAGAATCAGAGAACAGGCTTGGGGTTGCTCCGGCCCTGCAGAGAGCTGGGGACTGATGGCTTACCACTACCTACAGGATGCGGTCCCCAAGTGTTGATCTAGCTTTCAAGGGGCCCTTCAGTCTGGCCGATTCCTACCTCATCCAGAGAAGAGCTTCTAGCAGTAGGCCTCCTTCCTCATGGTGTTTGCTGCCTCTGCTGGCTGAGCTGTTCAGGTAGAGGCTAATCGACTACTTTTCAGGGTACCATTGAGAATTCACGTATAAAAAGGGGATGTCACAGGGTGTTGGGCACTGAGGGGGGCACTGGACGGGATGAGCACTGGGTGTTATACTATATGTTGGCAAATCAAACTCCAATAAAAAGATATACAAAAGAATAAAATAAAAAAGGGATGTTTAACTGGCCAACTGGTAAGAAGCTCTTTCCTTATGAGCTTCTATGACTTAATCTTACGGCGTGTGACACTTGAGACCTTCCTAAACCCTTCTCAACGGGGATCCAGTAAGAGAGTTAAGCTGTATGTCAAAGGCATCCATTGTACATAATGATTCAACTTCTTTCCTCTGCAATTGAAATAGAACCGATTATGTACTATCTTTGGGAGCGAGAAAATAGTCACCCCAACACTTTCCGGATTCTGTGGCTCATAGGGGAAACCCTGATTGAGAATGTCATAGTCTTTAAGGGAAGAGGCACAGCCTTACCTAAGAAAAGGGATTATTACCGAGGATAGAACTGCTTGTAAAGTGTATGGGGTGGGTGGACAGAGTAAAACTATTTTGGGGCTGTACATTATCTCATTCTCTGGAACACAAACAACGCAGGCATCGTTGTATGGCATGGTTTGGTGATCTTGGTCAATGTTGAAGTATGGCCAATAGAACCCTTGGCCTCCCTGTGGGCTTGGTAACATGACGTCTGTCAGATAGGGATGGAACCAACAAAGATCTACTAACCTTCAGGTCATGTCATCTTCTCATGTTAATGCTTAATACTTACCCCTCTCACTGCTTGTCTAGCCATCATGACAAATGGTATGATGAGCTTCAGAGAGGGAAGCCCATGGCGTGCCTCCCAGCAGGACTGCACCTTGAAGTAATTTTGATGTCTTCATCTCAATTAGGTTAAACCCACAAAAAATAGTGTCAAAGGGGAGCGCACCCAGAATGCACTGGGAGATCATGATAAACACTCCTGATGCTTTGCAGCTGGGCCCATCATCTGCGCATTTCACAATAAAATTTTATGATGCGTCCAGACACCCAGCTGCTTGTGTTCATGGGGACAGCATTTCCTCTGCTGCACCATTCAGATCGGCCCCACCTGGGACTCGTTTCCCTTTTCCACCAACCTCTTTCAAATGACAATGAAACTTCATTATCACACAGCTCCTGGGACAGAATTTAAGGAATGCCGTATCCAGAAAAATGTTCTGTAGGGGCAGCTTCATTTTATTGGACGTGGAGAAACTATTCCATGGTCCCCAATAAGCCATAGGGGCTGTTAGAACTTCAGAATTGTTAGAAGGGCCCACTATGAACACCCTAACCCTCTTCCAGCATGTAGAGTCCCCGAATTCCCACGCCCTCTATGGCATAGTGGTTGAGAGAGTGGGCTTTGAAGTGAAGCACACCTGCCTCCATACCTCAGCTCACTGCTTACTATGAACTTGGTTTCCTCACTCGTAGAGTAGGAATAACTACACCTAACTGAGAGGCTGCATGTAAAGCACCTAGGGCTGTGCTGGGCGCACACTCATGCCTGGTAGTAGACTGTGCCTGTTGTCATTACAGATTGGATGATTACACGGCATTCTAGGTATTAAACACGAATGGGGATCTAGTTCAACTCTCTACCTAACACACAACATCCCTTCCCAGTTGAAGGATTCTCAACCCGAAGGATTTACATTTTTGCAGTGGGAGAATTCTCAGCGCATTCATTCAACCATGCCATCCTGCCCAATTAAGGGACGATCCTACCCTCGATCATTGCATCCATTCTAAGAGCTGCTATTTCCTGGTAGTTCCATTTAATAGCTTCCCCTGTAGAGGTGGAGAGACATAGCTCCTCCCCACCCATTTTTGTGTTTAATTGTTAATTTTTCAAGGAGTGCATGAATATTTTCTCTTCGTAAAAGAGGTCCTTTGCTCTTCTCTTTCCCTCTGCTCTCAACCCCAAGGGAAGCACGGCCAGTGGATTGATATGTACCTTACCCCACATTTCCCAGTCGACTTACATACCTACTGTTGTGTTCATAGGAAATATCTAGGTTATGAGTGTGTTTGAGTGTGTGCTTTCAGCAAGGGATTCCTAGCGTGTTATTTGCATTTTTAAAATTTAATATGTCTTAGAGACCTACTCCTGTTAGTACAAAGAGGTTACCTGAACTTCATTTGCTGCATGCAACCAATGTTAGTTAGTATGGGTCTATTTCGCCCTTCCCCTGTTGGTGGGCATTTTGTTCATTTCCAGTTTTTCAGTATTATAAAAAACACTGCAGTTGACATCCTTGTGCATGCTCTATTACTTTTATTATTATTTTATTCACACATGTGTTTTCCAAGCAAGAAGTAGAATATTGAATTACAGGATAAGATGATTTAAAATTCTAGCGGATGCTGCCCAATTATTTTCCAGAGTTGCTTTGCCAATTTTACTCCCATTTCTGTTTTCCATATTTAAAGGGAATATAGTTTGCAAAAGAAGTTTTGAGTCAGGCCATGCTGAAGTTACAGCCTAGGCAGACTCAATCATAGGCCACGCCCCTTGGCGTCAACCTTCCATCTTCGGACTTAGGGTCAGTGGATTGGCTGACAGTCAAAGGGATTATTGGCTGACTGTGACAGGAATGAAGGCCCAAGAAAGAAAATCCTTCCTCAGCTCCAGACTGTCTGAACCCACAGTATCTTCAAGTTTTATAATTGGGTTTTAGTGACATGGTGGATAAAGAGGGTGGATAAAGAGGGTTTTAGTGACATGGCGGATAAAGAGGGCACATGGCTAGAAAACCATGGGATGCTCTACTGCTGCCTTGGAAGTCTGGGAGGTTGTGAAGGTGTCGTGTGAAGGCAGTCATGGTGACTTTCATTAATCTCTGGCTAAACAAACGCGGGACCAGAAATCAAATGTCAGAGTCAGAGAAACCTTGTCAGATTTGTCTAGGATGAGAAACTAGTTAGCTTGAACCTACTTCTTGGATCAAGAATTCTTTTATCAAATGTACAAACTTATTCTTACCTCCCTTTGCCTGGTTCTTCTGGCACCAACTCAGGGAGTGTAAACTTTTCGATATTCTTGAAGCTATCCTTCTCCTCGTTTCTACTCATGAAGTACATAGCAAGCATCTGTTGTGTTCTAGGTGCTGTGATCAGTGCTAGTAGCTCAGTGGTGAGAGACCTACAGTCCAGCTCTCTCAGAGCTTGTAGTCTTTTGGGGAAGAGGAGGGTGCCGGCGTCAGGATGACGCAGCGCCATGTTACAGCTACTATGGATGAGAGAGGTGCTTCTCCAAGGATGTGGGAGGTCACTCTGTCTTGTCTCCAAGAGCTGGGATAACTTGAGTATTTCTATCCAGTGTTTCTGAAAATGCAATGGATCTGAAGTCTTGTCAGTCTCTGACCCAGCAGGGCATTGAGTCTTGGAGAGGAGGGTGGCAGCATCAGGAGGAGATCCAATCCCCCTGCCAGCAAACACAGTCAGTGACACCCTTGCACTTAGAGTCTGGACAGAAGATACTACACAGGGGGTTTGGGAGCTGTCATGGCACTTAAGCCCTGAGAAGACCCAAAAGGCATTTCCGGCTAGGTCAACATCCAGAGGGGCCCCACTGTTGCCATTTGAAAGAAATTTCCTGTACTATCTCATCATTGCTAGAGATGCAGGCTCCACTGAAAAAGCTGTATTCCCTCCTAGGTCAGAACAGGAGTCCTACGGATTCCCCTGCCAATACCAGGAGTGATCCTGTACTGCTGCTCATGATGGCAAAAGAGAACACCCACCCAGAAAGGTCCCGGCGCCCACATGTGCAGCATGGATAGTCACGTCAACTTTGGCACCTATAAGCCTTGGATCGAATGCAGAATATTGGGTCACCTCTCCTGTTAGCGTTGGTTTCTTTCCCCAAAGTTCCAAGAAGTCTAGGTTTGCTTTTGCATGTCTTACTAAAATTATGAAAAGCCCAGAATTGTGAGTCACTCAAGTTGGGAATAATTAGAAAAAGTTAGGAGATGTGTTTTAGGGAATAGAAAAGAGACATCATGCCGGATGCAGAGCAGGAGAGAGAGAAGCTTAGGAAAGGGACTTTGGCATGAAGTATTCTGTGCAGGGGAGTCTTTCTACACGCATGTGTGAGTGTGTGTGTGTGTCTGTGTGTGTGTGTAAGGGAGGAAGAGGGAGGTGGGGAGTTAAAGGCATCTAAGCAGTGAGCTGAACAGATTATTTAGATAAAGATTAGTGAGAGCTTTTTCTGTCTCAAGCTCCAACGTTCCTATGTTCCTTCTGAAGCAGACAGAACAACTTGGAACCATAAAACCAGAAAGGCATTGGACAGTTGGATGACGGACTTGATACAGAACAGGTGCCTCTTGGTATGTGAATTATTCAGAACAAAGCAAAATGTATCTACAAGCATCTCATTGAAATGCTGAGAAAAGAATACCAGGGAAAGGATCTGGTTCAGGGATTCTCAACCAGGGGATGTTTCTCCCCTGGGGACACTTGGGAATGTCTGGAGACACTTATGGTTGTCACAACTACGACGAAAACTACTGGCATCTAGGAGTGCCTGGGTGGCTCAGTCGCTGTGTCCAACTCTTGATTCCAGCTCAGGTCATGATCTCAGGTCCCCCACTCAGTAGGGAGTCTGCTTCTCCCTTGCCCCAGCCCCTCCTCCAGCTCAAGTGCTCTCTCTCTCTCTCTCTCTCAAATAAATAAGAAATGAGAGGGAGGGGTAGGGGGAGAGGGAGAAGCAGGCTCCCTGCTGAGCCGGGAGCTTGAGTCCGGGCACCATCCCAGGACTCTGGGATCATGACCAGAGCCAAAGGCAGGTGCTTAACCAGTTGAGCCATCCAGGCGCCCCAGTGAATAAATAGATATTAAAAAACCCCAACTACTGGCATCTAGTGGGTGGAGGCCAGGGATGCCACTAAACATTGTGCAGTGCATAGGACAGCCCTTTCCCAAATAAAAAGGATCTGGCCCCAAATGCTAATAGTGCTGAGTTGGAGAAACCATGGTCTGGTGAGAAGGGGATGGCAAATAAATATTTAATTTTATGGTTCTAATGATTATTTCGAAATACTTCAAAATTTAAGTTATGTATTTATTTTGCTGTTTTTTTGTGTCTCATTAAATATGAAAATATTTAGGAAAGCTTTTTTTTTTTAAAGTTCTTTTGGAACCTCTGTCTTCCAGCACAAATGTTTCTAATAAGATCTTCAATTCTTCAGTTCACATACGATGGGGCTTTCGAGAATTTAGTTCTTGCAGTTGGTGAAGGACTACTTCATGGCCACTATTGATTAGAGAATGAAAACTGCTCTGTTTGAAATGTTGTGGTCAGAACTTGGGAGATGGCGTCTACACATCCATCCAGCAAAGGGATTTTCCTGGGAACTTGGGTTTCTGGGATTGTGGCACGATAGAATCACAGAATAGTCAGGTTTGTCTTGTGCCAGGGGTGTGACTGTGTGAAACCCAGTGTGTAGGTTTTATTTTTGTAGGATTTTTCCCACCTCCTCCTATATTTTATATAACAAATTTCTAAACATTGCTCAAAAGAATTTTACAATGAACACCACCAGGATTATGTGGTTAACTTGCGCTGCATTTGTTTACACATTTGAGCCTACCTCTCCATGGCTTCATCTGTCCACAAATCTACTTGCTATTCTGAAACATTTCAGAGTCGTGCATTTCATCAGCTTACTTTACTCCTAAATCCTTTGCTTTGCATTCATGAACTAGAATGCAGTGTCTGATTAGGGTGTTTTCTATTATTATTATTATTTTTAAATTTTTCAGTGGAGGGTGAATTCTTTATACAAAAGCACAAATCTCTGGGTGTACTTTTCCATCCATTTTGGCAAATTGATACACACATATAACCCCGACCCCTATCAAGGTTTAGAACATTACCATCAGTCCAGAAGTTTCCCTCATTCTTTTTTTTTTAAGATTTTATTTATTTATTTATGACACACACACACACACACACACACACACACAGAGGCAGAGACACAGGCAGAGGCAGAGACACAGGCAGAGGGACAAGCAGGCTCCATGCAGGGACCCCGATGTGGGACTCGATCCCAGGACTCCAGGATCATGCCCTGGGCCGAAGGCAGGTGCTAAACTGCTGAGCCACATAGGGATCCCCCTTATGCTCCTTCTCCACCAGTCTCTGCTCCTGCAATACTGGTCTGACTTTTTTTTCCACCCTAGGTTAGTTTTGTCTACTCTTGCAAAGCATTTTTGGCAATACAGGGATGAATTCTGGCTCTTTTTCCCAATCAGGTTGGCCAAGCATATCAGCACCCCTAAATGGGAGTTCCTCTCCACCTGGCTTCTTTCCTCAACTCACTGCTGCCCTGGGGGTTCATTAGGCACCATCTCAGAGACCACTGGCTTCATGCTTCCTGTCCAGCTGGGTAGCTGCTTTGCATCCCATCCCCTCTTGCTTTCCACCCTATCCGCGTGGGACCAGCGTGAATACATAACAAAATAGACGTGCTTATTATTTGAATCACTCTTGGATGATCCTTCTATTGCTTGTAATCAAACACAGGCTCTCTATTGACCATAGGCAGAAATTGAAATTATTTGGAATTAAATACAAGGCCCATTGAGATCAGATGCCTGGCTCCTTTTCCAATCTCATCTCTTATCAGGTCTTCCTGAGTGGCCTATATTCTGACTCTACCAAATTACTGATCATTACCCTAAAATGCTAAGCTCTTTGCTGGAATATTGTCTTTCCCTTGTTCGCTTTGGTAATTCCTACAGAGTCTTCAAAATTAATCTCACCTAGTCCTGGAAGCCTTTGCATATCTCCTCAGCTACCTCTCCTAGAACTTACGCATTTTAGAGGTAGCCACCTTTATGAGACTGGTATATCTTTATAGAATTTTTATCAATGCATTTATATGTAAGATAGAAAAAACAATAGTAAAAATCATAACTGACGTAATATTCTATCTATTAATCTGCAATCAGGTATTTGCATCATCTCCAACTCACTGACCACCGAATCCATCCCCAAGTTGCTTCCCCCACATCTTTGGGATGTGGTTTGGGTACAGCTTACAGGGGAGAACTAGAGGGATTAGAGGTTCCTGTACTTTGCTATTTTTACAGGAAATTCAATTCTTGGTCTTGGCCCCAAGTGTCTTTCTCCCCCTGTATTGTCTGCCTTCTTGAAGCTGTAGAATGTGCTAAGGAAATCAGATTCGGTGACGGAATCACCCAGCCCTGCTCGATGACCTTGAATGATGGGCCTGTCTTGGGCTGAGGTATTCTAGTACTGAGGATGTGGATGATCCTGAAAGGCTTGCAGCTAGGTCCTGCCGTGTACTGCTGCAGCTCTCAAAGCTGCGCCCTGAGTTACCATCCCTCCTCTTGGTCTGACCATTAGACCCAGAGTTCCAGAACCGTCTCCTCATACTGGCTCTGTCTGATTCATGTTCACACGGTTCCAAAAGCCATTGTACTCTCTTGTCTCTGATAGTTTCTCTTGAGATAAAAACAGATGCTCAGAAGCAAACTCCCTCCCTCATTTTATTATATTATTATATTTAAAGACAAACTGCTTTGGGCATTAAGATACCGCTATCTCCATCTGTTTGCATCATTTAATTTCCTGCCAAAAATTTATACGCTAACCTGATTTTAATGGGCAAAACTAGAGCTATCGTTTCCTTTCACACAAGGCAAGTCAGGGATGTTCATTTTCCACTGCCCCTGCTCCATGCCTCCATCACATGAACCCTGGCTAAGAGTTCTCTCTCATACTCTGGAGGGAAAACTTTATTTAAAAATATTTTTTATGGATGAATGGGGCTTAAGGGAAGCTAACTTGCCTAGGAGCTCCGGTTTGATTTTTCTTCTTGAGCTCGCTTCCTTTACTTTAAAGATTCCTCAGAAACAACTTTAGATGTATGAGAATCCAAAATTATGTTTAAATCTCTTTTATAAATTCCTGAAATTACTGAGATGATAAGGGGCTGGAGGAAGCATCACTGCTGGGTGATGTGTTGTGTTCATCTTATTCCTGTCAAATGACTAAGGTCTATTCTGATATGGGTCCATCTCCAGGAGCCATAAAGTGCCAAGTCCTAATAGATGACACCCATGGTTTGTGTCTACAGTGAAATAGAATTTATTAATTTAAAGCTCAGCCATCCTTGCCAAGTATTTCTTTAAACACAAACCCTTAAATTATTGCTAGCTTTCTGCCATGCTTTGAGTGTCAGATGATGAGGGACCTCTTCCAGGGAGCTCTCCGTGAAGAACCTCAGCCTTATTTGATTCCATATGTCATGGCTCCAGTGGATACAGACTCAAAGTATGCTGGGTTATCAACCACTGGATCTGAAGAGCCATCAGAAGATGCCGGAACTTGGAAAGGGGCCTTGAACTGGGATTCCAGCAAGGACAAAAGAAGGCCAAACTTGAGTATGTATCTGGGACACCAGACATAGGAATGGTTCAAGTCATTGTCAGTGCACCTGTCAGGGCAAATTAGCACTATGGTTCTGTCTGACATCAGATGCTGGAATATTGGGATGCTGGAACTCTTGACAAAAATGCTGGCTTTTTGAGTGATAATGCATCTCATGGCAGGAGCTCAGTAGACCTGAGAGCATGTATGTTGGAGGAGGCATAGGACTCAGGATGCAGCCTCCAGGGGCAGGGTATCAGAATGGGTCAGTAGTTTGGTGGTGATGGTGGTTGGAGGCCCAATCACTTCGTGGACTAGAAGTCTGGTTTCAGAAGAGCACTCTGAAGAGGAGTTGCTCAAGAGCAAAATGAAATGTTTACTAAAACATTTGGTTTACTTTAAGTAATATTTTCTCCAATTAAAACATTAAAATACAAACATATTTGTATATACAACTTGGGAAGAAACTCATAGAAAAACACAAAGAGAAGTTTCAGAGTTGGCCTGGGCCGGCAGCATATTAGAGCCCAGGGTGAGGACGCGGGACAGACCTACTGCTCGCTGCTGGCCTCTTCCTGGGATGCAGCAGGTGGAGCCCTGGCCCAGAGCCTCCCTCTCACCTGGGCTGCACTGGGCGCCAGGGACTTGGGCTGGGAGCAGCTGCTGGTGCCACTGGCCTGGGGACCGACATCTGGTGATTTTGAAGAGAAGCCTGATCAGCCAAGATGAAAATCCCTGCTTCCTTTACCTGAGATGTGACCCTAATGCAGTGAGTACAAAATGATTTTCTACAAAAAATATTTACAATTGGAGTACTCTAGTCATGCTTGTAAAATAAAGTTGCTCTCCTATGCAACTGCAGGAAGCAGCACGTGTTCCTCAGGAAAGTTATGGTGTCCACAAGGAAGGTTCTAGCAGGTTCTTCAAAGACCTCTTCTGCCCTAGCACCGAGGGTCCGAACTTCCAGAGGGTCTGAACTTCCAGAGGGTCTGAACTATAATGGAGTCTGTGGGGTCAAAGTTGTCACCTGGTGCTCACCAATCAATGAATATGGTTCAATCTTAGCAGCAGAATCATATTCCCACAGGAGAGCAGTTTCAGTCACTTTGGAAATACAGGACATACAAGCATATGATTGACACACAATTGTCCTCTTTTTCTGGAGCTTTGGACATGGCACCCTCCACACCTTTTCCTTCTGGAACTGGATTGACATCTGGAACTGTGACTGAAGACCCAACGCTGTGTTGAGAGAAATCTGCAGCTCCCCTGGAGGAAATAAACATCACGGTGTAAGATTGTGCCACAAAATCATTCTCTTCTTGGGAGGGACCTTAAAAATGCAGTTTCTTCTTTCCCACCAAAGAAAGCAAGTGACAAGTCAAATATACTTACCTTGGAGTTGCTGCGTTTCTGCAGAGTGTATGTAGTCTAGTTAAACATCTCTGCGAGGGTCGTAATGCCAAGTGGTGGGAAAGCATCACTAAAGGCCAGGGAAGACATTGTTGGTGTTGCGATGGCGGAACAATCTGGGTGCTCCTACTTGGAAAAGATTCTTACTGAAAATATGGGACCAATGGGAAAAGAAACTTCTGGATTATGTTGATCAGTGGATATACAAACTCCAGGAACATGTAGATACGAAGTCTGCTTTGTTAATGGACCCACTGCTGAGTCTCTACTCCCCAGCCACTGGGATGGCTCTAAGTGTGACTCTGGAGAAGGGCTTTCAAATGGAGAAAGATAAGTGCTCAACATGGACAAGGTATTACAGATATTTATTATATACTTATTGTGAAGCCAAAACCCCAAAAGATCAAAGATAGCATTTAATGTCATTTGAAGACCATCATCTTAGGTGTTCATTTTATTTTATTTTATTATTTATTTTTAAAAGATTTTATTTATTTATTTGGGAGAGAGAGAGAGAGAGATCATAAGCAAGGGGGAAGGGCAGAGGGAGAAGCAGACTCCCAGCTGAGCAGAGAGCCTGACGCAGTCCTTGATGCCAGGACCCTGGAATCATGACCTGAGCTGAAGGCAGATGCTTAATCGACTGAGCCACCCAGGTGCCTTTGGTGTTCATTTTAACTGTTCTTGTTACTGTAAATCTAATACAGTGCACTAAGATTAACATGATAGTGTCATGAATTATTTTGTTTGTAATATTTTTTACTTTTATTCACTTTTATTTTTGCTCAACATTTAAACTTTTTAGAGATTTCTTTTTTTAGAAACATTTATTTATTTGAGGGAGAGAGGGAGAGTGGAGTGAATGGAGGGAGGGGTAGTGGGAGAGGGAGAGAGAGAGACTCCTCAAGGAGACTCCCTGCTCCAGGCAGAGCCCGACAAGGGGAAAACTTTTTAAGGATTTTTAATTCAATTCATTCATCTGTATTGTGTGTGTGTTTGATTTAAATACTGCTTTATTTTCTACAAAGACCTTATGTTTTAGGAGTACAAAAAAAATGCTTCTAGTATTTGATATATTTTTCTTTTTCTAATTGATTATCTTTGGAAAACCAAGTGCTTAAGAGTTGCAACCTTGAATTTCAGATCACAGAAGTTACATTTTATATTGTTTATTTCAGATAAAAAAATAGATGTGATGTTTCTGCAACGTTAGTTTACACCGGGGCCATTCATTTTATGTCCTGTCACACTGGAGCTATACTATGGATAAGAAGGAAAAAATCAGAACTGGCATATTTCTGAGGATTATTACTTTAGATTTAGTGTTTGACATAAAACAAAAGAAGTCATCTTGTTGCATCTCAATAAACCCAGAAAGTATAAGGAACTCTTCTTTTTTGAGCCGTTGGTGGTTCTTCTCTCCTGGGTGTTTTTCTGATATGTTTAAAGTGTAAAGTGCTGAGGCTCTTGCGGTGAAGGAGGAAGGCATATGAGTCAAGGAAATTGTGTATTTCTCTGGTAGACACAATTTTCAGAAATGACAACTATTTTATGTGCCTTGAGGGATGGTGTATTTGCATCTAAAAAATAAATGCACTTACTCTACAGAAAGAAGAAAAAAGACACAAACAGGTAAACCCTCTTTATGATCTGATTAACTACAATTGGTACTTGCTGTTCGAATCTCTGTAATGGGAAGCTTGGTATCCTATATATAATTTTGAAATTTTTAAAATAATATGAATTCCATATTTTTAATTGCAAAGCTATCTTTACATACAACTTTATGCATGTCTGTATTCTTTAGAACATATTCTTTGGAGTGTTTTTTTTTGTTTGTTTGTTTTTTTTCTGGATCATAGGGAATATGCCTGTCATCTAGAACGGTTGTCGGAACTACGCCATAGAAGCTGTGCTCTCTTTGTCACTGACGGGGCTTTTCTGAGTCTGAGCTCCATGGGGGACTCAAGACAAGAGAAAGATGCATGGAACTCAAGAGGCACATTTTGGGAAAGTTCTCTGGCCTGGGGATTGAAGAGTTTGAGGCTTCTGGTCTTGGCTCTGCCACATAGCTTATATATGACTTTAGGCAAATAGTGATCCTTTTGGCCTTTGTTTTCCCCATCTGTGAAATAATGTGGTTGGATTTAATAAACTCTCAGCTCCCTTCAAACTTTGACATTGACTCATCCTCAGTGACAGTGAAAACACTGAGTGAATCACCCAGCTAAATATTCACACTGAGTGCTTGATGAACTTGGTTGGTCTTTCAGAAGCAGGCCCTTGCTGCACAGATCAAGAAGGAAGACAAACTTTGGGTCCTGGAAAATAAAACTCACCACCCCCACCCCCAACCTGAGACACCCAGAAGCTGTCACACTTTCAAGAATGAATTACAGAACGACATCTCCCCTTCTTTTATGCTCCCCTACGTGGCAGAGACAGTAAATTCTTACTTCATGGAATTAATTTCTAGGGTGTCTTATTTTTTCCTCTCATGTGGCTGCCTCATATAAACAGATGGGGAAAAGGCAGAAATGAATGGTGGAGTGCAACTATGCGAACTCATAAATATGAAAATATGAAAGTGGGACTTGGTGAAGGGATCCAGGCAACCAGACAGAGGGGAGCGGCTGCCGCGTGAACTCAGGGAGGTGGATGGCCCACATGGACCACGACAAACCCTGGGGCAGCCTTGTGCTCTGGCCCTTTTTGGGGCTGCCTCTTCTGCTCTGGCTCAAACCCTAGAATTGTTTCCCAGCTTTTCATGCTGCAAACAAGGCACATGGCACAATCTGGTAATTTAATCGATTCCTCCTGGCTGATGGGGCCAGCAGACCAACGATTAGTTCTTCTCTCTTGGCGCATCTTAGTTGCTGTTAAAAAGTGCTTCTAAGTGCCTAGAATAAAGCACTTTATTCTTTAAAGGTGTGGGGGTGCCTGGGTGGCACAATTGGTTAAGCTTGGGACTCTCGGTTTCTGCTCAGGTTGTGATCTCAGAATCCTGATCTTGGGGTCATGGGATCGAGTCCCGCCTAGGTCTCCATGCTCAGTGCAGAATCTGCTTGAGATTCTCTCTCTCCCTCTCTTTCTGCCCCTCTCCTCATCCCCTCTCTTTCAACAAATTAATAAATCTTAAAAAAAGAGAGAGACAGAGAATGAAGCACTATGTCCAGGTACCTGGTGGGAACCTGGTGGGAAGGCAGCCATCCCGTGGCTAATTTATTTCAAATTACACCCAGGAAATGCAATTTATTTAAACCCTGGGCCAGAAGTTAGGGCTGAGGGAGAGCCACCAGGAGCAGCCACAAATATTAAGTATTGCAGAGCTGGATAAGGCAGGGATGGAGATCCAATGACTGTTTAAATTATTATAGAATGTAAACTCATCAGATGACATCTAATCTGGCCATATTTCCCTCAATTATTTCACCCCAGCAGGGTTTCTTTCCCATCAGTACTGGATCACGGAGCTGTCAGCTGGCGTTTTTGAAGGGTGATTTGTTGGTCTAATGATGATACTGAAATCTGTTTATGGTTGTTTATCTAAGGGTCATCTTTCTTCTGAGGCAGCTTTCTTCTCCTGGGATTCTATTGGGAGCTCTCTCAATTCCCCAAACAGAACAACTGTCAGGGTTTCATAAAGGGTAAATATTCTGTCCATGTTAATTTTATGACCTATGACTGTCCATAGCTACCGAGCCAACTATGTTAATAATGATGCCTTATACGTGGAAGATGCTTTAATGTTCACCCAGCACACTCACATCTATTGTTTCACAGGCTGATTATACCTAGCACAGTGATTGCACAAACCGATTGTACTAACGGTAAAAACAATGACAATATATAGAGAGTAGTTGGCAGTGTTGCAGGCAATATTTTAAGCAACAATCCCAGGATGTGAGTACTACCATCCTCTCCATTTTACAGAAGAGGAAATTAAGGCTCAGGAAGATTAAGCAACTTAGCTGAAGTCATACAGATGGTAGTCTGGGCTACTTACTGAAGGCAGGGGCATGATAGCAGCATGGTGTGGAGGAGGGCAGGGCAGAGGGGATGGAAAAGTACTTATAGGGGATTTGGCTCTAAAATCATTGGTGACTCTCGGAAGGCTCAATACATTTAAAAAAATGATGTATTTTTCTTATAATTTTTTGCAAAATTTGCACTCTATAATATACCCGAGTGTCTTTTATTCCAAATCTAGATCAATTTTCTAAAGAAAGCTTATGCTTCAGGATGTGCCTTGTTACCTTGAAGTCTCTGATAGGGCAACCACTTGGTACCTCTGGGATCAGGTGTTGCCTAGTCTGAGAAATCAAGGAGTTATGGAGAGGTCACTGGGATGTGAGTCAGGAGGGAACAAGGGTTTTGTTCCAGTGTTTCTACTGAGTAGCTCTGGGACCATGCACAAGTCTTGTGCATGTCTGAGTTTGGAGTTTTTCATGTGTGAAGTGAGGAGTTGGATCATAGGGGCTGTTCTTATACTAGATTCCTGAGATTCCTCAGGGATCTAGACAGATGGGGACTCTCATGCTTGGAGGATTTATTTTGTTTATTTTATTTTATTATTTTTTTAAGATTTTATTTATTTATTTGAGAGAGAGAGAGAGAGAGAGAGAGAGAGAGCATGAGCAGGGGGAAGGGCAAAGGGAATTCAGGCTCCCCTCTGCCTAGGGAGCCCTACTCCGGGCTTGATCCTAGGACTGCTTGGATGATTTAGGTCTTCATCGGCAGGGGACTTTGCCTCATGACTATGGATCTGTATCCTTGGCTTTCAGGGGATTCATAAATTCATGGAAATCATTTATAAATTTGATTGTAGGTAGGCATATATGCATTTTTCTGGGGAGAAGCTCCATAATTTTCAGTAGATTATAAAAGGACCCCTAAGACAAAAAGTTCACTAAGATTAGTGACTAGTTTACATTGTTAGTCAGTAATCAAAAGGGAGGAGTGGAGCTTGGGAGTCTTTGACACCAACAGGTAATTCTGATATCCATTTGCTATTAGCTTTTTGTATTCCAAAGAGTAGTTTTTTTGTATTCCAAAGATAATTTGAAAAAAAGATCATTAGGACTTTACTAGATTTTTACTAGATCATTAAAATGAAAAGCCAACATTTACAAAATTTTATTGTTTTTTTCCTATAAAAGTACTCTACTTTGTAAAAATGGAATTGACATTAAAGAAAATGCTTTTTAAAAATTTCCTGTTGAATTTTTGCTTTAACATAATTGTTCATAATTTTGATTTATTTTCTTCCCAAACTTTCCATATAATACTTATTATACAACAATTGTAGTTCTAATTCAGATGCAATTTATATCTTACTTTTTATGTACTAGTATATCATAGTTTCCAGAGTTTGAAATAAATATAAATTTTAATATAAGAGGAGTCCACTAAGTTGATGTCTTATATCTTATCTTTTTAAAAAAGATTTTATTTATTTATTTATTCATGAGAGACCCAGAGAGAGAGGCAGAGACACAGGCAGAGGGATAAACAGGCTCCCTGTGGGGAGTCCGATGTGGGACTTGACCCTGGGACTCTGGAATCATGCCTTGAGCTGAAGGCAGATGCTCAACCACTGAGCAACCTAGACATCCCCATATCTTATTTTTAATAGAATTTTGGAATTTTGTACTCTTAATGCAAAAGACATCAAGCCCCAGATTCAAGAATCACTACAAATCCTGCAAATCCCAAACTGGCTAAAAGAAATCCACTGGTAGGCATATCATAGTAAGACTTAAGAAAAACAAATACAAAACACAAACAGAAACAAACTTAAAAGCAGCTAGAAAAACCTTGGAAAGAATCTTAAAAAGGAAGAAAATCAGGCTTTAACTCATTTCTCAAGAGAAACAATCAAAGCCAGAAGACAATAGTATAATGTATTTGCTTTTGAAAGAAAATAACTGCCAACATAGAATTCTACACTCAAGGAAATGTTTAAAATGAAGGCAAAAAAAGTCACATTTTTAAAAAACAGAAACAACTTCTCAGCATATCTATACTAAAAATCACTATAGTGAGTTCTTCAGGAAGAAGTAAAATTATTCCAGATTGGGGAAAAAAAAAACTGTAGAAAGAAACACAAAACAATATAATGGATAAATACATGGATAAATATAAACAACTATTTTCATAAAAAATAGTAATAGTGTCTCATGGTATGAAACATATGTGAATACAATACTTGACAACAAAGCTCAAAAAGAGAGGAAGATAAATGGAATAAAAAAATTTTTTTTAAAAGACATATATTTTAGAGAGAGTGTGAGCTCGAGCAGGGGGAGGGGCAGAGAGAGAGGGAGAGAGAATCTCAAGCAGACTCCCCACAAAGTGTGGAGCCTGACATGGGGCTTGATCCTAGGACATAACAATCATGACTTGAGCTGAAATAAAGAGCCAACTGTTGAACTGACTGAGCCACCCAGGTGCTCTGGAATTTATTTTAAATTTTAAAAACATTTTGTTTTTTACTCCATGTTTTATTTTGGGACATAAAAGTTCTAATTTATGTTAGACTTTATAAGGTCAGGGTTTGATGTTTTAATCATCAGGGTGACTGCTAAAGAGAAATAGTAAAAGAATGTATAATTAACAGGCCAATAGTGGGGAACAGAAATCTTAAAAAAAAAAAAAAAACTACTGAGATTTTGTTCAAGAAAGGGCGAGAAAAGAGAGTTAAAGGAAAATATAAAAGGTGAGGCATTATAAAACAAATAGTAGAATAATAATAGTTTAAGTACAAATATATTGGTAGATACATTAAATATAAATGTACTAAATGGCAATATTAAAAGACAGAGATGACAGGCTGGATTAAAGATCACAACCAGTTGAATGATGCCTAGAGGAAACAGACCTTAAGTATAAAGATACAGACATTTTGAAAATAAAATGATGGAAAGAGATGTGATGTTACCATAATTTAAAGTAAGCTGGAGTATCTATTCTGTTGGACAAAGAAGACAAAGTCCAGAGTACTACTGTAGCAGAAGAGGGGTAGTTGATAATGATAAAATGTCAATGCACCAGGGATGCAGAAAAATTCTAAGTTGTATATAATTTATAGCATAGCCTCAAAATGCATGAAGCAAAAAATGACCAAAATAAAGGGAAGAGTAAACAAATCCACAAATGTGGAATATTCAAAATTCTCAGGATGTAGCTTTTGAGAATGCAAGATCAACTGTTCTTTTCTCATATAGAATGGTAAAAAGGATTTTAATGTCCACAAAATGTCCTTATTCTTTTGAATAATTTCTTTTGAATAAGGAAGAAGTATAAGATATAATTTTTTAACTTTGATATGAATATATATATATATTAAATTCCCAGAGAGCTCTATCTATATGTAGTGAATGAGCTTCTTTATTTTTTTTTTCTCATTTTCCTGTCACTGGACCTCAGGTGCAGAGAATTCCCTTATTTATATTCCTTAATTCAGAGCACATTGTCATCATCTATACAGGGCCTCTTTTTTGTTTAAATTTATTTTTCTCTTTCTTTTTCAATTTCTACTCCCACTGGGTCTCAAAATCCTGCCTTTCTTGTATGTTCTCCCCAAGAATCCTTGGGAATTAGAATGTTCAGAATCTCTTGACAGTAAAGTTCCACTTTATATTTTGCCAATGAAAAATTCTTATAAAGGATTTGGAAGGCAGACTAGATGCAGATGTCATTAATTTTCCTCCCTCTGTGGTAGGCAGACATCAGGATTTAGACGGATGAGATTTTACAGCATTTTACTGCATCAGAGGCAAGAGGGAATTCCTGTAGTGTTTGACTTGGTTGGCAGAAAACTCCTAATTCTCCGAGAGGTAGAAACATTCTTCCTTGACCTTTACTCCTCCATCCACTCTGTGGATTTTTAAGTACCTAATTACTTGTATTAAATCCCTTCCTCCTTGAAATACATTGTGTGTTAGTGTGTTCCTGACCGAATCTTGACTGATAAAATATTTGGTATCAGCAGTGGTTGTAGGAAATATATCTTTACATATGGAAAGCTGGGATTTGTTATTTGACCTAGTTACATTTGAAAGCAGTGGTGACATAATTGCTGGTGGCATGGATATTAATAATCCATGGCATGCAATAACAAAAGCATTATTTAAAGGATCACCTGTTGTTGCCTACAAACTTTCTTTTGAAGATGAGACTTTGAGTGACCAAGTAGCTGTTGTAGTAGATTTTAAGTATGGAAATAAAGACTACTGGGACTATGGAGGGGGACAATGGCTTATGACTGCTATAGAGTTTAAATGATCTGATTAAAGCACAATTGGAGGAGCCAGAGAGTGTGGATGCCTGGGCTAAAAGAATCTCTTAGATGTTGTGGCTGCCGGGCCAATGTATAAAAAAATCAGATCCACAATTTGATCCTGTGTCTTATAGAATTATGTCGCAGGTTGAATTCTCAGCCTTGCAATGTCACGTGTGAAAATTATGACATTGCTTTGCAAAGGGAGAGACCATAAAAAGTGAATTGGGAACATGTGGGAAAAGTTGGATGGATCTGATTACCTTAAAGCCCACATCTGACTGGCACTCTCTTCCCAGCGGCTTCTCCCTTATCTGAGGAGACTAGTGTTGCTGGAAAAGCCCGCAAGCTTGCTGGAACTGCCTGGGGCAATTCTCTTATAAGTAGATCTTAGTTTTCCTCAAAATCTGCTCCTGCCACTTCTCATTACCTATAGACCTGTAACTAAAGGCAGAGCCCGGCCTAACCCAGAGGGACAAGTACAAGTCTGATTGGGGAAGAGATGGCTGATGCTCCTTGATCCCCCCTATTATGAGATAGTTCAAAATGAACATGGGATATGCTAAAGTTATTGATTTGGGTGCATTATCAAAAGATTATGGGTTCAGCGTGTCAATTTCAAGGGCTGGGAATGGTTTTACAGTCTTCTCTGTTGGCTGACTCTGTGATGATTGGTTTGCAAGATTTACTCAAATTCTTTCCACTCCTGTATACCCACCCTTTTGTAATGGGACTTCACTCTTTTCTCCACTTCTTGAGTCTGGACTTGACAATATAACTTACTTTGGTTATGGGACATTAGCAAACGTGATCCAAGCAGAGGCATTGGGATTTGCACTCTCTTGCCGGTGGGAACCCTTCTGCCACCATTTGAACAAGCTTAGGCTAGCTACTGGTGGATGAGTGATAAGTTGGAGACTTGGAGAAAAGTCTCAACCATCTCAGGCAAATCTTCAGATATGTGAATGAAGTTATCCTAATCATTCATCCTTAAGCCTAAAGAACTGCCTAATAATCCCAGGAACCACAGAAGTAGTCTTTGCAGTTTTAATCTACGGTTTTTGAAAGATTGTTTATGCAGCAGCAGAAGTTCACTGATCCAGGTTGAAGCCTGGATTTAACTCTGTTCCACAGTAAATAAATCGAGATGTCAGGATTCACTTACCCATCTCCTTACTGGGTCATTGGAAAGAGTCCAAACGACATTCCCTTCAGAAAGGCATAAAGCATACATTGGTGAGGGGGGCACTGGCATTCTTTGAAAGCTCTGTAGTGCCTTCTCTCTGAAAGTTGAGAATGAGGGCAGGAGCCATTGAAATGTACTTCTTCCCAAACGACAGAGACCAAGTAAGCAGATTACCAATATGGGAAGCGGGTCAAAGTTGGTAATAAGAGTTTGATCTCCAGAAATCCTTGAAATGTAATTGAACATGTTCCCCCAAGAATCAATAGATGGAAAGCTATTAAAGTCTTGATATGCATCAATAAAAATATTTTAGGTTTTCATTTGAGTCATCCTAATAGGTAGTTATGGCCCATGATCCAATTTCCATTCTTAAACACGTTTATGGACCTAGAATCCTTAGGATGAAGTGTGGAGAGGGTTCCCTGGGGGAGAAACATCAGATGGCCCCGACACAATGTTTGTATTATAAATATTTTTCTTAATCTTCCAAAGAGACATCACAATTTACTGTTGTCATCATTTCACCAGTTTCAGTGAAGTACCTTACTTACCTCTCTTTAATATACCTATTCTCCCCATCTATGATACACGTTTCTTCAACATTTCCTCTACATATATTTACGTACACATATACATGTGTGTTTAGAACCACGTCAGACATGAAATAAGTTTTATTTCGACCATCAAATATAATTTAGAAAATGCAAGAGGAAGAGGATGACAAAAGCCTATTGTATCTACCCATATATATATTTTTTACATTATTCTTCCTTCCTGAAGTCCCAAAGTTCCTAATTTCATCATTTTTTTTCTGTTTAGAGAATTTTCTTTAGATATATTTTTTAAGACAGGTCTGCTGGGGATAATTTCTTTTAGTTTTTCTTTATCAGAGAATGTCTAATTTTCCCTAATCCCTGAAGGATATTTTCAGTAGTAATAAGATTCTGGGTTGAGATTTTTTTTTCCCCTAGCTCTTGAAAAATGTTAAGCCACTCATTTCTGACTTCTATGGTTTCTGCTATGAAGTTAACTGTCATTCAAGTTGTTTCTTCCCAAGAGGGAAACTGGCGGCTTTCAGTAGTTTTTTTCCTTACCTTTGGTTTTTATTACAATGAAATGGAAGGTTCTCCATTTTGTTCTCCTCATGTCACTGAACCAAGAGACACAGAAGGAGGGGTTCCTGTGTTGTCTACAGCAACCAATCCTAAAATAGGGTTGGTGCTTTAAAACAGAGTCAGAAAGCATATATGTGGATTCTGGGGGAGTTAGGGGTGCCTGCTAGTACTTTCACGCTGTGAAGAACTTAATAAAAGACTATAGTAGCCCAACCCAGGCAGGGCCACTAATGTGCAGGCCCTTTAGGAGTAAAGTTTTGGGTCACTGTCCTAGGCCAAGGACTATGGCCAGCTATTGAAGGCTGTTGAAGGACAAAAAAATCATGGAATAGGTAGTGGAATAAGAGTTAAAATATCAACTATAATCTTGGGATCAGTTGAAGAAATGACAACTATAGCAGCATTCATATTCTTAGGTATAGGTTCACATGTCTTTATTTGTCTATATTAAGCAAGATAGGATTTCCGTGTCCCCTCTTCCTTTCATCTACTATTTTAGTATAAGGTCTGCTGTTGGTGATTAAGTCCATGCCTTTAAATTGATTCAGTGATATTGAACTAGACAATGGTCGCAACGATGATATTCCACTTGGGAATCTCTTTGTGGAGAGGTGAATGCCTCTTTATTTGTACAAGGGGTAACTGCATCATATTAGGCAGAAAGTGTGCTGCTGATACTATTGTTGTTTGGGAGTTAAATACGGAAGGCTGTGAATGGGTCCTGGGCAGCCAGAAGAATGTCTGTTGGTATTCAGCACCATTCCTATGCTCTTTCAGGTGCTCCTTTTATCACCAAGCTAGAAGCTTACATGTTCCAGATTCCATGATCAGAAGGGTTCTAGTTTATATTTCACTGCTGAGAGATGCCCTCATTAGAACTAGGAGAACATTATTTTTCCTCCCGACTTGTAGGCAGACGTGTGGGCTTTGGCGGATGTGAGATCTTGCAGCAACCTCAGGCCTTCTCCCATAAATCACTTGCCTCTGTGAAAATGCAGTTGTACCATTGGCGGCATTTCCTCTAGTCCTCATGGGTGACAGTATCAATTTCCTGTTTTTTTGGAGGCTGGTAGTGAACTTGGGAACTAGTGGTGGTCTTCCCTGCCCCTCACACCTCTAGTCCTTCCAATGGTTTTGAGTGCACCTCAATCCCTCTTGCCTGGGGGTTTATATTTTCTTGACTGACTCCTTACTAGTACGTTCTTGGTAGAAAACCATTCTAATGTGTCCTGGAGTTTGTGTTTTTGTAAACGATATACTGTGGTTCTCTGTATGTATCATGTTCTTCTTTTTATTTTTACATCAATGAAATTGTGTTATAACTTTCATTTTGTTTCTTGCTTGCTGAATATTTTTTGAGATTTGTCCTCGCTTTTTCATTTATTACTGCACACTGTGCCATAGATTGCATTTCTTGCACATGACTTATTCATTAGCCCTAGTGATCAAAAACTAGCTTGCCTCCAACTACTTGCAACTGCAAACAACATCACGGAAGACATTATTGTATACACACAGTTACAGACCCATGGTAGAACTTTGGGATTTATACCTAGGAGTGAATTCATTGGGTCAGAAAAATAAACATTTAGTTATGCTAAATGCTGGCAGATTCTTTCCTAGAATGGCAGTTCCAGTTTACACTCTCACCAGCTGTTTTTGCTTTCTGATAACTGTAAAAGTTACCACTTTGTACCTCATTGTTTTAATCTGACTTTTCAGATTATTGGCAAGTTTGAGCATTCCTTTTTTTTTTAAGATTTTATTTATTTATTTATTTTTAATTTTTATTTATTTATGATAGTCACACAGAGAGAGAGAGGCAGAGACACAGGCAGAGGGAGAAGCAGGCTCCATGCACCGGGAGCCCGACGTGGGATTCGATCCCAGGTCTCCAGGATCGCGCCCTGGGCCAAAGGCAGGCGCTAAACCTCTGCGCCACCCAGGGATCCCAAGTTTGAGCCTTCCTTATATGCTTTTTTAGACATCTGTGCTACTTCTTTTGTGAATTGACTTTTTATAGCTTTCCATGTGGGAATCGATTTCTCCTGAACCATCTACTAGATGATCTGTATTCCCTTATTGGTTGGTGTTGTTGTCTTTATCATGTTAGGTACACACCCAGCCACCTTCATACTCACACACCCACACACATGCTAATTTATGAGTTCTTTATTCTGTCCCATTGATCTATTTGTTCCTGATGTGGAAATTTCTGTTTTGATTAATAAGAGTTTATAATATGTCTTAATATATCGATATCATTTGAACCGATATTTATTTATTACTTTTATTAGTATATCATATTTATATTATTATATTTATTAATTTATATATATTGATTTATGTTTCTGCTCATAAGAGAAAACATATTCCCAGTGCCTTTTACTCTTTGCACCTTCTTTTGTGTGAATTATGTATTCATACTCTCTACATGTTTTTATATTTACAGCTTCCCTTTTTTCTGATAATTTTGAGTCAGATTTTGTATCTTACAGAAAGTCAACTTTGCCCATAGTGTTAATATGAGAATTCTTTTGCTCTTAACATAAAACTGACAGCTGGATAACCATTACAAGCATTAAAAATAATATAATTCATTGATGAGTGATAGTGTGTGCGTGCACGTGCGTGAGTGTGTGTATATCTATAAAATATGTGCTAAGGAAAGAGCACAGCAGCAGAATCACCCAGGGTTAGAGCTGCAGTGTTGGTCTAGTCAATTACAAATGAAAGCTCAGAAAAACTCAATCCTTTGCCAAAGTTCCCACAGCTCATCACTGGCAGAGTCCAACCTGGACCCCAGGGTCCTGACACTCAGCCAAGGCCCTTTTTTTTGGCATACCTTCTGGATTCTCCTTCAGGGAATAGTTGACAACTTGTTGGAGGGTAGGAAGAGGCTGAGGGAGCATGGGTTGGGGGAGAAGAGTGGTGTATGGAGTCCTGCTGGGGAGGCTGGCGGACTCTAAATAGAAACACTGCCTCCTTCACAGATTTCAGCTGCAGCACTTCATTTTTGGCTTCACATTTTTCCTTTATGTGTCTGTTTCATGGCAGCTGGGTCCCCTACAGCTTTGACTGCTAATAGTGCAGCCCAGAGTTATGCAGTAAGTAATAGCAGACCAAGAGAGAACCTCCAGGGGAGAGTAGACAAGTCCTAGGGTACCCCTGACTCCTATCTGCTGAGGGGCCACTGGGGACTGTAGCAGGCACTGTTTGGTTCCTTGGGAAGAAGGGCTGTCCTTTCTAGAGGAATGTAAATTCCACAGAAAGTTCCAGAAAATAGGGAGATCCTGAAGGAAATGCAATATCATAGAAATGGTTGTTCTGCAAACGTCATGCACAGGGGACCCAGGACAGGAGGGGAGGTGAGAAGAGAGCCACATTTTCTTAAGAGGCTTGTAGATTCGCACCTGGGCGAGTGGCAGGGAGCAGTGTCGGGGGTGGCCTGAGGGATCCTCTCTGGCATGTCTGAGAAAATGACAGTGGTGGTGATGATCTTAGAGTGATGTTGCCACCGCCACCATCTCCACCATTTATTGAGAATTGGTGTATTCCAGGTACTATGATAAATGCTTTATGTGTGTGATCTCACTGAATGCCTACATGGTCTGGTGGGGTTTGAGTGAATTACTCAAAGTTGCCACAGAGGGACAGGACTAGTATGTGAACCCATCTCTGATTGACTCCACAGCTCATGCTCTCCTAGGCACTTCCACACAAAATTAATGGTTTTCCTTTTTTTTTTTTCTTAGTTGACCTCTACTCCCAAACAGCAAGCTCTATTGGCCCGTCCTTCTCATGATACCACATTAGCCCACGATGTGGTGGTTTTCCCCTCCTTGGACTCCTGTACCAATCGCTGCTCGTTTTACTTACTTGGTGACTCAGTTTTGTAAAACAAACAAACAAAAAACCCACGTTTTTCTTTGTGTATGATTCTATGGTTCTTCCTCTCTTAGACTACACAATTGTGAAGGTTTACTCATCTCTGTACCACAGCCTCTCTCCAAACATAAACCACAGTGCCTGACACCAGAGATGCTCTATACTAGTATTTATTTATTTATTTTTTGAAATGATAATAGGCCACATCAGGAAGAGAAGAGAGCAAGAGATCTAAAAGTCCCAAGGCCCAAATTTGACTTCCACATCAGTCACCGACTAGTTTTGAAAACTTGGGCCTCCATGTCTTAATGTATACGTCAGGCATAATAATAAGACCTACCTCACACGACTGTGAGGAAAATAAACCAGGAGGTTGTTGTGGACATCCTTTCACAACCAAAGAACGACACACAGATATTGGTATGGGTAGATATTTCTACTGCGTAAGTTAAAATGAGGTCCCCTCTACCACAACTTTATCCTCCATCTGGCTGAGCTTCTCTCTCTCACCTGTTTGCCCCCATCCCATGCTCATTGGGTGTCCTCTGGATACGGTGACATCATACTACCCTCTCTGGTAAGACTGGTCATGTCAGTGAGACTCAGGGATCACGTTTGCATTTCCACTCTCCCTCAGAACAGCCTCTCGTAAAAAAAATAAAAATAAAAAAAAAAAAATAAAAAAAAGAACAGCCTCTCGTGTTTAGTAGGTGCTCAGTAGATAGTCAATGAACAAAAGCAGCGAGTGAGTATTTGTACCTAACAAAACCTTTCTGCCTCTCCGCACGGTCCAATGAGGGCTAGTGTGGCAAAGAGGGAAAATTTCTATACTGAGTATGAAAGGAAAGGGCTTTTTGTAGACTGGATGCTCATCCATCAACTGAAAAACTGGGAACTGGAATAAGTCACCTCTCAAGTTCGATCCCGGCTCCAGAATTTTGTGATTTCATGAAGTGTGTTGAGGAGCAGAACAAGTTAAAATGTAAGAAGTGCAACCCAAACTATAAAGCACCCCTTTTTGGTTTTCCCCAAAGCTGGAACTATTTCTCCCTCGTTATTCATGTTTTATGTATTTTTAAAAGATAAAACGGGGACAAAACCAAACTGTGGCATCTGCTCTCCACATTTCCCTTCCTCTGACGTCCTCAGGATATTTTCTCCACTGTTATTTTTTTCAGATCACAGACAGCTGAGAATTAAAGGATCAATGTTTCACTTACTGTTAAACAGCTCTCTGGGCTGCCGGTGAGTAAAGAGAGGTGGGAGGAGGGCGGGAAGTGGGCCCTCAGCCTGCGGGCCTCTCAGGCCTCTAGGCCCAGGTGGGGACACAGGGAGCCCCCAGGAGGGGAGGACTTCCTTTTGTCGCTCACTGCCACGGGTCCTGCCTTGCCATTTAGTTTCTGCTGAGGATGGAAGACTCATTCTTGAAACAATTTGAGAGAAGACTCAGAACAGAGTGTTGGGAAAGGCAGGGCCATTTCCCCAAAAGAACTAGGAAAGAAGAGTAAGAAAGCCTAACAGATTCGTAACAGGAACTCCTTTGGATGAGGTGTCTCTCCACCTCCAAGCTCTGGGTGCTGCTGAGGAAATGCTATTCCAGGCCCTCGAGCTTGTCCAGACCATTATCTGTGGTTTTCTGTGATAAAGACAATGTCTCATTTCTTGTACCCCTGCCCGGAAGGGGTTATGATGGAGAGTCTGCCAACTGCCAGGACCCTGCTCCAGGGTTCTGGTGGCTGGGGCAGCACGAGGAGGCTGGCCTCACAGTGTGTTTTTTGTCCTAATACCTCCCCAGTCAGCCTCGTGCTTTCCACCCTCAAAATCTCTGCATTTGCTCCTCTCTCCTGGGATGCTCTTCCAGATATTTCTGTCCATTAAAACCCTACTCATTTGTTGCCATGAAGCTCAAACAGCACCCCTTCTGGAAGCTTTGCTGGAGTCCCCAGGCTGAAAACACTTCCTCCTCTGAACCTGCCCAGCACCGATTATAGTTACTGTCCCTTGGCCTCACACGTCTACAGCCTGGTGCCATTGGCATTTGTTTGGTAGCGTTTCCAGTCTTCTTGGGTTCTAAGCCCTAGAGGTAGAGATCTCCTGAATGCGGTGGATCCTCTTCCTCCTCCATCATTGGCTCAATTCCATTCTTCGTCTGCTCTCAGTTGGGTAATTATAGTGATAGCCTCCCAGCCGGCTGCCCCGACTTCCAGTCTCTGTGCTTAATGAATCCATGCTCCGCATTGCCCCAGATCTTCTTTCTAAGATGCAGATCTTGTGAAAGTACTCCAGTGGATTCCTGTTGGATTTTTGATAAAATCACTACATACAAATCTCCCCACAGTTTGGCTTTTTCCAGCGTGTCTGGTCCCAGCTCTACCCCTTTCCACAAGGACCCTATCATCTCATGTTGGTGAACCACTTGCTTTTTCTGGAACATCCCATGATTGTTTCTATCTCTTTGATGCCAATCCCACTGCGTGGAATGTCTTTCCCAGACTTGATTACCAGGAGAACTCTTACACCATATTTGAAAATTTGGTTTAAATATTACTTCCTTGGTGGTGGGGGAAGGTCTTCCTTCTCTTGTTAATGATTTGTTTTGTAGAGTCTCCTTTTATAATACACATTGTACAATGATGATTACATGAGATGAGACATAGAAAGAACTGAATGTCATAACTGACACTAAGGTTGTCTGTAAATGCTAGTATTATAATTTGCTATTATTATTCTCAGGAACTGTACCAGCAGGCCAAAACTGGAAAGGGAAAAAAGTCACCACCAGAATGAAGAGAGCCTAATTTGGAGTGTGGATAAGTCTAGAAAAAGACTTTTAGCTTTATTAAGTACATATGTCAGTATCTAGCAATAGAAAAATTAACTCCTTCACAGGATGAAAGTGGTCACTTTCCCTTTGCTATTTTATTCCCAACTTGAAAAAAGAAGCAGTGAGTCTTAACTGCTCTACTTAAGGGAGTTATGTGCCTGTAGGGAAGCTCATTTTGGGAGTTTTGTCATTGTTCAACTAGGTTTGTCCGTCTGGAATGCCTCCATCTCCTTGGAGATCTGGTGTCATCCATCCTTGAGGCTGAGTTCCTTTCCTGCCTCTTTTATACACTGTCCCCCAGTAATTCCAGTTCATTGGGTGGGTTTTCAGACTCTCGATGTTTTCTACATTGAGGGGATATGGATGGAGGAGTGGAGAGAGGGAGAAAAGTCATTTTCTCAGGAGGACTGTTATGGTATTTGCCAGGCTCGCAGCCTCTTCTGGAGCAAACCAAATGCATCCACTGTCCTTGTTGGGGGAAGCAGATCTGGGCTTTTCCTTACCCAGGGGCACTTCCATGCCACGTGAATCGGAGCATTCTGGTTGTCTGAAACATGAGTGGGCATTGTCTTGGCAATGACAAGGACCATTCAGACTCTCCCTCGCCAGTGGTTACTGGGATGGGAAGTACCAGGAAGGTGGTCACACAAGAAGCAGGGGCTGAGAGTCTCACTGATAATACCTCATAAGGAGCAGAGCCTCCAAGCTCCAGTGCCAAGTGACATATAATTCTGTCCTGAGAGCTCCTGAGGTAATGACTGACCTTCCAGCCTACCTTTGGTGAGGCCTGTTTCCTCATTTCCAGGTAGATTCCTGCTTTGTCTTATTAATAGCCTTATAATAACTCTTATCCCCCATTAAAAAAAGATTTTATTTATTTATTCATGAGAGACACACACAGAGAGGCAGAGACATAGGAAGAGGGAGAAGCAGACTCTGCGGGGAGCCTGATATGGGACTCGATCCCGGGACCCTGAGATCATGCCCTGAGCTGAAGGCAGATGCTTAACCACTGAGCAACCCAGGCATTCCTTGTCCCCCTTTTTTAAAGCAGGGAAGTCATGAAATGATTCAGATGTCAAATTCCTATAGAGCGGGAATGTCTCTCCTGTGGCACCTTGGCAGATCTGGGTGTGTAGAATGTTCCAGGGAGGGCTGGTGGATTCGTTGATTGAGTTAATTGGATTGAGTTTAACAAGATTTAAAACTCTTGATATCTGGAGCTACTTCTTCCAGTGTCTCCCACAGAGGATCTAGCCTAGATGTGGGCATGTAATAGGTGCTGCACATTTATAGGATGCTCATGGCCTGAAAGGCTGGCTCTAAATATCTGGATTCATTTGTTAGCAGGTGCTGCTACAGATTGGCTGAAAGAACATAAGGAATTTTATGGGCCATCTGGTCTTAATTTATGTCTCTAAAATAATGCCGAAAATGACAATTCCTTGCCAACCGTGACAGGTGATGTTAGAATTGAGCTTTTAAAGGTCCCCTGCCCCTAACAAGCGGTGTTGGTTTCGTGTTGTACAAAGAAACTTCGTGTCGATTCCCTTATTGGAGCTTCACACAAAGCCTGAGAGGTAGTTATTACAATTATCTTCATTTTGGAGATGAGGAAACTGAACCTTGAAGAAGTTGTGAGACATTGGCCAGTGTCTCACACAGTATATGGCAAAGCAGAGACTTGGAGGTTGCCTTAGTCCCAGGGCCTCTCAGATTCCATCTACTCACCAGTCACTAGTGTTCTTTTAGCTTCCAGGAGATCTGAAAAGTTGGAAGGAATGAAAGCATGGTTCTTGTCACTAGGGAAAGAAGGTGAAAATGCGGAGCTCCCATTCTTCCATTGAACCAAATACCTCCAGGGCATAGGAAATACCTGTGGATCAGTTCGGCACCTCATCATGTTGGTAGCCTTAACTGATGTTCCTCAGTGCTTTGAAGGTTCCTCTATCATGATATGGAGGTCAGGATATAATGCAAAGCATTATAACTTGAGTCCCCTTACCTTATAGCAAATCGATTAGGAATTAGAACTGTCAGAGTAATTGGAATCCTCTTCCAAACCTCTCAGAATCTTCAACAAATAGCAAATAGAAAAAGCACCAAGTAAACGATCCAACTGCTAAACAACCCATCTAGTCCTGAGACTCTGGAAGAGCTCTCGGGGCATTGCTGCCTTGGAACATTACAACATGTTTCTTAGAATTACAAGGTAATTCAAAGCAGATCATAGACGAGCAGTAACAAGACCCGCTCTGATTTGGGAGAGGCTGAAACCATGAGGGAGGCAAGTATGAGCATCATGGTTCTTGAGACCAGGTTCCTAGTTGAAGGGGTGAGGGGTTTGGGGGGGACCATAAGGTAGCTTCACTCTTCTCTACGATGCCTGTGTTACTGAAAAGCCAGCAGATAGTGGGGTGCTGTGGGGGCAGAACTTGTGGGATCTAGAAATGGACTGACTTATCTGCCTCAGGCTTGGTTTTACTCTTGATAAGGCAGCAGCCCCTTCACGGAGACAGAGGGTGGTTGATTGTTTCTCTTTTGTCCAAAGTTGGGTGAACTTTGACTCAGTCAGCCGTGGTTGACAGGAATGAGCAATGCCTTCGCGAAGACGTCTGACTTAGCTAAAATTAGTGCAATGTAATCATGACTTCATGTTGCCCAATATAATCCATCTTGTGAAGAGAGGGGATGATGTTTTTCAAATGGTTTTTAGCAGCATCATCAAAAAGAACTTGTAATCAACTCTCAATCATCCCTCCTGAGGGAGAGGAGCAGAGTGTGGATGATACAGATGACACACAATCCTGGAATCTTTTACATTTGGTTTTGATTAATGTTTGCAGTTCATTGACATGCAGGTGTTCCTAATGTTCTCAGAATTGAGATCATTTCAGTTTCAACACTGAAGCCACAAAGAAGACTAGAAGTGTCTCTACAGGCCTGGAAAGGTGGAATGTATAGATGGACCAGAGACAGTGTCATAGAATCCTTCTCGGCAATGGCAGAAACAGTGCTTTATTTGTTATGACTGTGCAAAAACCCACCTGGTAAGCAGAGTTACTTGCACTTCTTCTGGCTAAATGTCCTGTTTTAAATGAACTTATACCAGATTTCAGAGGATAAAGTATAAAGAGGTAAGAAATTGTCTTAATGGTGAAGTTAAGGAAACCAAACAACTTTCGAGTAAGATAACTTTGCTTTTGAATGGCATCTCAGGCACTTTCTAGCCACATGGATCTTGGAAATACTTGGAAATACTTGGAAGGTCTCTAAGCCAGTTTACACAAAAGCAAAAAGGGTATAATGCTGTTTACCTTGGTTATTGTGTACAATGAATGAGAGCTTGTGGTAGGTACTCCATAAATGGCATTATGCTATTATTAAGTACGTGACTCCGGTTAGTGATGTTGACAATGAAGGTGGCCATGCATGTGTACAGGCAAGAGGCATAGGGGAAATTTTCTAACTTCCTCTCAGTTTTGCTGTGAACTTAAAACTGCTCTAAAAAATTAAGCTCTTAGGGAAAAAAGGAGCACTTGAACCTAGCTTGATTCTTTTTGTTAAGAGGAAGTTGGAAGACAGAATGCAAACTAGCCCATGAATAATTGAGCATAAACTTGCATCGTTATCCTAGATAAACAGATAAACTCCCACTAAGGAGATCTAGAAAGAACAGCATACATCACAGATGCTTTTGAGTTCAATGGACATTTGTAGCTGAAATTATTATTCACCAAAGTGCAAGGCACCAAGTGGGAGCTCAGTACACTTAATTATACTCTAACTCATTGAAGATGAGTGGATGGTGGATTCATATGCAGTGAGCAGTCATTCTTGTGGTGCAGAGAGTTTTGGGTAAGGAATTCAGCAGGTGGGCTCAGTGGATCCTTGACACTCTTTGGCTTTTAAGTGTAATGAATCTTTATTTTTTCCCAAGCCTTATTGAGATATAATCAACACATACACACATATTTAAGGAGTAAAACATATTGAATTGATAAAGTTATATATTGAATTATGATTCCCACCACAGCATTACTTAACACCTCTATCGTGTCACATAATTACCATTTCTCTTTTGTAGTGAGAGCACTTAAGATCTAACTTTCAAGTATATAAAACAGCACAGTTAACTATAATCACAATACCATTCCTTTCCAGAACTTATTCATCTTCTAACTAAAAGTTTGTATTCTCTGACCAATGTCTCTCCATCCACATCCCCCACCCCCTCGTCCTTGGTAACCACCATTCTACTTTCTGTTTCTGCAGGTTTGCAGAATTTTTAGATTCCCCATACAAAGGGTACCATACAGTATTTGTCTTTCTCTGTTTGCCTTATTTCACTTAGCATGATGCCCTCTGGGTCCATCCATGTTGTCATAAATACAGGGTTTCCTTCTTTCTCATAGCTGAATACTATTCTATTGTATGCACATACCGCATCTTCTTTATCCATTTTTAATGAATCTTTATTTTTTATTTTTTAAAAATATTTTTATTTATTCATTCATGAGAGACACACACACACACACACAGAGAGAGAGAGAGAGAGAGAGGCAGAGACAAAGCAGAGGGAGAAGCAGGCTCCATGCAGGGAGCCCGATGGGGGACTCGATCCCAGGTCTCCAGGATCATGCCCTGGGCTGAAGGCAGCGCCAAACTGCTGAGCCACCCAGGGATCCCCATTAATGAATCTTTAAATACTGAACTAGATGCATCACATTTTTTGTTGCCTGTTGACCACTTGGTGAAGTCTTTTGGAAAGTAGTAAATATAGCAGCTTGAACTTGAAACCCAGGGAAACCCTAGCATCCCAGGAATTCAACCAGCATGTTTTTTTTTTTTTTTGTAAGATTTTATTTATTTATTTGAGAGAGAGAGCAAGAGCACAAATGGTGTGTGTGTTGTGGGGAGGAGCAGAAGGAGGGGGTGAAGCAGGCTCCCCACTGAGCAGGGAGTCCCATGGAGCGGGGCTCAATTCTTGGACCCCAGGATCATGACCCAATCAGATGCTTAATTGACTGAGCCACCCAGGCACCCCTCAACCAGCATGCTTTTAATGAGCTGGTGCATAGTAATTTTACATCACCTTCCATATCAGGCTAAAATAAACCCTCCTTAGTTTTTTTTGTCTGAGGCATGGATTCAAAGTTATACTCTATCCCATCCCATCCCATGCCAAATACCGTCTTATTATTTATGCTCTACTTTCCACAATCTCTTCACTATGACACTAACTAGGAGATAGGTATGGAGATGAACACTGGGGATAAAGATATAAATGGCCTTGCTCTGACCCTCAAGGGACTCATGGTCTTTGGTAGGATCAGCTTGTTGTAATTGTGTTAAAAAATGTAACTGGAGAAGTCTGGATATAATACAGAAACAGAAGCACAAGGAAAGGAAGTTACTTTCTGGTAAGCTAAGGTCAAGAATAATGGAAGAGAGCAAAGCCTTCAGAGCAGTAATAACACCTGAATTGAATTTGTTCATTCAACATACAATAGCTGTTTATTGAGCAGTAATTATCATGTATCAGGGCTGTCTTAGGTGCTGGAGATAAAGCATTGAATAAACAAGCAAAAAAGAATAATAACACAGCACTGAAGAAACAAACAATAAATAACAATAAACAATATTTACTATGTTTTATAGTGTTAAGGGCAATGGAGAAAAATAAAGCAGAAAAGGGAGAGAAAGAGTCCAGGTGTGGGAAAGGTGGAATATTAGAGGGTGAATTTTTTTTTTTTTTTAGAGGGTGAATTTTGATCTTTATGAAGATGCTACTTTTTGAGAAAGTCATTATGATGCAAAATGCAAAATCTTTGTTTTCTTTTTCTCAGTAATATGTGTAACAGACACTCCTGATTCTTACTCCAAATCTAACTCCAGTCTATTTTTGGTTGACTTTCACTTTCTATTTAACTCATTTTTGTATTGTTTGAATTTCTTACAATTATATACAGTTATTATATCCAGAAAAACAAAAAATTTTTTTAAACCCTGAGGCTGGGTTGGCTTTTGAGGGACACATTAGTTGTTTTTCCTCAACCATTGTTATAAAGGAAGTTAATTATATGAAAAAGAATATTTCATATTAGAGCAGTACTTCTAGAACAGTACTCAACTGAGAATTTCCCTGGGCTGTCTGGATCTAAGAATAATATTTTGGCTTGGATATCCTCTCAACAATGTCTAATGTGTGACTCAATTAAATCAGGACACCTGTGAGAAAGAGGTGTGCACCAAATGGAAAAGTAAATACCATGTTAAGCAAAGTAAATATATTTAGTAATAGGAAGTGCTGACTATGATCATGGTAAATTTGAGGAGAAAATTGGAGAAAACCAGCGAGTTCTCAAGAATTAACAGATACTAGATGGTAGCAACGCTTGTGGTGAGCATGGAGAAGTTAAATCACAATGCGGTACAGTTGAAACTAATGTGACATTGTGCATCAGGGAGACTCAAGAAAAGAAGAATCAACAGATTCTTCGTATAGAGGTTTCTGAGTGGAGCATTTGAAAACATAAAACTTTTTGGTGGCATTTAGTTTGTCAGAACACCCAACCCATTCCTCATAAATATCCCGGATTCCTTGAAACAATTGCATTGACATGGATCTGACCCCTTTTCTTAGAGCAGCATATGGGGGCAGCGTCCCTGCTTAGAGGCTGCAGACAGAGTTGACCCTTGCCAGAGCCTTTCTGGTTCTAAGAGTGGTGGAGAGAGCTGTACACGCTCCTTCTCTCTGCATCTCCAAACTAGTTTGCTTCAGGAGTTAAACTCTTTTTGAAAAAAGCATATCTCTGTATGAGAATCACTTGGGGAATCTCATCAAAAGTACAGATGCTGGGAGCTCATCTCATACCGTTAATTGGAATCCTTATGTGGATGCTTTCTTTTAATAATTACACCTACTGGTGCCTACGTTACCAGTTTGAACTCGGATTTACAATGTTAGCTACTAACAGGAGTGATTCGATTATACCTTTGTGGATTTACATACTGTGTGAATATTTCTGAGCAAGAGAGGAAAACCACCCCTAAATGGAAAAGACTTTGGCTCAGGAATTCCAAGGGATTGCTGTCCATGAGCTGAATAAGATCTGTAGATTCTCAGCAAAGATGTCCATGGCTTTCCAAATTGCCCTATCTTTAGAAGTCCCCCTCTGGCACATCAGGGGAGGGCTGTGACACCCAAAGACACTTCGTGTGCTGGGTAAAGTTTGGCTTTTGTCAGTGGCTCTCTCCCCTGTCACCTCTGAGGGTGTCAGATGGCTTATCTCATTCTGGAGTGGCGACTCCATCGGCAGGTTGCAGGTCACTCCTGCTTATCACCACTTTACATGGCTTCTCCAAGCAAATGGTGAGCCCTTCTTGATGCAGGGGCAAGAGCCCTATTGATGATCGACTTCAGACAAACATCTGGTTGTCATTACCAGTGGCAGCAGACCAGAGCGGGGCGCTGTACGGGCTGGTGTGGTCACCTCACAACCATCAGGACGAGCTATAAAGAAAATTTAACATATCCTGTAATTACAGTCTGCCCAGCACAGAGGGACTGAGGAATCTGCAGATCTGATTTCAGGCCCGGAGCAAATGTTTATTGTATCTGTTCCACACATTTATTTACTCAGAGGTCGGGAGGCCTGCTGAAATATGCCACCCTGGCCTGGCTGCTCCTGCAGGGGACGAGTGCCTTCTTGTTCAGGTCAGGAAGCTCCAGCTTGGCTCCAGGCCGATGGGCCCTTAATGCTTTTACAGGCTTTGGAATTTTGGGCGGATGGAAATGGATGGGAGGATCTTGTCTGGAATAAACAATCCTCACTCTCCACAGAGCAGGGTTCCCTCCTCGGATGCTCCGCTCCACCTTCTGGTGGTGCCTCCAGAGGCTTCCTCAACCACTTGCTCCTTCTTGCTCTCTGGCTGTGGGGATTGAGTCTGTGAATCAATACCTACTGCTCATCAAATATGTGCTAGGCACGTGCTGGGCATTTTCATCACATTTTCTCTTTTGTCACACGTTGTGATACCCATGAGGCCAAACATTGTTAATTTGAAGGGAGTCGTGGTGTCTTAACTGAACTAATGGCAGAAAGAAACCTCCTTGCTGCCATCCAGAGCGGAAGGGTGGTCATGAGCGTACTTTTGGGGTCTTTCTTTGTGGACTTTTTGGTAGAGTGAGCTCAGACCTACGGGCTGGATAAATGGATTGGCAAAGGCCAAGACTATCCTGAGATAGGAGCCATGAAAAGCCAGTACACTGGACACCCCTACCTTCAGGGATTAAACTCTAACACTGAGACATGTGGGGAGAAATAGGATTAGACCCCAGGCTAAGAGATTATGCGACACAGAAGGTCAACTACGGATTCCCACAGAAAGGAATTGGGCAAAGCTTCATGTGGGTCAATCATCTGAGATGAGTAGTGTGTGAAGGAGGAGGGTAGGGGGCAGGGCTGATTATAAAGCTATGAAGAGGAGATGGGTTGATGGTTTGGTTTCCATCTTCCCCTCTTTCAAATTCCACATCCCTGAACTGTCTCCTTTCCCCCATTGAATGGAAAAAGTTTCATGAATTCAAGCTCTTGTTTGAATGGCTCATGTCAAAGAATATATTTCTGAAGAGGAAATTTCATGCATTAGCAGGTTGATTAGGGAAGTTTGGGAGTAGACAGTGTCCTAACTCATGGACAGGTTAACCGCTGCAGAGAGGCTTCCCAGGAGGAAGTAAGATCTGGAAGCCCTCCCATGGGTGAGTGGGCAGGCACTGGAGAGAGGCCACACTGTGGCTTCTGAGGCAACACAGCTCTGATCTAGTTTTCCATAAACTGGGACATGAGGCAGGCTACCAGGTGGGTACTTGGACTCAGTTATCAACACTGTATCCAAGAAACCACTGGGATGTTATTCCCTTTCTTACATCTGGGGATGGGGACAGGGTGAGACACAGTGAGGAGGACTTACTTGATGCTGAGCTGGGGTTTCTTCAATCATTCTTGGTCAGAGACTAGCCTGGGGGGAAGGCCAAACAGTCAAAGGTGAAGGAGGAGGAGGGCTGACTGGGCTTGGAGGTAGGCAGGTCCACCACACCTGCACATCTGAGATCACTCCTGGCAGGCTTTGCCTGCTTTACCTTGGGCCATTTCACAGAGGGTAAAGATGAGGCACTGGAGGGTTGGCATGTGTATATCTGACATACCAAATGGTGTATGTGCATGAGAGAGCAAATGTTTGGGCAAGTAAAGGATTCTCTCAACTTTGTCTCTTTCATATTAGTTATGAAAATTCCAGAATCCTTGAAAATTTTATACAAATAAACAGAAAATCTAAACAGAAAATCCACTGTAGGTGTAAAAAGAGTATTAATGATATTCCCTTATGCTTTAAAATTCTTGGGCAGTTCAGGTGGCTCGGCGGTTTAGCACTGCCTTCCGCCTGGGGTGTGATCCTGGAGACCTTGGATCGAGTCCCATATCGGGCTCCCTGCATGGAGCCTGCTTCTCCCTCTGCCTGTGTCTCTGCCTCTCTTTCTCTCTCTCTCTCTCGTGAATAGATAAAATCTTAAAAAAAATTAAATTTCTTCACATTAACGAGGCTGATGTAAGAACAAATGGAGGGAAATTTATAACCAATCAATATCTAGGAGATTTTTAGCTAACCATGATGCTTTTTCCCCCTGCAATTCCACTAAAGTGATGACAAAGAACAAAATCTGGAAGCTGGAAAGTGAACAGACTAGTGGTAAAAAGCTGCAGTGTGGAGAACGTTGAAAATTAAATGCCTATAGGCAGGAAGAACCATTAAAAAAATGAGTGCAGAATCCTAGGGAGAATCCAAAGTGGAAGGCATCAGTCTGAATGAGGAGTCCCAGATCCTCCTCACCAACCATGTGGATGCCAGGCTCCTACTCTCCCCTAATTTCTAGCCCTCTGACTGTTCATTCTCAGGAAAGGCAGAGAGAGGCCCTGGATTCAAGCATACCACGCATAGCAGAGGATGGGGCATCACACTGAAAACAGGAAAGATTAAGTAAAGGTTTACATACCAACTATTGATATCTCCAGCTTCCTTTTCTGGAGCAGCTTTTGGAATGTGTATAGTCAGGGTTATACCCTCCTGGCAGGAGACTGGATGCTTTGTCCTTGGGGAAACTTGCTGAAGAGAGAAGATCTAATGACACGCACTATTAGAGGTTCCCTATGGAATGACCACATCTCTATAATAAAGCCCGCAATGGAGAAGAAGAAAAACAAAAGTGCTTCTAAATTTTACTATTTCACTCTTACATAGGAATGATCAAGGATCACCAGGCATTTGAGAAAAGGCTCTAAGATGAAAATAGAGACTATAATTAAAATAACAACAACAACAACAAAAGTGGGAACTCAGAGGAAAGAAAAACAAAGCAAGCAACAAAGATTTAAAAATAAATCTCTCCAAAATAATTAATACCCATAGAAATATATAAAAACATATTAGGAAGAAAGAATAATATTCTACTTAAAAAGGACATGGTGCAGCCACTCTGGAAAACTGTGTGGAGGTTCCTCAAAGAGTTAAAAATAGACCTGCCCTACAACCCAGCAATTTCACTGTTGGGGATTTACCCCAAAGATACAGATGCAATGAAATGCCGGGACACCTGCACCCTGATGTTTATAGCAGCAATGTCCACAATAGCCAAACTGTGGAAGGAGCCTCGGTCTCCATCGAAAGATGAATGGATAAAGAAGATGTGGTTTATGTATACAATGGAATATTCCTCAGCCATTAGAAATGACAAATACCCACCATTTGCTTCAACGTGGATGGAACTGGAGGGTATTATTCTGAGTGAAATGAGTCAATTGGAGAAGGACAAACATTATATGTTCTCATTCATTTGGGGAATATAAATAATAGTGAAAGGGAATAGAAGGGAAAGGAGAAGAAATGGGTAGGAAATATCAGAAAGGGAGACAGAACATAAAGACTTCTAACTCTGGGAAACAAACTAGGGGTGGTGGAAGGGGAGGAGGGTGGGAGGTGGGGGGTGAATGGATGACGGGCACTTAGGGGAGCACTTGACGGGATGAGCACTGGGTGTTATTCTGTATGTTGGCAAATTGAACACCAATAAAAAATAAATTTATTATTAAAAAATAAAATAAAATAAAAAAAGGAACATTCAGGGAACAGGAAGAGCTTATGCAAGTCAAGAAGCAAAATAAAGAGGTCAATACAAGGATTGGAAAACAAAGTTGAAGAAATCTACAAAATAGAGCCAAAAGTAAATGGTTGGAAAATAAGAAAGAAAAGATAAAATTAAAAGACCAGGTCAGGAACTAATAGTTCTAAAAAGAAAGATCAGAGAAAACAGAAAGGAGGAAATTATCTAAGAAATAATACAACTAAAGGATCTGAGTTTCCAAATTAAAAGAGACAAAAAAAAAAAATTAAAAGGGACTAATGAATGCACTTTAGAAAGACATGTACCAAGAACATCACTGTTAATTTCAGAGCACTGTTAATTTCAGAGAATTTCTTAAAAACTTTTAAAAAGAAGACTAGAAAAGGAAGAGGAAGGGGAGAAGTTGAAGAAAATCAGGTCATACCCAGAGGACTGGCAATCATGGCATCAGTTTGCTTCTCAAAAGCAAACTGGAAGCCAGAGCATAGTGAAGAAGCACAGACATGGAATTCTACACCCAGCCAAACTATCAGCCCAGTGTGAATGCAATATAAGGATGTGAAAAAGTCTCAAAAATGTATCTTCACATTGTGTTTACCTGTCATCCATCGATGGACATTTAGATGGATTCCACATATTGGTTGTTGTGAATAATGCTACAATACACATAAGAGTGCAAGTAACTCTTCCAAATCCCGATTCTAGTTCTTTTGGATATAAATTTCCAGAAGTGGGATTGCTGAATTATAAGTTATTTCTATTTTTAATTTTTTGAAGAATTTCCATACTCTTTTTTCAAGGTGATTGCATCATTTTACATTCCTACCAACAGTGCATGAGTTGCAATTTCTTCATATTCTCACCAACACTTCTTTGTTATTGTTTTTGATAATGGCCATCCTGTCAAGTGTAAGATGGTATCTCCTTGAGTATATATTTCTCCAAAGAAGACATAGAGATGGCCGACAGATACATGAAAAGATGTTCAACATCACTAATCATCAGGGAAATGCAGATAAAAACTACAATGAGATATCACCCCACATCCGTTAGGATGGCCATTATCACAAAACAAAGTAAAACAAAACATACAATGACAAATGTTGACGAAGATGTGGAGAAGTTGGGACCCTTGTACACTGTTGGTAGGAATGTATATATATTTTTTGATAATAACCATCTTCTGTACACCAAATGTTTGTGTCTCCCCCAAATTCATACGTTGAAGCCTAAACCCCAGTGTGATAGTATTTAGAGGTAGAATCTTTGGGATATAATTGGATTATGAGGGTAGAGCTCTCCTGAATGGGATAAAGACTTTATAAAAAGAGGAGGATACATGGTATCTGTGTTCTCTGCCATGTGAGGATACAATGAGGTAGCTATCACCAAGCCAGGAAGTGGACTCTCGTCGGATACTGGATCTCACGGCACCTTGATCTTGGACTTCTCAGTCTCCACATCTGTGAGAAATAAATTTTTATTTAAACTCTATCTAATCTATAGTATTTTGTTATAGCAGCCCAACTGACTAAGACATCATTCTAACAGGTATGAAGTGATATCACAGGGTGGTTTTGGTTTGTATTTCCCTGTGGAATAAACATATAATGGAGTATCATTTAGCCTTAAAAAAAAAAAGAAAGGAAATCCTGCCATATGCAACAATATGGTTGAACTTTCAGAATATGATGTTAAATAAAACAGAAGGGCAAATATAGCATGATTCCACTTATATAATGTATCTAAAATAGTCAAACACATGGAGGCAGAGAGTAGAAAGGTAGTTGCCAGGGGCTGGGGAGGGGGGAATGAGGAGTTGTGGTTCAATGCGTATAGGGTTTTAGTTATGTAAGATAAGTTTTACAGATCTGCTGTACAACATTGTGCTTGTAGTTATCAATAGTGTGTTGCACACTTATAAATTTAAGATTTCAGAGGCACCTGGGTGATCAGTGGTTGAGCATCTGCCTTTGGCTCAGGTGATCCTGGGGTCCTGGGATCGAGTTCCACATCGGGCTTTCCACAGGGAGCCTGCTTCTCCTTTTGCCTATATCTCTGCCTCTCCGTATCTCTCATGAATAAATAAAATCTTAAAAAAAATAAATTTGAGATTTCACGTTAACTGTTCTCACTCACAATTAAAAAAAAAAAAGAAAAAGAAAAAGGAAAAAAAATGATCTCCAAGGTCCTTTTCACAGGAACTATTAGAAATGGTGTTTCTCTAAAACAAAAGAGTGACTTAAGAAAGCAAGCAAAGAATTCAAGAAATGTGGGAGAGAGGGCATTCCAGCATAATGATGAAGGGAGATTCAACACTAAAGCAATTTTACAAAGAGATAGAAAACAATCAGCTCAGATTGAGCAGGTTAGAAGGCTCCAAAAGGCTGATCTTTGGCAAAAATATGAAGCTAATAGGTGACCTAATATGTTTGAGCAAATTGACAATTTCAAGGAGAATTAGTGATAAATACATAGCATACTAAGGAAAGGAAAAAAGAGGTAATTATTAACTCCAGGGAAACAAAACTGTTTAAGAAGGAAATATAATTATAGTGTACTAAATGACTTGCTTGCAAATAATATTAATATATTCATAATAGTATAAAAGCTCAATACTATTATAACTAGAAAATGAGGTATAACTACAGAATTAGTTTCTTATTTAAATTTCTCTATATCCTCATGAATGCTTTTTTTTTTTTTTTTTTTTGATAATGGCCATCCTGAGAGGTGCTCTAGATTTACTAGTATAAAACAAGACCTGTTTACTAGCTTACAATTCTATAGGTCAAATATTCAGGAATAGAGTAACTGGGTTCTCTCCTCAAGGTCTCACAAGACACAATTGGGGTATCAGCTGGCCTTTTAGGAGGATCTGGGGAAAAATCCAATTCAAAGGTTATTCAGATGGCTGGTTGAATTAATTTTCTAATGGTTGTAGGGTTGAAGTGCTTGTTTTTCTGCTAGCCATTGGCTCAGGACTGTTCTCAGCTCCTAGAGACCACACCTTCCCACCAATAGTTCACAGCATGGGTGTTTGCTTTCTTCCAGGATGGCTGGAGTATATGTATCTCTCTCCCTTTTCTGCTCCTGGCTAGAGAAAACTCTATACTTTGAAAGGGCTCATGTGATTGTCAGACCCACTCGGATAATCTATCTTTTTTTTTTTTTTTTTTTTTTTTTTTTTAAGGGAAATAGAATTCTGATTTTATTTTATTTTATTTTATTTTTTTTTTAAGATTTTTTTTTTTATTGGTGTTCAATTTACTAACATACAGAATAACACCCAGTGCCCGTCACCCATTCACTCCCACCCCCCGCCCTCCTCCCCTTCTACCACCCCTAGTTTGTTTCCCAGAGTTAGCAGTCTTTATGTTCTGTCTCCCTTTCTGATATTTCCCACACATTTCTTCTCCCTTCGGATAATCTATCTTAAAGTCAATTATGCCATGTAACATAACCTAATTATGGGAGTAAAATACATCATTTTTCACAGTCCTGGGAATTATATCAGGTATGTATTCCATGTGCAAAAAAAATCTTGGGAAACACTGTATACCACAATTATGTTAAGAGAAGAAGAGTGAATTGGCAAGAGAAGGGGGTAGTGCTGATGGCTAAGAGAGATGAAAAACCTTCCATTGTAGAATGTAAGTAGATAAAGCCTAGATAGAGAATAAAACAATATCCATGTAAGTATGTTATTGAGGATATATAGATAATTATCTACAGGAACATTTAAAAAGTAGGGGTACCTGCCTGGCTCTGTTGGTTAAGTCTCCAATTATTTTTTGAAAAGATTTTATTTATTTGAGAGAGAGAATGAGAGAGAGCACAACTTGGGGAGGGAGGACAGAGGGAGAGGGAAGAACAGATTCCTAGCTGAGGAGGGAGCCTGACTCAGGGCTTAAGCCAAGGACCCTGGGATCATGACCTGAACTGAAGGCAGATGCTTAACTGACTGAGCCACCCACGCATTCCTCTTTTTTTTTTTTTTTAATATTTATTTGAGAGAGAGAGTATAAGTGGGGGATGGGGGGTGCAGAGGGGAGAGAGACGGACAAGCAGACTCTGTGCTGAGGACTCAATCCCAGGACCCTGAGATCATGACCTGAAGCTCTGATTCTTGACTTTGGCTCAGGTCATGATCTCAGAGTGGTGAGTTTGAGCTCCACCTCTGGCTCCACACTCAGTGGGGATCTGCTTAAGATTCTCTCCCTCTCCTTCTATCCCTCTCTCCTAACATTCACTCACACATGCATGCCTTCTTTCTCTCTCTCTCTCTCTCTAAAGCTCTCTCTCTCTGTCTCAAAAGAAGTCTTTAAAAAGTAAAAAGTGGTTGCCTTGGGAGAGTTGACTTCAGGGATAGGGTGGCATGGAACAGAAGGAGTCATTTTTCATGACATGCCTCAAGTATTGCTGTATTTCAATTAATCTAAGATCCTTTGTGTAAGGCATCCTGATTTCAGAGTTGTTAATGAAAACTGCAATTTGTCTTACATTACTATATATGAGTCTACATACCTAAACACACACACAAACATGCACACACACAGACACTGATGAAAAAAGATGGAAGTGAATCAAAATCAAAGCTAAGGAATAATCTCTGTTTTGGGTGGGTTAGTGTGTTCTGGCCTGGTGCAGAACGTGTGGCATGTTAGAAAACAGTCTAAGACACTCTGTGGCCCACAAATACGTCCTTTAGAACAAAAGCAAGCAGCAGGAAAGTTGAACAGTGATAGTAACCAGAAGTCTAAATACATAACCATTTTCCATGATTAAAAAAACTTTTCTTTGGCCTTAACTCATAAATCCAAACTTAAGAATAAGTGTGAATTTTATTTTACTTTTTAAAAAAGATTTTATTTTTAAGTAATGTCTACTACATCCAAGGTGGGACTCGAACTTACAACACTGAGATCAAGAGTTGCATGCTCTACCAACTGAGCCAATCAGGCCTTGAGAAAGTGTGAATTTTAAACCATAATAGAATAAATTTAGCATTAGCCTTGAATCTCTTTCTCTTTCATCATCATCATCTATTGTTTTTGTTGTTGTTTGTTTTGTTTTGTATTTGTAAGCTATGGATCAGTCTCCATGCTAGGTTTTGGGGTAAGATAGCAGAATCTTTACCAACAAGGAACTACTAGTCTAGCAGGCTGTGAAGAACTGGAGAAAGTCTAAAATGAGGCCAACTCTGCCAGAGTAGGGGAAGCCGTGTGACACGGCTGGAACAAAGAGTAAGTGAAGGACAGCTGTGAAAATAGAGTTGGCAAAGTATATTTTTTCAGTCATGTTTTATGTCATGATTGATGTCTGCATATTTTCTTTGATTAGCCCTGCTTTACCCAATTCTATCATGAAAATGTTCACTGCTAAGATATCCAAGTTTTTCTGATCCAGTGGCATGTTTATATCATCAGTATATAGAAGTTTTAGGCTGGATTTCTAAAAGTTACTCCCATCTTTTCCTACTACCTTGTAATGGTAGATGTAATATTATCAATATTCTCTGAAGTCTTCTGGGGAGGCATTTATTTTAACTGTGTAATGGTGAATGATGATAAAAATAATAATAAAAAAGAATAAAAGGCTTTTATATTTTCCATGCAATTATCACTTCTGGTGTTCTTCATTTCTTTGTGCAGATCCAGATTTCCATCTGGTTTCATTTTCCTTCTGTGTGAAAATGCAGAAGGAAAATTGTGGTGTGAGGAATTCTTTCAGCTTTTGTGTGCCTAAACATGTTTTTATTTCACCTTTAGTCTTAGAAAATATTTTTGCTGGATACAGAATTCTAGGTTGACAGCTTTCTTTCTTTCAGCAATTTAAATATGTAGCACCACTGTCATCTGGCATGAATGGTTTCTAATGAGAAATCTGATGTCTCTTTTTTTGGTGTGTGTACCTAATTTCTCTTTTTTCCCCTCTCTTCTGGCTGTGTTTAAAATGTTCTCATCACCCTCTTTAGCAATTTTGCTATAATGTACTTTAGAGTATTTCTTAATGGTCCTTGTGCTGGGGGCTCAATGAGCTTTTTGGATTTGTTGGTTTGTAGTTTTCATCAGATTTGGACATTTTGAGTATTATTTTTTTAGTTATTTATTTGTCTCACTTTTTTCCTCTCTTTTTTGTGACTCAAATTATACATCTCTGAGGCTCCTGGAAGTTGATGTCTCACTCATGGATGCTGAGCTCCTTTCTCTTTAGTTATTTTTCTCTGTGTTTCATTTTGAATACTTTCTATTGATAGTGTTCAAGTTCATTAACTTCTTCTGAAAGCATTTCTGAAATTCTTAATTTCCTTAGTGTAATTTTTAAATCTCAGACTTTATAGCTTTCATCTCCAGAAATTCAAATTGTATTCGCTTCACATTGCCCACGTTTCCATTTCCATTCCACATGCTCAATTTTTTTATTGAGTTCCAGATTTTTTAACGGCAGCAAAATAAAAATACCTTGGCCTCCACAGACTCTGAGCCCCATGTCCTTGATCCAGGCCCAGGGGGACTGTGTGATACTGTGTGCACATGGTTTTCCCTTTCCTGTATGGCAGCCTGAAAACTTTCCAGGAAGTAAGTGGAGCCATTGCCGAGCTCACGTTGTTTCTTGTCTCTCAGGGATCATTTTCCTTTATCACCTGATGCCCGATGTTTTGAAAATTATTGTTTTATGTCTTTTGTTTTCTTTATTAGTTTTTTTATGTGGGAGGGTGAACCCAGGCCTTGTTACTTGATCTTGGCCAGAAGTGCAAGTCAACCCATCTATTTAAATCACTGTTTGTTGGATTTTGGTAAAAATGCTCCCATTTCTTATAAAGCCATAAATCACTTTTGGGTGATTCAAACCTCCCTTAAACTTTTGAATTGATTAGCTCCACGAGCTGATATAAATTGAAAAAAAAATGATTAGAATTCATTTGAGGAAACAGGCTTACTTTCCATTTTTTTGTGGACTTATTCTTCTCCTATGCCCTGTGCTGACTGGAGGGAACTACGCATGATATTTCTGTGTGTCCATGGGATTGGTGAATTGATTATTTTGAAGTCAGCTAAAAAACATTAAATTGTTCTTAGACATTGTGCTTTATTTAACTTGAGTTTCCATGTTAGGATTTGACTGTAAAAATGCTGTTAATGATTTTCTCTAAGCTACCAGGCTAATTAGTTAGAAACTAACTAATTTTAAGTGATTGTCTGCTCATGTCAAGGGTCCAGCCTGTTTCATGTGTCTTGGATAGAGAAGGTAAAGTTACATAGTAGGGCTGTAACTTAAGGAAGAAAACTTAAAGTCCTGAATGAAAGAGTCATTCTGTAAGTGACATGATTTATGATTTCAGTAACCTGCGGCAAATATAACCATCACTAGTATGATAGGTTTACTAGGAAAGATTAGATCTCTTGAGTGTAACCTCACTCTAGTGTCCCTCATGCTCCTTTTGTCCTTAGACTTTGGTCTTTCTATTTTCTACATTATTGTTGTAAGGTTTCCAGTATTCATTTCCACGTTTTTCTGATAAAACTATGGAAGGCTGTTGATTATGCCTCACTTTTAAGCCTGACAGGACTTAGTGTGTAGAGATGCTCAACTTTGATCATGTTCTAATGAGTGGAGTGGTTAAGTGTTGGATGTATCTGCTAGAGGACTTGATTTTCCTAGGCAGATCACTTTCATAGGAGAATAAGGATTGCAATCATTGATACCCTGAGCCTGCCATAGTGGGTAGGATGCCTCCCCCTTATCTGTGAATCAAAGAGATACTGCTATGTCTGTTATATAGACAAAAAACACAAGCACCCTCTCCCTTGGAAAAACTAAACTCCAAACAGTTCCTACCTCAATTTTTGCCAGTCCTGGCTTTTTGTTTATATCTGGGTAACAGGGCATATCCATAAATAGAATTGTGATGTATACACAATTCCAATGGGGTTTTCTTTTTAGAAATTACCTGAAATAATTTAGTTATGTTTGGGGGAAGTGACCTGGAAGATTAATCCATTTAACTAAATAATAAATCAAGAGGCTTTCTGTGTGATGTTCAAAGTAAGAGGTGGAGGTGTTGAGGCTTTGGCCCTTTGTTTCTACAATCTCATCTGAAACATTGAATTTCAGCATCTGCTGTGTAAAGCACTCTATGTGACTCCTTAAAAAAAGAGGTAAATAGAATCTATGTCAGCTATGGATTTTGGCTTTATTATAACTGCTAAATTATGTCCATTTTCTCTGGGTACTGAGAGGGGATGAACAAGGGCATGAATACATTGGTAAGACTTTAAAAGATAAATGCCAGACAAATCTGGAAAGTCATCCAAAACAATCTCACTACTCCACTCAAACTATATTGAGGTAATAAAAAATATACTAGTTGCTAAAATTTTATTTTCTGCAGATATAAATAATTTTTCTTGGTTTATCTGCCTCTATTACCATTGCTAATCACTTTCTTCATCTTAAAACTTGGTTGTATAATGTCACTCTTTCTTGTTTAATTTTTAATTTTTGATAGTTCTGTTCAGTCTCCCTTACAGGTTTAACTTTACCTCCCAGCCCTAGGGTTCCTATCAACAGGCTACTTTTCTCACTACATGTTTTTCTTTCTTCCTATGAAGGCTCTCCAGGGCTATGGTTCTAATAGCTCCCTGTGCATGAATGACTCCCCAGTCTATCTCTGGATTAAAAATCTCTCTTGACAGATTTCCACTGGCCTGAGGAAAAAAAAATCCACTTGGGAGTCCCATAGACTTTTCTAACTCAATAGCACTAAATCCAAACACTTCATATTGTTCCCCAAACCCACTTCCCTTCTTGGGCTCCATCACTTAGAGAATGATGCTACCTTTCATCAATTGCTCACAATAGAAACCTGAGAGCTATACTAAATTCCTCCTTTTTCTCGCCCCTACCCAGTCTCCAAGTCCATTAAACTCTCTTAAAAATCTCTCTCAAAAAAAACAAAAAACAAAAAACAAAACAAAACAAAACAAAACAAAACAAAATCTCTCTCGTACTTCTCTCTCATCATTGCCCTATTCCTATAGAAGCAGGAAGATTGTGATAGTCTCCTTCTCACTGATCATAAGACTTTTATTCACTTTACCAGAAATTATCTCTCAAAGCCAGAGTTTTCTTTTCAATGAAAAAAAAATCTCAAGTTTTAAAAAGATTTTATGTATGTATGTATGTATTTATTTATTTAAGAAAGAGCGAGGTGGGATGCCTGGGTGGCTCAGCAGTTGAGTAGCTGCCTTCCACCCAGGGCATGATTCTGGAGTCCCAGGATCGAGTCCCACATTGGGCTCTCTGTATGGGGCCTGCTTCTCCCTCTGCCTGTGTCTCTTCCTCTCTATCTGTCTCTCTCTGTGTCTCTCATAAATAAATAAATAAAATCTTTAAAAAATATGAAAGAGTGAGGGGGAGGAGAAAAGGGGGGAGGGAGAGGGAGAGAACCTCAAGCAGACACTGTGATGAGCATGATGGGCTCAGCCTCATGACAGAGCCATCCAGGTGCCCCCTAACAATCTTATTTTTACTTCCTTGCTCAAATTCCTCCCTGATTCCTCTACCAACAAAACAAAATCTAGCCTTTTCTTCAGGATCTAGCCTCTTCCTACCTGTTCAACTTCTACCATTATCTCCCTTGAATTTACTTTCAAGCATGATGTCTTGCACGTGATTTATAAAGAAAGGATAAATGGATGAACAGCAGTCCACCAAATAAATATACTGTACACTCTTCTATGTTTCTACACTCCCATCTGGAATGTTCTTCTCCACTTCACTCCTTCCTGACACCTTCCATGATGCTTGCTCCCCACCTAGGTAGATGCTGGTGCTCCTTCTTTGCTTCTACAGCACGTATTACCCATCTCCGGGACTATATTATTATATTTATACTATCTCACACTGATTGGGGCTGATCCTGGGTCTCATTATTAAAATCGCTTGTTTGCTTCCTTCTCTTTTCAATAGGCTTAAACATTTGCCAGCTGGGGATGTTGACTTTCCGTCTTTGCATGCTGTAGGGCCTGATACGTGCCTGCACATAAGAGGAGCTCAGGAATCATTTTTGAGTGACAGCGTGCTTTATCAATAATTGGAGGGTAGAGCTTTTTTGTCCTTATTTAGAAAATTAAATGCAAACCAAAATTTTAAAAAAGGAGTGGCTTCTGATGAGGAGCAGAGATAAGTGAAAGCCACTTCCCTCTTGTTTGGTGCTGACGGGGGAGTGGAGGCAGATCTGGAGCCACTTCCTCTCACCAATCCTTAGAATTGCCACCCCACCCTGACCATCCTTTTCCTCCTCTGCATCTTGTCTGTCTTTGGTTTTTGAGGAGAAGATAAGGAGAAGATGAGAGAGGGAGAAGATCTGAGATATCTGGAGGATGTTTCTACCAAGTCAAAGCGGAGGAGATTTACCACTTCCAAAGGGAGGGTGGCCAGAGTATCCTCCCAGTGTCTGGGCTTAGCAACCTTGTGTGTAACTTAAAACAGAAAGGTTCTTGTCTTGATTGAGTAGGTGCTGCCTGGGCCTGGCTATATGATTTGCAGGGCTCAGTGGAAAATGAAAATGTGGCCCCTTGTTAAATATTTATGAAGAATTTCAAGGCAGTGACAGCAGAGCATTAGACCAAGTGTGGGACCCTTCTGAGCTGGGGCCCTGTGTGCCAGCACAGGTTCATACTGACGAAATGAGGCCTGGTATTCTTTGATGGAGGTTTCAAGTCCTGGGTTTGGATGATGTTTCTATCACTTATTTGTTTATTTGGAAGTTTCTATGAAATCTTTTGGATAGTCAAAAAGGGATAAATAAAAATATCAGTGTACCCATCACCCGCTTAAGAAATACGTGCTGACAAATACATTTGAAATGCTCTGTGTACCCCTTGCTCCCAGAAGTAACTCTTGTTCTGATGAACCACAGGAGTTTATCATTCCTGTACATGTTGATATTTTTACTATATATCCCTAAGAAGGATGGATTTTAAAGTGATGCAGGGGGAATATTTCCTGAAGCAACTGAGCTAGGGATTAAATCCTGTGAGACCCAGGATTAACCAGCTCCAAATCCATGTGATAAGGGAGTCCTGGTTTGATCCTTCACATTTTTATTCATTGTTTATATTTTCTTTAGCCCACATCTACCTCTCTCCCTGCCCTTTGTAGAACATGTAAACAACCCTTCCTTCCTGTCGAATGTCTTCTTCCATTTTGTTTTACTTACTATTTGCTTCTTCTGTAAAGCTAAACACGAGTCCAGGCTCCAGGCTGATTTCCTTTCTCCCTCATGGTTATCCTGGCTCATGGTGTTGGGGATTCAACTGGCCAGTCTAGTGGTTGCTTTGTAATGTTTTTTGGTTCAGCTGCATCTGGGGACTTGGAAAAGCAAGGGTTCAGGGAGATAGATTCTGCTGGAATTATGCATACACACTCATATACATGCACATGCGCTTGCGTACGCACACACACACATACACACACACCAGAGTGAACTGGATTCAGAGATGAATATTCAGCCAAGCCCACATTTGAGAATTATAAAGTAGGACTGTGAGGGGAGAGAAAGTCATGCTCAGCCATGCAGTTCTGTGCAGGGATTAAGGCAGCAAGAAATGTGGTGGATATTTTGCCAAAAATGAGGGTGTGGCCTTTAGAGTGGGGACTTGGAAGCTGGGGTTGTCCCACACGGTTATAATAATTAAAAAATTAATAGTTTGCACATCCTCCATGCCTTCAAAAGCTTCAAATCCCTTCAAGCCTTGCACACCCTCCAGATGAATATTGGAAACAGTGTGGAATTTAGCAGTAGTAAGAAAGACGATTGCAGATGGCTGGTTTTTCTGTCTTTAAGGATTTATCTACATGGCAGCAGCCACAGTTGGGTTAGAGCAAGGAGTTTGGGGATGGATTATGGCAGGCCTTTGATCTGAACGGACTGAAATAAAAGAAACCAATGCATCCCTAATCGTCTGACCAGATACCTTACACAGCACCATTCCAAGCTCATGTGAATAACATGGTCGCAAAATGCCAATAATAACCACCAGGATTTCCAGCACAGGGAGTGATTGGAAATTTGACTCATGTGCTGCCCCCAAAATCGCTCTGGCCTAATTACTGTTAAAACCAGATGAAGATAAAAGTTAACATGGCCCCAGTGAGTCATTTTGTCAGGACTCACGTTACAGAAACAGCCATTCTGGGAGGAGAATTCTGAGGACAGAGTCTTTGAGAGTGGCCACAAACGATTGCAGAGAACCAGCCTGCTAGAAAAGCCTGTGTCTGGATCCCAGGAACTTAGTGCAAGATAACTGTCCTGTGGTAACAGCGGCTTTTCAATAGTCTTTTCCATTAATAAACACATGCAACTGCCATATGGAAATATGATCTGTAGCCCCACTTCCTCCTAAAATAGAGCATTCCTAATTGCAGTTATTTAACTTCCTTCAGAAATGCTCTCTTACTCTTCCTTCAGAAATACTCTTCTTAATTATTTGGGTTTGCCTGGCATGGGGAAGAGAGAGGAGTGGAACAGGCAGCAGGAAGCCTTCTCTGAAATGGGTCCCATAGTCTTCCCCAGGTAAGTAGTCTTGGCCTCTTTAGAGATAAAGAAAATTGGGAGCCTGAGATATCCTCCAAATCAAGTATTCCTTTGTGCCTAGAGCTCTGTGATCAACCGTGATATCCAACATGGCGGTGTCATGTTGCTGGGGAAAGCGCAGGAAGCTCGAATTTGAACCTTGACTCTGCCACTGTTTGCTGGGATTCTGGAGGTTATTTAACCTCTCTGGGATCAGTTTTCTCATTAATAACTTGAGAGTGCTGACATTGACCCTAAAGCAGGTGTCAGTTACTTTGTAAGGGGAGCAAGGTCTTAGTAATTCTAGTCTAGAGTAAAGGCCTTGAGGATGTGCTCTGGGTACAGATGGTCTGACGTTTGATCCTGGGTGCATGAAGGACCAGGAGTATTCAGCTGACTAGCGCCAGTTTGTGTCTGCTTGTGTATGCTCTCCTCACAGATGTTCCCTGGGAAAGGGACAATTTGTGAGAGCCCAGTTCTGATGATCCTTATCCTGAAATCATCATTGTTTTCCAACTGGGAGTTTTACTTCTTTCAAAGATTGATTTGACGGGTGTCAATTTTCCTCCTTCCCCTGTAATTCCAGCATATATAATCTTGGAATCAGAGAGGTTTTGAAGCAAAAAGATCTGAAATGCCACACCAATATTGTCTCAACTCCTACACAAAATAAAGACGTAATGTAAGGGATACAATATGAAATCGAAAAGTCATGTAAAAATGGCATTTGTCATGTTTTTTTTTTGTAGTAGCAACAGACTAGAAGTAACCTAAATGCCCAATCATAAGGGATCACTCAAACAATGGAATACCACACACCACTGAAGTGTGGACGTAGAAGAAAATATAATGTTATGGGAAAGTGTTAACAGTATGTGGCGAAGTGGGAAAAAAAAGACCGATTTGACTGCAACATCAAAATATTAACGTGTGTGATGAATTACGGTTGCTCTGTTTCTTTTTGTTTAAAAACACATAACATAAAATTTACAATTTTAACTATTTCTAAGTGTACAATACCATTGAGTATGTTCACATTGTCAGGCACCCAATCTCCAGAACACTTTGGTCTTGTAAAATGAAACTCTGTACCCATGAAACAGCAACTGCCCCCTGTTCCCGGCAGCCTCTGGCTACCACCTTGCTACCTTCTGTCTCTATTAATTTGTTTGCTTTAGGTCTTCATGTAGGTGGAATCATACAGTATTTGTTTTTTTTTTTTTTTTTTGTGATTGGCTTATTTCCCTTAGTGTAGCGTCCTCAAACTTCAATCGTGACGTAGCATGTGACATGATTTCCTTCTCATTAAAGGTGATCAGGATTGCACTGCACGTATAATCCACATTTGGTGGTCCATCTATCCATTGTTTGGCTCTTGAGTTCCTTTCATGTCTTTCCCTTTGTGAATGAATATTGACGCTGTGAACTTAGGTGTGCAAATATCTCTTTGACATCCTGCTTTATTCTGGCCTATAAAAATCCAGAACCTGTGATTATGGTCAGGTCGTCCTTCTGTCTCATATGTGATAATTCCCTATAAAAAGAGTTTATACAGTTCCAAGTCGGCAGATGGGATGAGCAGAGGACCTTGGATGTCAGGACTTCTGTCCCAATTGGATTCTTCTAGGCTTAAGCTCCATATCTGTCCAGGAGTTTCTGTGACCAAAGACACTGTGCTCCCGCCCTGCACTGGCAAGCTCTCTGTTCTTTCTGTCCCCAGTAGGAAGAGGAATGGAGGCCGAGGGGGTGGGGATGGCTTTAGGCTGTCAGGTGAGCAAGCTGGTGCAGTCCCACGGCAGAGGAAGCAGACTCTAAGGGAAAGGCAGGTTAAAGCAGTGATACTTTATGGTTACTAATGAATTCCGTTTTATAGTCCAACTCCCTTAAATTGTCTTCCTGTGATTAATTCTTGTTCTCCTGGTCCCCTTTAGGCAGACGGTTGTTGATAGGGAGTGCTCCGTGTTGAATGAGTAAAACATCCTAATGCATGTTCTCTTCAGCCAGAGATAACCTTGCTTTAAACATGATGAATGCAACTTTTACGAGGGAAGATATCACCAAGAAGGGGGCTTGTGGCTTATGCATCAGACACTTGAGTATAAGCTCATTGCCTAGCAGCATTTCAATCTCAATCTCTCTCTCTCCCTCTCTCTCTCTCTCTCTCCTGACCATTTTGAATAACTTGATCTGTCTGACACTGTCCCTAAAATGAAATGATGGAAATCATCGGACTGACTGCTTCGTTCTGGATTTAATTACCGCCGTCCTTCCCGCCCCAGATCTCCACACCTTTTTCTTCCTCTGAACAATGAAACAAAGGAGCAGCATTTCTGGGAAAGTCATAGAGCTTAAAAATCATTAAACTAGATGTCATTAGAAATGATTCCTTTTGGGGACTGGAGAACTTTAGTTCCCAGGGTGCATGTGTGTGTGTGTAGACTTGTGTAGACTTGGAGAGAGAGGAAAGAGGTTTTTCTAGTTAGTATTGCACACTTTGTATCTCAATCCAAGTTGCCTCCATCCCAGACTTCTTAATTTTGGCCCAAGCCACCAAAATGTATGGAATAAAACCACCAGTCCCCTGTGATTGTTATTTAGTGGGATGTGTCCTGTGCCAAGAAAGCTCTATCTAAAGGGGGAAGTCAGGTGGGGGGGAGGGGTGAGCTGGCACGTCGGCTGGGACTCAGCAGAGATGCCCGCATGATGCAGTCCCTGCTTGATAAGAGAAAGAAAGAGAAAAGCAAAACCAAGCTATTTTTTTGTGTGAACAAATTATTTACACGTCTGGTTCCTTCCAGCACTTTCAAAGGATCTCTTCCACTCTGGCAGGAGAAGACTTCAATTTAGAGGGGGGGGGGGAATCTCTCTCTCAGAACTGATAACCAAATAAAACCTTGTTATATTTTCTGTCTAATAAGCACAAGAAATTCCATAACTCCCTTGATTAAGCATATTATCCTTCTTCAGAAAGTCAGCTTGATTTATGCAAAAAGTGATTTGGACATACTTTCTCCGGCCATGGAGATTTCATAATTCCTAGTGTATGTCTGGAAAATCTCCTCTCGTCGAGTCCAAACCAAATTAATGTCTTCCAGAGTGACCTGAGGAATTAATGAGGTTTCTGCTGTCAGTCCTACCCATCCAAAGGTCAAGTAAATCATTGGCTGGCTCTCGGGCCGCTGTATTTTTGCTGCCTCTCTGACTCCACACTCAATGATAACAACATTGCAGATGGCTTTGAAATACGGCATCACCGACACTCTCCGTCCATCTGCTGGGACATATTTTAGGCTCTGCTTCTCTTTCTGCTGTAAACTCGGCCTTTAATGGAGTCCCTAATTGCTGATAAATGGGGTATCAATGAAGTCAGTGTACTGGAGGATCCCCCATTCTTTTCTGCTGATGGGCGCTATTTAAGTCTCCTCCAACGTGACTTAAGATGATTGTGTGCCCAGCTCTTTAATTCCCCAACTGGTGTTCTTGGCTGAAGACTTAAATTTTTTCCCCCACCCTTCTTCTTTTTGGACAAGCTAAAGCTGGATGGTAAGAGGCTCCCCCGAGGAGCTGTGTTCTTCTTAACTAGGAGAAAATCCACAATATGCCATAAGATCGTGTGCACAGAACAAGTTGGAGGTTTTAGGATTTTTTTTCTATCTCTTTTCCACCACCACCCGAGTGCGAGGACCAGCTTTGTTGTGGACCTAAACAGTGAAATAATTGGCAGGTTTCGAACACTTTCGGAGTGACTTACTTGGTATCTCAGAACAGGCAGTCGGGAGTTTTAGTGTTTGTCACTAAACTTCATCACTGTTTTCCCCTTTGGTTCTTTCCTGATTATAAATGAGGATTAAAAGTAAAAGCCATGATTGTCTTCCTTCCTAGTCTCCTTATTTGATTTTGCATTTCTCTTGAATATCTGGTTGAATTGCAGCTGCTGATGAGGAAATAAGCCAGACAGGGCTGGCAAATTCTTATATGGTGCCTTAGCCACACGTCCAGAGAAACCAGAAGCGTGCAGCTCCCCACTTATTCTTTTGAAACAGAAAAACCTAAGTTACCCGCTGACCACTGGGTTTCTGCTACCAACCAGCCATGTGGCTATAAACACGTCCCAATGAGGAATGAAATGTTAAAGCTGCAAGTGTAGTCTGAGTCAGCCTGGCCTTTCAAAACTCAGTTTCCTGAGCTATGAAATGGGTATGGTTGGGATGCCTGGGTGGCTCAGTGATTGAGCGTCTGCCTTTGGCTCCGGGCATCCCAGAATCGAATCCCGCATGGGGCTCCCTACAGGGAGCCTGCTTCTCCCTCTGCCTGTGTCTCTGCCTCTCTCTTTGTGTCTCTCATGAATAAATAAATAAAATTTAAAAAATGGGCATGATCATACCTACTGTTCATACCACAAAGGTTTGGGACCATGGCTGCTCCTGGTGGCTAACGTTTCTGAGCGCTTATTATATGGTAGCTATGGAGCTAGGCACCTTCCCTGTTTTATGTCACCGAATCCTCACAATAATTGTATGCAACAAGTAGTACTCTCAATACCACCATTTTACTAACAAGGAAATAGCAACATTGATAAAATAATAGAGTTTGTAAGAAATGTTTTACGGCTCTCACTGTTTCCAAAACACTTTTTCACACGTTCATTCATCTCTCCTCCTCAAGAAGGCTGTCAGGGATTTATTATGATGTTTCTCTCAGTGGAGTTTAGAGAGAAGATGAGAGGCTTTCTCAAGGTCACACAAGCCGGGAAGGGCAGCCTTGTGACTTGAAAGAGACACACAGCAATTGTAAATGTGCCTCAAAAAAAAACAAAAAAAAAAAAAAAAAAAAAAAAAAGCCACGTTGATAATACGATTAAAGGCCTGGCTGTCATTGCTATGATATGATCCGTTACCACACGAGCGTTAAATAGCCTTGTCATTCTCGTATTTTAGATTAGACCATAAAACACTATGCCCAACTAGGTCAGGCAAGCAAAGGATGACCAAGGGGGGACGAGGTAGGGCTGCAACCAAGATGTGAAAGAAGGGACCTGAGTAAGGGACTTCAGGGAATTTGGTGAAATATGGGCCAGAGGTTGAGAGGAAACCCTGATGAATAATTTTGATAGAACCTCAGAAAGGTCAGGCAGGCTAACCCTCTCTGGTGCTTCTTATCCACTTCTGATTTTATTCAGCTGGGAAATACCTCAGAAGGTTTTTTTTTTTTTTTGGTTCTTTGTTTCCCATTTGTTGGAAACTGGCATGTGGTACAGGAGGCAATTTCCTTCTATGGTCAAACAAAACATAGAGGAAAGATGAGAACTCACTCTAGGGGACCGAACTGGGAGAGAGATTTGAGTTTTTTCCTCCTCCTTACAACTTCAGCATTTAACACCCCAGCGGAGGGGTGCCTGGGGGGCTCAGGGGTTGAGCATCTGCCTTCAGCTCAGGTCATGATCCCAGGGTCCTGGGATCCAGTCCTGCCTCGGGCTACCTGCTCAGCAGGGAATCTGCTTCTCCCTCTCCCTCTGTCCCTTCTCCCGTGCTCATGTTCTCTCTCTGTCTCTCTCAAATAAATAAATAAAATAAAAAAACCCAAATCACCCCAACAGACTCAAGTCTGATGTGCTTCCCATTGCAAAAGGCCAGCTGGACACTGGGTGTAGTGGGAGAAGGCAGGTTTTATTTCTCTAAAAGACACTGGAATTGGCTGGGGGAGGGGACCCATTAAAGTGAGAGCCTCAGAAGTGTCACCCACGGGAGCATCGCCACACTTAGCGGAGACGGCAGTGAGTGCTCAAGCAGACTTCTGGGTGGCAAGCCCTTAGTCTGAAAAACCCTTCTCAGGGCTACCAACTACCAGCAAGTCAGCAGATCTCGGGGTCTCCTTTTTTTCACCTAGAAAATGGTGGGGACGGGGAGACAACACTAGGTCATAGGAGTCTGGGGAAGAGTTGATGGGCTAAAGCATGTGAATGAGTTTGCAAACTTTAAAGCACTAGCAGCTGCCTGGGGTGCTTGTTATTGGGGATCGCCTCCTCGACATTTTGATATGTGGAATCAAGTGAACATTCAAGCCAAAGGCCCCCCTTAGGCAAAAGTGGGGAAGATGCGGGGTTGACAGTGGGGTCAGCTGGGCCCTGACCTGGCTGTTTGTATGGGTTGGGAGTTGGGCAAAACCTTCACACAGGGTTTCCGACCTTGTCTACCCCTGGTCGTCTTCCTGTCCTGACACCCAAGTACTAGACATGGGCCCTGAAAATGCGGGGCGATGAGTAATCTGTTTTCCTAGAATTCAGAGTCAACATGCTTTACCTTCTCAGGACCTGAGTGCTGGCCAGAAAAAAAGCAAAATACAGTTTAGCGTTATCTAATTTCCTGATAGGCACTGCAGCGTATCCTAAAACAGAAGCAAAATGAAATGACATGCTCAAAAATGTCTAACGTGCTAACCACAGGCCGTAGGGGCCCATCATCCTCATGGCTTGCCTCTAGAGAGTTCTCTTGCAGAGGTTGCTGTGACACCCCCCACTCCCACCCCCCATTTGTGGAGGGTGTGTGTTCTCGAATCACCTGGGTGCTGATGGCTCTGGCAGGCAGGTAACCTCTCCTACCTCCGACAGTAACCTCCACAGCCCTGATCTCACCTGTCAGGTCTTGACCCTGGGACCCGTAGCTCTGAGGAATGGGGTCTCCCAGCCATCTTCTCTCTTCGATCAGCAGTTGGTTAGTGAGGCTGGTGGGTGAGAAAACATCTGGCACAGGACCAATAAGGAGATGCCATGCATTTTGAGAGTGAATTCCAAGAGGTGACACCAACACCCCATGCCCAGTGATCTCACCTGTGGGGGCTGGGATGCGTCTGAGGAGCCTGGACCACTGTGTCACCATCATTCCTACCTGTTGGAGGCAATGACTATTGCATTGTCATACTGAGATATGGCTGTGCGGTTGTGGTTTTTTGTAAAAGAGCAAAAGGCATTCGATTTTGAGCACATGGGAGTCACCTGCTTCAGCACAAGGCAGTACTCAATGCGTATTGAGTGAGTGAAGAAATAGCCCAGGGAAGAAATATGTTTCTGGATGGGAAGTAGAATCTGTGGAAGGGCCCTTAGCAGTGGGAAGGGGGCCTTTATCACTGTGGTTCTGGCTGGGAAGAGTGGTAGCATTTTGACATGGAGGATGCTCCTGGGGGAAGAATGGAGGTCCTGTGGGCTCAGCATGGGGATTTGGGGCAGGGGCCAGCAAGCAGAGACAGGTTGTCCAGGGCTTGGGATGCTGGGCTCTACCCCTGAGGCAAGCAAACATTTTTTTTTTCCAGCCAGAAAAAAAAAAGCAGTGTGCTGTGAATGGGGATCTCTCTCTCTCTCTCTCTCTCTCTGTATCTAAGAGAGAGTGAAAGAGAGAAAGACAGGGAGGAAGAGAGCAAGGAAGAGAATGGAAGCAGCTAGTTCTGCAGGCTCCCCCAAGGGTCTGGCAAGGACAGTAATCGAGGGGTTGTTTGGAGAAATCTGGCAGGGGCTGGGGGCAGAGGATCATCCCCTTGAGTTGGGCAGAGAGAAGCCAGATCCCTAGAGAAAGTGCAGGTGGCTCCAGCTCTAAAGTCTTGGCCCTTAGTGTGTTCTTGGGCTCACCGCATCCCCAAGAAGGCAAATGAAAGGAGAGTCACACCATGGGTTACAGTTTCCAGGTGGCTGCCAGGGGTGGCCCTCCCCAGCTGGGGGTACAGGGTAGGGGCAGTGGCTTCCACGGCAGGGTTGGCAGGGGTGTGATCCGTGGGCCCCGGTGCAGGGGCTGGGGTGGCACTTCCCACGTGCTGGGGATGCTCAGTACCCAGGAGCAATGCATCCTGTTGGCTTTGCATCCTATCAAAACCCCAGTAACCTGTAGAGTAGCAAATTCATAAGAGGTTTCCGTTTCCAAATCTTGTGGGGGACATTGGGCAAGAGCAGCGGTCTGTTATGACATTGCTTATATGTGTGTGTTCTTTCCTCATGGCTAGGTCATCTGGTTTTCCGACCATCTAGCCGGTTAAGGATTCGGAAGGTAGACTTTAAATGTTACTGCACAGCTCAGGAAATAAGTGGGTGCCCGGTAGGCCTTAACCGTTGTATGTTTAGGCTGTTGCAGGCACAGTGACTCCCTGATAGGTGCTGGAGGCATCCCTTCCCTGACTTCCAGGTACGCCAGAGCCTCTTTCTCCCTCATCTCCCGCTGTTCCAGAGAATGACATAATCTTCCTTGCTGGTTGTCAGTCCTACGTGGATTCCCCATGTGATTGGGTGAATGGAAGACTGTCTTGTAATAAATGCTTAATAACGCCAGGCCCCTTCCAGGAAAGTTTCAAAATAAGAGAATTGGATGAGAAAGGCAATTGCCACACATTTATGGCCTTGAATGTGCTTGTCAAGATGCCACGTCCTCTTACGCACTTCCCCTCCCCATCCCCGTTTGTCATTGCAGTTTTATTCCACTTATTGAGAGAACCATTTTGAGGAACCAGCTGCCTCATTAAAACACATGCAGGTCTGGCCTGGTAAACTCCAGCGGGATGGGGGCTGACCAGGGGAGGCCGGGGTAAAAGCTGACCTTGGCCCCCTGGGCTGGGAAGGAGATGGTTGGAGGAATTTGAGTCCCAATAGGTGGAACAATTGGTAATCTGTCAGAGACTAGGCAGGGGAAGGCCTGACACAAGGCAGCAGAGTCTAACCAGGCCAGTGGAGCAGGGCTGTGGGGATCAAGTAGGGAGGGCACCAATGGTAGCCTTTGTTGAGAACCCCCTCCCCCTCCATGGGTAGGGCACCGCCAAGTGATTTCCTGACGTTATCTCTGACTCTGACATAAAGCTGATGCTCTAGCTAACTTCACATCTTGTAAGGCTTACATCAACCTTTCAAGGTAGAGATTATTATTAAAGCGATTTTATAGAGGAAGGACCTCGTGCTTTGAGAGGTTAGGTCAGTCCCAGGCCACATGGCCAACAACTTAAATCCAAGGCTGACTCTGAAGGCTTATGCTCTTCTTCACTGCATGTGACTGTCACCCCCGGGGGAAGCTTCTGGCCCCATTCAAATCAGTGAAGCTCCACCAGTATTACCAGGTAGCTATCGCTGTGTGACAAACCGTCCATACCTGGGGCTCACCTTGCCTGCAGTCCATGATCGGCTGGACTCCCACTGCAGCCCCTAGCGTATGCGCACACTTTAGTGCATGTGCACCGTACATATGATACTCGGATGGGCTGTGGCTGGAGAGAAAATGTTTACTCCTCCAAACAGCAGACCAGCTTCCCTGACTTTGTAACTGGACCTCTGGGGGCCTGGAGGGTGATGCTGAGGCTCTGGGACTATTGGAACTTAGGCCACTCCATAGTGATGTGGAGCAGGAAACAGCTGGTTTCCCAAATCCCTTGTACACCGACATTGAAGAATCAATGGTGGGCTGGGGAAGGAAGAGAGAAGAGGAGTATGGCAGGATGACAGGGCCACGAGGGTTGCAAGCAGGAGGCAGGAGTTGGTGTGAAATCATGGATTTACGGGCTAATAGAAGTTAGTCTGCGGCTAACAGGTGGGAGCAGCAGCTCCTTGGACTTGTATCCCCCAGCAAGTCCTAGGATCATGTGAGTTCCGTGTGCCTTTTGTACAGAATGGGCTGTGAATTAAGTTCCCCTGAAAGGGATGGGGAGGTGTAGGGGTGGGTGTGTGTTTAAGTGGAAGGAGGAACTGAGTTTTCTGCTGTGGATAGGAAGGTCATGTTTCTATTTGTGTTCTCATTACCCAAATGGCGTTTCAATGGTTATTTCTGTTTGTCCTAAAAAGTTCCTTCTCTTAAGTCTCCCCTTGCTGGGGGACCACTTCCTTCATCTTGAAATGTTTCCTTTGGTCTCCGTGATTCATGCTCCTGGATCTCCTCACACCCCTCTCACGAGTTTCTCCAGTTTTGCAATTGCTCTGACTGGTTTTCATCAGCCTATTCACTGAGAACGGAGCTCCACTGATTTTATCCGGGGCTACTGCTGCATAACACCCCACCCCAAATTTAGTGGCTTTATTTATTTGTATTTATTTATTTATTTGTATTTATTTATTTATTTATTTATTTATTTATTTATTTATTTGTATTTATTTATTTATTCATTCATTCATTCCAAATTTAGTGGCTTTAAACAGTGACCATTTATTTGCTCTCGAGTCGTGGGTCAGCCAATCCAGGTCAGGCTCAACGGATGGTGGCTGGGTCCCTTATTCCTCATCTCCCCGCACTCAGCTGCCACATGGGTAGGGGGCTGGCTGCGATGGGGTGACCTCAGCTGGCTGTGTTGGTTCCACATAGCCTCTGCCCTTCAATTGACTCTCCTGGGCTTGTTCCCATGGTGGAAGTGTTCCAAGAGTCAGAGCATGAGTGTGCAAGGCCCCCTGGGGCCTAGGCTTTGACCTCACACAGTGTCATCTCTGCTGTATTTTACTGAACAAAGTGAGGGTAGTCTGAGTCCAAAGGTAGGGAAATAGACTCTCTTGGTGGATGGGGCTATATGTCAAATCACATTGCCAAGGGCTGAAGGTTTGGAAAGGAGTGGAGGGTTGAGGTCATTTCCCCAAATACCCTGCCACACTAGGATCCTGCCTTTGGCTGCTCAGATGTTCTCCCCAGATAAACTCAATCTGTGTCACTGTGTTCCCCTTTCCCACATGCCGTGGCGTCGTATGTTATCTTCTATACAACATAATTTTATCCCATCAGACTGAAGACTCTGCTTTTGCCATCACCTTGAGTAGACTGCATATCCCCACTGTGTGTGGCTGGATTAGTGACAGAGATTGCTCCTTGTCCACCCAGATGAATTCTTTCCCTCTGTAGGTCTGCGGAGCTGTAGTTGAGCACATGGCTATGTAGTTAGAGACTATTTCTAGCCTCTCCTGCAGCCTTAGTCAGGTCGTGTACCCTATTTCTGGCCAGTGGGATGTGAGCAGAAGTAAAGGGCACCAAGGAAAGTGCCCGAGGGACCCTGCCTTTTCCCCCCTTTCCCAGTGGTTGGATGAAGGTGGGAGCTGTTGCAGCTAATTGTTTTTTAATTAAAAAAATTTTTTTTTATTCGAGTTCAATTTGCCAACATATAGCATAACACCCAGTGCCCATCCCACCAAGTGCCCCCCTCAGTGCCCATCACCCAGTCACCCCAACCCCCTGCTCACCTCCCTTTCCACTACCCCTTGTTCGTTTCCCAGAGTTAGGAGTCTCTCATGTTTTGTCACACTCACTGACATTTTCACTCATTTTTTCTCCTTTCCCCTTTATTCCCTTTCACTATTTTTTATATTCCCCAAATGAATGAGACCATATAATGTTTGTCCTTCTCTGATTGACTTATTTCACTCAGCATCATACCCTCCAGTTCCATCCACGTCGAAGCAAATGGTGGGTATTTGTCGTTTCTAATGGCTGAGGAATATTCCATCGTATACATAGACCATAGCTTCTTTATCCATTCATCTGTCGATGGACACCGAGGCTCCTTCCACAGTTTGGCTATTGTGGACATTGCTGCTGTAAACATCGGGGCGCAGGTGTCCCGGCATTTCACTGCATCTGTATCTTTGAGGTAAATCCCCAGCAGTGTTGCAGCTAATTTGAACCCAGAGTCAGAAACCACAGACAGGATGGCACAGTCACACCATAAGCTCTGGACTCACTTGTGAACTGCAGAATGAGAGAAAAATCTATTCCAATCTCATCTAATCTTTATATGTGTGAGTGCTTTTGTTAGAGCAGCTTAGCCTGTGCCCTAACTGAGCTAGTGCTGGCAGGGAGGACTGGGATGATGGGGGAGTATCAGGAGTGATGCCAGGCTAGGGTCTGGTGGGTTCTAGGTGGGAGGGAGCACCACCTAGTTTTTCTTTTCTCTTCCAAACTTATTTAGCATCTCCTTTTCTTCCCTTTTTTTGGATTATCTATTCTTATTATTTAAATTCAATTTGCCAACATATAGTATAACACCCAGTGCTTATCATATCACATGCCCTCCTTAATGCCTGTCACCCAGTGACCCCATTCCCCGCACCCCCCCTTTGTTTGCTTCCAAGAGTCAGGAGTCTCTCATGGTTTGTCTTCCTGATTTTTCCCCACTCAGTTTCTCCTTCTTTATGGTCCCTTGCACTATATCTTATGTTCCACATATGAGTGAGACCGTATGAGGATTGTTTTTCTTCAATTGACTTATTTCACTCAGCATAATACCCTTTGGTTTCATCCATGTCAATGTAAATATTAGGTATTCATCCTTTCTGATGGCTGAGGAGTATTCCATTATATTCCATCTTCTTTATCCATTCATCTGTTGGAGGGCATCTTGGCTCCTTCCACAGTTTGGCTATTGTGAACATTGCTAGCATTTGTCTTTCTAGTCTCCTTTTGCTCCAAGGTGCTTCCCCACTGTTCTCTTTTTTGTCCACAGCATTTCTATAATAGAACGGTGGGAACTCTTTTATAACCTTGGCCTGAGGAAAGAAGATTAACAACTACATTGGTAGTTGATATTATGGTATACAGGATATCATATTGGACATAAGAAAACTCTTTTTATTTTTGAAAGAACCCAAGAAGAGTGAAAAGATAGTATCGAGAGTGTGTATATCCCTCACGTATCTTCCCTTAATGTTAACATCTTCCATAACCGTGGTGTATTTATCAAAACTAAGATATTAACATTGATTTGGTACAGTGCTATTAGCTAAACTATAGACTTTATTCAATTTCTTCGGTTTCTCTGTTAATGTTTTTTTCTCTCCAGGATCCAGTGTAGGCTACCATGTTGCCTTTTGTTGTCGTGTCTCCTTTGTCTCTCCCAATCTGTGATAATTTCTTGGTCTTTCCTTGTCTATAATGACCTTAACACTTTGGTCAAGTATTTTTTAAGGTTGTCCCTAAATTTGCATTTATCTGATGTCAAAATCATGTAAGATTGACCACAACAAACAGCGTAGGTGGTAATCCTGCTTTACCACCACCAATTTCACTTTTGGTCATGAAACAGCAAAGAAAAGAGACCATCCAGTGCAAGGCTTGGAATTATAAAAATCATGTTACTGTTACTTAGAATTATAAAAATCATGGAATGTTATTTCTGGAAGAGACTTTGGAGATACATGACAATATTTTTTTGATTCCTGATTTAGAACATAGGAGCAGACTCATGATCTCCCTGACACTACCTAGTGGTGTGTTTCCTACAAGATGATCAGAGGCATTTTCTACCAGATATTCATTCCTTCTTGTGCTTTCCTACCTTTTGTCTTCTTTGACTCGGGCAGAGCCCTCTACCTGGGGTGCCCTCTCCATTCTTTTTCTTCTTCTGTTGAACCTCTCTCAAGAATCAGCTACGTGTCTCTTTGCCTGAGTGATTTTCAGCCCCTGATTCTTCTTCCACCCCCCCATCACTCCCTCTCACTCTTTCCTTTGAGTTGACATAACACCTTCATGTAGCTATGTAGATTTTTTGTTAAGAAGATATTTTTTTCCAAAGATTTTATTTATTTATACATGAGAGAAACAGAGGGAAAGGCAGAGACATAGGCAGAGGGAGAAGCAGGCTCCCTGTGGGGAGCCTGATGCGAGACTCAATTCTAGGACTCTGAGATCATGACCTGAGCCAAAAGCAGATGCTCAACCACTGAGCCACCCAGGCGTGCCTAAAGATATACTTCTATGTAAATATCTCTTACTAAAGCATCAGTGCTTGGAGGACAAAAGAGGTGCTTATCCCCATCCCAGATCCAAGTGCACACATGACTTTCATGAATGCTTGTTAGTCTGAATCTGACTCCCCTCCTTTATTTTAAAGGCAAAGAAATTGAGGATTAGTGTCTTGCATCATCCCTTTCCCAGCAATCTTCTTTTCCTAAAGGTTGATTGATCTTTGTTCAGTCCCCCTGGGAGTAGATGATCTTCGCTACATTATTTCTTGAAATTCTTTTTTAGCACAAAGACCCCAAAGAGCCCAAGGAGCCCTTCCTCTTTGTGTAAGGCTACAAGAGCAAGAGTTCAGGATGTAAGGAAGCAGACTGGTGGTCAAATAGTGCAATCTTCAGAGATGCATATACAGTTCCGCCCCTGGTAAACCCAGTCAACAAAACTACAGGGAGATTCCTGGATAGATTGCTTGGGATGTTCCTGTGTGGTGTGGACACATTTAGAGCTGCAGAACATCTGATTCTGTGAAACAAAGGCTCTTCATATGCTGCGTAGCTTGCTACTAGATTTTGATCAGCGTTCCTACAACCAGACATATTCCCTTATTCACTGTGTCCAGAAACCCAAAATTTATAGATCTCTTCCTTTGCAAAAACTCCTAAACCAGGTTTATTTCCATGGACTTGACCTTTGGCATTTAGACTTTCTCCCCACTGGAAACCCAGGGTCCATTTTTTCCTGCAGACGGCCATTTTGGCAGTCTCCTTAACAGCCTAAGGAAAGAACCAGAAGTCTACATATGGAGACTTCATCCCCGGTTGCCTAATGGATTCAAAAGACATCCTGAATATTCATCATTTCTTCTTTTATGAGCACCTTGGCAATTCCCTCCAAAGGTGAAGGCTGCAGTAAATTCAGAAGTGCCATTTAGTGAATACCAATTTATTCTCAATTCGGGTCTAGTTTTTTTCCTGCTCCTCAGCGCAGCATTGGAGTTCCTGAGATCGCAGTGAATGCAGGGCATTGTCTGGGCTCTGAGGAGGCAGGATATTTTTGTGCAAATCCAAAGCCTAAAGACACTGTCTGCTCCCCAGCCTGCCGGCCGAAGCACTGTGCACTTACCTCACATTCTCTGCAACTCCCTCCCTGGAGAAGTTGGACATTTTAAAATCACACAGGAGTGCTTGGCTTGGTGACAGGGCTTTTAATTAATAGTTGTAAATTAGCAAATATTGTTTTTCTGTTCTGCACACATGGCTTTTCCCTTTGGTGTACTAGGAATCCATCACAGTGCTCCCTAAAGGTGTAGCTCCCAGGATACCAATATGGACAGCTGTTGCATGCTGACAGACCCAGAGAGAGGCAGAGGCCCTTCATTATTTCCATTCATTTAAACAGTTTAGGCTGGTTGACTCTGTGTAGTGACTAGAGAAGGGCACTGGGGGAGGTGGGTTGTGATAATGTCCCCATGGGGTCCACTCCGTGTCCCCCCAGGGTCTACCCTGGGCACTGTGCCTTTTCTCTCACCCCACTTCTCTACCACCAAACACCTGCACATCACTCTTTGGTTTCCCATAGTTCTCCTCTCCATCCTGGAAAAACTGGGACCTGAATCTCACTCCCATTTGCTTTTGTACCTTCTTACTCTAGAATGGAAACACATGTACCTATTATTTATCTATTCATACTGGTATGCTCTTTAAATTAGACTTCCAAATCCATCTCTTAGCTTGTTCTGAGGAGATTATTTCTTGGACAAAGTGAAACAATTGTCAACCCAAAGGCTTGGGCCAACCAGGGCTGGCTGCCCGCCCAGTGCATCCCCAGTGGCGCACCTTTCCTCCATGCGGGTTGTTAAACTTCCATCCGAAGCCAGGAGGCTGTGCCATTTCTCTTTCCTCCTTTATGCACCCCAACTGTCTTACTGAGTTTAAATAGTTCTTCAGCCTATCACAGAGGTTGCAAACCATGGCTCACAGGCCACATCTGGCCCGTGGACATGTTTTCCTTGGCCTTCACACTGTTTTGAAATGTTTTTAATTAGTTGCCAACATTTACAAATTGAGAGATTTCATATTAAAATACCCTGACTTTGGGAGCCTCATGAAAAATCTAAAGATCTGCGTACCCTGGAGCTGCACTTCTGTTCCACAATTGGCTGGAGTTGAACGGATGGGGAGTCTGTAGGAAGTGGGCCATGCACTTAACTAGTTTGCTACAATCCCCACCACTGTTAATATTTCATACCTGCTCCACTCACTCACTCACTCACTGACCTGTCCGGCCTCTGTGGCATTTGAGTTTGTGAGGTCTGGCCTAGTGGAAGACAGAAAGTCTGCGTAGGAGTATTATATTTCTTGATTTGTTGTCCCTTTCCCCCAATTATTCTTCTTGTAGGAAAGAATGGACCCAAGGAAGATTTGTGAGTTTCACCAAGTATGGAAGTCTTTTGGCTGTTCAGTAGGGTAGGGAGGAAAGATGGAAGTCTCACAGTGTTAATTATTATTATTTTTTTCATGTGCAGAGACAGCAAATGGACTTAGTCTTCAATCTCAGGATTCTGCAGTTCTCTAGCAGGAATTCAAGCAGGTTGCAGGAAGCAGGGACAGACTCTAAATGTAATTTGGGGGGAATGCAACTGATGAGTAATCAACCTGATAGAACAGGAAGTGGTATAGGCCTCATCTGGAGCTGGATATGAATGACTTCTCTCTGATCCATGCAGAACGCCAATCACAGGGAGAGAGAAAATAGATAAAAGTGATCAACTACCCTAGAAGAGAAAATTAAGGATGTTAAATGAGTGCTTTATAAAAGAAAAAGATCATTAATCTTGCTCTTCGTAATGATTAAGAGGAAAGAGATGTTTGATAAAAAGAGTTTAGTTGGTTGCCTTCACAAATAGTGAGTGGTAGAGAAAGTTGGGCCTTCTTCTGTATTCTGCGGGTGACGAGATGGTTCAGTGATAGAGTATGACCTCGAGAACGAGAGATAAGAGCGTAAATCGTCCTGGAGCTTACAAGTAACTTTTTCAAAATGTTGGCTTCCTCTTAGATTGTAATTCTATTGAAGAAAAAAGCACTGGGGGGCCCTCTAATGTGCATCAGTAGGGAGGTGCTGAGGGGTTGGCTTTGGAAGCTCCCTTCCTGGGATTCTAGTATCTTGAGAAGAGAAAAACTTTGGATCGCCTGTGGCCTGAGCTCTATGTGGTCTATTCGTGAGTTGCAAGACTTGGAAGGGGAAAATACCATGTATCTCTCTTGGTGGCAGATAAGATAACAATTGAGCAGTCCTTCCAAGCTTCTCTGTCTTATTGTTTTGTTTCATGTCGTGCTCAATCAAAACCCTTATGCTACAAAGTTATATTTTAAACATAGGCCAACTTCCTGCTGTTTTGTACTTGGGAACGTTCTGCTGATCAGACCCACGTTCTCTCCAGGGCACTTAGATGTCCGACTGTGTAACTCCTGAATTTTTGGAAGTGGTTCATGGCTCCTGCTTCCACTTCTCATTCAAAAGTCATGGTTTCGTCCCTCTTGGCTTTTGATTTTAAGTGCCCTACGTGTAATCTGCTCAGGCTGAGCGAGAACTGCGAAATCGGAAGTATTTTATGTTCCAGGCTGCCGGCCTTATGAGGTGATGACAGTGTCCTATAGGGATATCTGCTCTGCTTTTCCTATTGAAGTGGGTGGAGGAGCTAGAGGGGAGCGCTTAACAGCAGCAGAGAGCAAGTGAAACGGCCTTGGTGATAAAGCTGAGAACGTGGTGATGGTGTGTATCAGCATGGCTCATGGATGTGGGGGGCTAAAGAGCAGGTTGGGGACACAGGGAGGAACAGAAGTTTTCTGCACATGTCTATGCCGGGGAAAAAGCTAAGGGGGCCAAGAAATGAGAGAAATGATAATTATTTTGAATAACCTTTATTGTAAACATCTAAAGATGCCCGTTTTTGAATAGGAGCCAGTGACCAAAAGCCATTGACGTGTGGGGCAAGTTGTGAAGGGGCTGGGGTTGTGTTGCTGGCTGGGGGTCCCAGTCATTGGGCATGGGGGTGAGTTCCTTACTCAGGCTAGTCCCAGTGAGTCTGCAGACAGGTTGGGGACCTCTTTGGGCTCTAGTTGCAAAACAAACAAAAATCTGTATTTTTCTTCCTTTGAAAGACAGTAACAGAAAGAATCTTGGGATACTTTTTTTATTTTATTTATTTTATTATTTATTTTATTTTATTTTATTTTATTTATTTTATAGTTTATTTTTTAATATTGATTTTATTTATTCATGAGAGACACAGAGAGGGAGGCAGAGACACAGGCAGAGGGAAAAGCAGACTCCCCACGGGGAGCCTGATGTGAGATTCGATCCTGGGCCAGGGTCATGACCTAAGCCAAAGGCAGGTCCTCAACCATGGAGCCACCCAAATGCCCCTGGGATACCTTAGCTTTTAAACTAGTCCTCTTCTTCTTCTTCTTCTTTTTTTTTTTTTTTCTGGAAAGCAACCTCTCCCCACTTTTTTTTTTTTTTTTTTTCCTGAAAAGCAACTTCAAGTTTTCCTATAGAGAAACTTTTGTCAATGAATCTCATGAATATTTTGGGTCCTTTATTTCTCTTCTTTTATAATTATTTTGTTTTTGTAGCCAGAGTTATATCAGTAACATGTCAGTCTGTTCTGAATCCTCTATTATGTAGTTAGAGTAAAAGCCCACCTTGCTCCTTATTACTATATTATCTTCTATCTAAAGCTCTAGATGTACCAGTGTATGATGGACATAGTAAAGTACCTGGAGATAATCAATAACTTCATTATGTTCCTGCTGAAAACTGGCGCGTCTTCTTGATCGTTCAGCATTTGGCTTTGGCAATAAATAAAATTATTTTGAGATTACTTTATTTTTTTTAAACTTTATTTACTTATTTATTTATGATAGTCACAGAGAGAGAGAGAGAGAGAGAGAGAGAGAGAGAGTCAGAGACACAGGCAGAGGGAGAAGCAGGCTCCATGCACCGGGAGCACGACGTGGGACTCGATCCCGGGTCTCCAGGATCGCGCCCTGGGCCAAAGGCAGGTGCCAAACCGCTGCGCCACCCAGGGATCTCCGTGAGATTACTTTAAATAGGCTTTAAATTCCTTGGAGGATGACATTATACCTAGCACATATCTATAAATATTTGTCCGTTGGAACACTCATTCACAAATGAATAAATCTACTTTATGTCCTGCCTTGAGATAGGCTCTGGGGGTACATTAGGGAATCTCTTGTCCTCCTGGAGCTTAAAATTGTAATTTTGGGATTCTAAATGAGTATGTTTATTATGTTTATTTGGGATGCAAAATAAATTCTTACATGTCAGGACTCAGCACAGAGTGGGTACATAAGAGGCGTTCCTAACATGTATATTGATTGGGGTGGCCCACCAGAACTTGCATAGGTCTGCAAGAGCTGAGTTTCTGTTCATCGGTTTCAATACAGTTGCTTGATAACTACTCATGCTATACTTCCCAATGGGAGTTTTAGATTCAGATCGGTCTATACTCACCTTACAGTCCTGGAGAGTTTGGGCTTCAAGGCTTTTCTAGGCTTTTCTGCTCAGAGCCTCACAGAAACTTAAATTTGGAAATAGTATCTAGCCATGTGTGTTTTGCAAAGGGTGCAGTTTATCTTAAAAAAAAAATGTTTCACAGAAGAAAAGGCATTTTGGGATCAAGGAGGTTTGGGAGACCCTTCGTGAAACTGTCTTACCAGTTTTCTTTAGTGTGAGATTCCCCAATCTTAATTAAGTAGTGAAATGCATTGTGCATTTTTTATTGTGTTAAACATGAGGAATTGTTTGAAATATTTATCTGTCTATTGAAAAAGATTCTTAAAGTATTTTCTCTGGGCCTAGGTTTTTGGGAAATCCACATTGGAAATTTGTGCAATGGGTTCGTGCTCCTGTTGCACAGACTGGGAAGCTCAGGCCAAGTATTCAGTGTCTCCCAGAAAGACGCTGAGACAGCTGATGGCTGCTGGGACCAGAACCTGAGTGTTCCTCAGCCAGGCTGATGTTCTTTCCACTATGGTGCAAATTAAAAAAAAATTTTTTTAGATGATTTTATCTATTTATTCATGAGACACAGGCAGAGGGAGAAGCAGGCTCCCTGTTGGGAGCCTGATGTGGGACTGGATCCCAGGACTCTGGGATCATGACCTGAGCCAAAGACAGATGCTCAACTACTGAGCCACCTAAAAATTTTAGGTGCCCCTAAAAATATATATTTTTTATTCTCTTTTTATTCCTTTTCTTTTTTAGTTCCCTTTCCCCACCTCCATAGCTTCAGCCTACCAGCAGCCCTATATTCTTTCCATGACCTTTTAGATCCTTTTGGAAGAGTAAGAGTTGGCCCTCTCAGTTCCTGGGGTCCTGACTGGAGCTTTTTCCCCCCAACTTCCCCAAGTTCAACATCTCAGCTAGCTCGAGGTAGCACCTCCGCTCCTACATCTTTGACCTGTCTTACATTAGGCCTTGAGCTTTCTCGTGAGTACGAATCCCTTGCTATCTCTTCAGCCATCTCCTGTCTTCTCACTTAGTCCCATCAGCAAAGCTATACTAATATGAAGTCACTCACTCTTATATAATTCGTTTGTACTTCTGGGCTATATATATTTTTTTTCTGGGCTATATTTATGTTTATCCCAAACTCTGTTTTCCTTAGCTGAGATTATCTGGCTGCCAAGGAGGAGCCTCTTATGTTACTCATACCTTCTGCCCCAGTTCCATTAGGACCTATAACTGTATTTGGAAGTTTCTGCTGTCATAATATGTTGACTTATGTGGTGCCCAATTGTAATAAATACCGTCTGTGACCATAAATAAACATAAGCAAGGGAAGTTGGTGACAAAAAATTTTGATGCCAGAAGAAGCTTTGGATCACTTATTTTACCCGGTGTCTATTCACTTAATTAAAAATAAGTGTTTGCCCAGTGCTTGTCTGAGACTCCAAACAGTAGACAAACAGTATTTTTTTTAGTGGTTTTGCTTTACTCTTGTTATTTCCTTAGCTGATGGATTGTTTCTGTGACATTTTATAAGAGGAAATATACATTGAATGAATTTTTATTCATTCGTATTTGTTTGCTGACCTTTTCTTTCCTCAGTAGTTAGTGAGATTCTATTTTCTCTAATGCCTCATTTTAATACATTTAGGGTAAAAAAAGTTATTGCATAAATGAGACTCTGATTTATTTTAATTAAACCACTTGCTTAACAAGTAAAACTAAATGTACCTCCAAGGTGAGATGAAATTTCTCCTTCAGTGTTTCTGCTAAAGATGGTATCTGATGGAGAAAATGATCCTGTCTTTATCAGAAGGTGTTTCCTTCCCACCCTCCAAGCAAAAATAAAACTAAGCTTTAAGTCTCCACAAATGGATAAAGAAATAAAAAAAAAAAAACCCGATTCCTATAGAGCCTGGCTTTTTATGTAATCCTTTACTTCCTTTGGAGGAAGGTCCTGTTCATTGGCTAGTCCCGACAAGAGACACATTTAATTGCTAATTCTTTGTTTTTGCTTTTTTTTTTAGTGTTATATTTATGATTACACAAGCTTGTTTAAGGCATTGTGGCTAAAAAAAACGTAGTCAAATGTACTGGAGCTCTTAAGGAACTTTAATAGGCTATCAAAAAACAGTGAAGATTTATTTAATGTCTCCCTTCCAGGAGGATATATTGTTGCTTCAGCTGCAACTTCTTAACTTCATCATATTTTATATACTTTGGCCATCATAGATTGCCACAAGGCCCATTGCATGGTGTGATTTAAAATGTGTTCTGATTAAGTATACAGAAGTGATCCTGTTCCCCAATGGAGGAAGGAGAGGAACATCATAAATATACATTGTTTAAGTGTAAATTCTACTTCGCACTCATAGGTTATATTGTACTTGCATGTTTTATGCTCTGTTGGTACTCTAAAAAAAATTTCATTTGGGGGCATTTCAGGGACCGAATCAAGAGCCAGGCAGCTGGGACCTACTTAGAATTCCCTCCTTACAGTTTGTAATAAGGGGAGAATAAGGTAAGTAGCGGAAGTAAGTCTATAGAACAAAACTCTCCCATCTAATTACGTATAATGGGCACAAATCTTGGTGTCCCAACTCAAATGGGAAAGGATATTTACTTTTTCATTTCTTTACATCAAGGCTCCCAATTTGCCTGACTGGTGGAAATTTCACCTTGGTCACCTGTTGAACTCTATTTTTTCCAGGAATGTCCCAGAATCTGGGAGGCTATGGGAGGCCGAGAGAATGGGTAAAAGGCTTCTCTTCTCTGGACTCCCATACTCACACAGATTCTTTATGATCAGCCACCAAGTCCTTGGTATCTGGTTGCTCTTTGCCTCTATGCTGCATGTGGGGGGCATACGCATTTCTGCTGGGGTCCCTCCCCTTGAGGTCCTGCTCAGCCTTGCCCTGGCAAGACCACGTGCCACTTCTTCAAGGGTCACCCCAGAGAATAAAAGGGTCCACACATCTCCCAGTTCTTGCAGGCCTCTTCTTTTCCAACACCCAGCAGGATGGATCTAGTACTCAAAAGGCTTACCATCTTCTACTCTGGGGTATGTAGTACTATCTCAGTCTTAGGATGCTTCTCTTCTTACTTCTGCTGTTAATTCTGCTAAGCTCACAGAAGCAAGGAAGCCCAAAGGGTGTGTTCACCTGTCAAAAATATAGGGAGAGCAATAAACATTTATATTCAGTAAATTATCCTTTTATAAGTAAGGTTTGCACTAGGTAGGTAAAGATGTTAGGACCACGAAGAAATGACAATCAAATTGGCCATATTTGGGAAATTGAGGTAAGTACTATTGTTCTCCATGTTGCCTAGAGAACTGTGTGCTGGTAGAGCTGTTCATGTGATGTAAGCAGTAGAATAAACAAAGACTAAATAAAAACAGTGCAGAGTAAATAAAAAACAGAGCCCAAAATCTGTCTAGTGAAGAAAAATGTACAGGGCAGTGAAATGAAGAATAGCCCCTCCCCCTGCTTTTTTTTTTTTTTTTAAATCATTGCTTAATGAGTGTTATTTTCTAACTGATCCCATCACTAGAGAATCCCAAAGCTCCTCTGGGCTTGTGCATAAGATTTAATTTACATCTGCAGCCCTAATCCTAAAATGCCAGGGCATGAGATGCTTTTGGGTTTTTTCACTTGTTACAAAGATAATATGGTACATATTATCATGTTATAACATCATTCATGTAGCCAAGGGCAGCACTTCTTAACAAATACAGTATTTCTTAAGCAACATGCATGGATACTTTTACTAAGTGAAATAAGTAGACTATAATTAGTGTCACACTTGTTCTTTTTTTTAATTTTTATTTATTTATGATAGTCACAGAGAGAGAGAGAGAGAGAGAGAGGCAGAGACACAGGCAGAGGGAGAAGCAGCTCCATGCACCGGGAGCCCGACGTGGGATTCGATCCCGAGTCTCCAGGATCGGACCCTGGGCCAAAGGCAGGCGCTAAACCACTGCGCCACCCAGGGATCCCTCACACTTGTTCTGATCAAGTTTTATTGTTACATAAAATGAAATCAGGTCAGATTTTGTGGCCAAATAGTTACAAAAAACTTGCAGTGTTGGTAGCTTTTTGTATTTGGAATTTCACCTAAGGGATTGTGGATCATCAATGCGGCTGTACCTGGGCAAGAAAGAAGGACATACTCTCCTGTATAACCTGCCCATACCTGTGACTATGTGGTAGCAATGCCATATTTCTTCTTCATGCCACGCTGTTATAATGGAAAATGTGTGTGTGTGTTTTTAAAGATTTTAGTTTATTTATTTATTTGAGGTGAGGTAGGGACAGAGGGAGAGGGAGAGAGAGAGAGTCCCAAGCAGACTCTATACTGAGCATGGAGCCTGACCGGGAGCTCAATCTCATGACCCTGAGATCATGACCTGAGCCGAAATCAAGAGTCAGATGCTCAACTCACTGGCCACTCAGGTGCCTCATGTTTTTTTTTTTTTTAATTCTGTCAGTTAAATGATATTTAAAAGTTTTAAAACAAACTAGAGGCCTTGGTCTTTCTCATTCTATTCATTCAACAATGAATGGTGGTCTGCTCTGTTTCAAGAACTGACCGAAGTGTTGGGGTGTGAGGTTCAGGAAGATAGTCTGGATCTTTACAGTGTTTTCCACATGGGGAGAGAGAGCAGGGAGTAAGTTCATAATCAGAGACAGTGTGGAAAATACCAAATTAGGAAAAGGATGCTAGGGGAATGGAAAAAGAATGGCCATCTCAGACAGAGGCAAGAGGTGAGTGTATTTGTGCGAATGAAGGAGGAGAGAGCTCTGATCTGAGTCTGGAGAGATAACGAGGCATTACAGGTGAATGGAGGTAAAAAGTTGCATGTGTATGGGAAGACAGTGACAGAATGTTCCAGACAGATGAAGCCACGTATACAAAGATAGCATTAGAGAATGTCAGCCTGGGAGGGAGGGGGTCAGTGACAGTGGAAGAGATGAGCCAGGTATCAGCTCATGAAGGATGACTTTGATAATCTGGACTGCCTACATTAGTGCATCACCCACGAGAAGCTTACTCCAGTACAAACAAGATGATGGGACCATCTGTTCCATGAGCTACTACCAAGAGCTCATCTGGTTTAATTAAAAATCTGTTAGTCATGCCAGAAACATGAGATTAGGCACTGTTCTCTTGTAAGCACTGACTGAAAAGGATAAAGAACCCTTTGAAGATCATATTTGGAGAACTAGCTGCTGGTGACAACCCAACAACAGCCGCCAATCCTTTTCCAGGGAAGAGGGGAAGGCATTGGAGACTCAACTTCTGAAAGACTAGGGTTATATCTGTAAATTCTACCTTTTGTTGAGTCAAAAGCAAAAACAGACAAATGAGTCTCCATAAAACTTAAAAACTTTGGCACCTCAAGGAAAGCAATCAACAGAGTAAAAGGCAACTATGGGATGGGAGAGAAGATTTTCAAATCATATATCTGACAAGGACTTCATATCCAGAATATATAAGGAGCCCCTATGACACAATAACACGTGTCAACAAAAAACTCCAAATAACTCAATTAAAAAATGGGCAAAAGATTTGAATGGACAATTCTCTAAAGAAGACCTACAGATGGCCAACAGGCATAAGAAAAGATATTCACTGCAAATGAAATTTACCTTGAGTTAGTAGGATGAACACTATGAAAAGAACAGAAAATAGTAAGTGTTGACATGGATACAGAGAAATTGGAACCCCTGGGCACTGTTGGGGTGTGTGTAAAGTGAGCCACTATGGAAAAAAGCATAGAAAACTCTTTTAGAAATTAAAAATAGAACTGAGACATAATCCAGCAATCCCACTTCTGGATATATGCCCCAAAGAATCCAAAGTGTGTCTTGGGGAGATATTTGCACGCTTATGTTCACTGCAGCATTATTTACAGTAGCTGAGAACGCAAGCCACACAAATTTCCACTGATGGGTGAATGGTTAAAGATAATGTGGCTTATGCACATGGTAGAATATTATGTAGCCTTAAACAAAGAAGGAAATCCTGTCACATGTGACAACATGGGTAAATCTCAAAGACACAGCTCTGACATAAGCCAGCACAAGAGGACAAATGCTGTATGATTTCATGCACATGAAGTATTGCAGAAACAGAAAGTAGGAAAGCAATTGCCAAGAGCTGGGGAGGAAGGAGACGTAATTAGTGTTCAATGGGAAGAGAGTTTCTGTGTTGCAAGATGAACGAGTTCTAGAGATCAGTGGCACAACAATGTGAATTTACTTGACACGACTCAACTTCCTATTTAAGAATGGTTAAGATGGTGTAAATTTGACGTTAGGTTTTTTTTTTTTTTTTTTTTTTTTACCAGAATAAGAAAGATCTAGAAAAGAGTCTTGTTGGGGTCACAAGTTTCTGATGGGTATGGAGACTTTCTCAGCTAGACTGGGAAAGAGGGTGTGCTGGAAAGGGGGTGGCAGTCAGTGCTGAGGCAATGAGTCAATGCTTCCGTGCGCAGATATGTGGATGGCACAAAAAAGAGGCAAAGAGATCTGAAAGAACCAACTCTGGGCAATTTTAAACTTTGCAATCTCCTCTGCTCCCCTGTTCTCTACTCTTCCCCTTTACTTTGAGTAGTTGCCCTGTTATTTCCAGCTCTTAGAGCTGATGAGTTATGGGTGGTGGTTGCTCCCTAAGCGCAGTGCATTTTTCCCTAATTAGATTGGTTCTCAATATTACAGTGCAGACCTGCTGGTAGGACGTTTGGCACCAGGGCAGGTATAAATCCCTTGACAAACTCCCTACACACCATTCCTAGGATGTAACACATACTTTGCCACCATGTAGAGATCGGCGTCTGGCTATAGCCGCCGCCTCCTCCCCTCTGCACGCACACACCCTGAGGACTCAGACCTTTGTGGTGTGCTTTTTTGCCAGTCTCAGTGACAGTTTTATGTTTCAGAAGAAAGTGAAAAATAATCTGGCCTCCACTTTACCATAGGAAGCCAGGTTGTTGAGAAGGAATATCATGTCTTTTCTATGCATTAAGAAATGTATTCAGAGGTTTCCTAAGACAACTAAAGATGTAGTTAACACTTCTGGCTGGTATTGTGGTCAGGAAAACTGACAGGGGAAAAAAAAAAAAACCAACCCACATGTAGCTTGGGGAAATGGTGGCCATGAGTAGAGGAAGTATTTCTTGTAGATATTTGGGAATCTTTTAGTGTAGAGCCTGAGAGAACTAGGCATTGATTGAAATTGTTTCTCTTCAACCTCCTTTTGGAAGACCTGACTCTGGATATCCAGGGTGGCTGTGCTGTGGGATGGTTTTCCAGGATTCATCATGTTCTTTTTTTTTATATAGTTCTTCATGTTTTAATATTCTAATTTTTTAATATTTCAATTTCAATAATTCAGCAACTTAAGAGAATAATTTCACAATTAATATAACATGTTAAAAGACTATTGAGGGCATTATATAAAATAGGTATTTGTATGAGCATAAATCATTTAGAGAAATTTTTTGTATCTTAAAATAGACTCATGATGCCAGACTCTCAATACTATCTAGAACATATGCCAAGTCTTCACCTGGCATGTTCCTGGTGACTCTGAACAAATCATTTAACATTTACAGCTCTCAGCTTGCCCCATCTGACAAAGGGGCTAAATTAGATCATGTCTAAGACCTTTTGCTGCTCTAAAAAGTCCTACAATTTTGCCCAGAAAGTGCATTTAAAGGCCATGCCAATGACAGCCACAGTGCTAGCTGACCAGGCTTCAGACTGCTTGTGCCAGCACAGTTCCAGGAGACACCCTGACAGTCCTGGAGGCAAAACAGTTTTATGCCTGTCTTCACCACAGAATCTGGAACCCGTCAAGCCCAACCAAATCCCTCCTATCCCTCCTTTTCCTGTCCTCTCCACCTGCTTCACCCCCACCTTCCTGGCCACTGCCTCAAGAGGAGGCTTCTCAGGTCGATTCCTGCTCACCTCTTCTGCCCTCTCAGCTAGACTGCCTCTCCCCTTCCCACACACGTACCCAAACTCTTTGACAGAGGTTAAACACGATCCAGCTTCTGCCTGACATTTTTTTTTCCAACCATACATTTCTTAGAGACTGTACCATATCTTTTCCATCTCTGCAGTAATTTACCATCATGTCTTCATTTTTGTTTTTTTTTAAATAAATTTATTTATTATTGGTGTTCAATTTGCCAACATATAGAATAACACCCAGTGCTCATCCCATCAAGTGCCCCCCTCAGTGCCCGTCACCCAGTCACCCCTACCCCCCGCCCACCTCCCTTTCTACCACCCCTAGTTCGCATCATGTTCTTCATACTTATTATCCTAACTCTTCACCTGCCTTCTCTATGAAAACAGGCCTACAGTGGAAAGAAATCCTATAAAGGATTCTCTAACAAAATATAGCTTTGAGGTTCTAATTCAAACAAGTACATAGTAACAAGAGGCTCTCCAGGGGTAATGGCAGGTGAGTAAGGGAAATAATTAGAAGAGAACCCTCATAGGTTCCCACCAGAGTGTCCAATTACCCACATTTTCTCTCTGCCCATCTCTTACGGTAGGTGAATGATCTGTGCTCATCTCTAGAGCCAGCATGTCTACTTAGGTACTGGTGCCCTCATGAGAAATCAAGGTGCTGCTCCCTCAATTCTCTCTTTACTGTATCACTTTTTCTCTCTACTGGGTCATTTTCATCAGCTTATTAATATGTTATTACTCTTATTTAAAAAAGTCATCTTTTGACCCTCTACTCCATTCCCTCCTCCAAATAGCATCCCACTTCTTTGCTATTTTTAGCAGAGTTTCCTAGAAAGTCCTATATTCCCTTGCTGCCTCCTGTTCTTATCTCTCTAAATTTAAGTGTAGTTCACACACAATATTACTTTAGTATTGGGTGTACAACATAATAATTGGACCAGGTTTATATATTATGCTATGCTTACCATGAATGTAGCACCATCTGACCCCAAAACTGCTATTCTAAAAACCATTGACTCTATTCCCCATGCTCTCTGAAATCCATTCCATCAGACTTTTTCCCTTTCATTCCACTAAGAGTGCTTTTGTCAAGGTCTCTAATGACTTCCATTTTGCTAAATCCAGTGACCTATTGGACACTGGAAGATCTTCTCTCTTCATTTTGTTACAAACTCATTGACCACCCCCTTTCCAACCTCCTTTGAGTGTTTCCACTCTCCTTACCTTTGAACATTGGCACATCCAAAGCTCAGTTCTTGGATCCCTTCTCTTCTCTATCTACAACCATTACTTGGTGAGCTCATCCAGTCTCATGGCTTTAAATACCACCTATGCTTGTAACTACCTTATTTGTATCTCAGTCCTCTTCCTGCATCCAGACTCCTTTATGTAAACTGCCTACTGTATACCTCTACTTGGATGTCGGTAGTATATTTTAAACTTACATGCCCAAAGTTGAATTCCTAATTTTCCTCTCAAATCCTCACACAGTCTTCCCCATATCAGTTGATGGCCTCTTCATTTTTATTTTTAAGCTTCTCAAGCCAAAAACATTGGCAACAAATCTATACTTCTTTTTCTCACTTCTCATATCCAATATCCATCAGGAAATCCCAAAGGCTCTATCTTCAAAATAATATTCAAGATCCAATCACCTTTCACCATCTCCACTGCTGCTCTTTGGTCCAAGCACTGTCACCTCTTATCGTGTCTGTTCCAATATATTCCTAACTGGTCTCTGCTTCCTCCCTGTCTCCTTCATAGTCTTTTCTCAACAAAGTGGGCAGAGTCATTACTACAGAATACAAAGTTAGCTTATGTTGATGCTCTGTGCAAAACTCTCCAAAGTGTTTTCCACCTTACTCAGAATGAGAGCCAAAGTCCTTACCGTACTAAAGGGTCCTCGTGATCTGTACTCTTCCTCTCTAGTGATCTCCATGATTTTCTTCTCCTATTACCCCTCTGACCATTTTCACTTTGCTCCAGCCTCACTAGCCCCCTCGTTGGATCTCAGGGTGTCAGACATGCTCCCTGCTTTGGGCCTAGATGCCTGGGAGCCTGATTAGTTAAGCTATCCACCTGACTAACTTCTTCAGTTTTCTCAGTCTTTGCTCAAATGTCACCTTTTGATGAGGTTCGCCTTGACCATCTTATTTCACCCTCATGGCACTCTCAAACCTTATTTCACTGTGTGTGTTTTCCCTATGGCACTTACCATCTTAGTACTTACGAATTTCTTGTCTGTGGTGTTTAATTTAAATAACTGTAAGTATACCCCAACTCCTTTCAAGAATATAAGTTCTAAAAGGGCAAGGTTTTTTTTTCTTTTTAGTATTTTGTTTACTAGCATATTCCAAACATCCATGTTAGTTGCTAGGCAAGTTCTTCATAAATATTAGTTGAATGGATGAATGAAAACACAGTAGAATAATATTTTATGAACTATGACTACACGTTATCTCCTTTAATCATGCAATAGCACTGTGGTTAGTGTATTATTATTATTATTATTATTATTAGAGAGCTTACACAAGTTGAAGATCAAGCAGCCAGTGGATGGCTGATGTACTGGTGTGTGGAATTGGCTTTTTCAAAAGATTCTATTTATTTATTAGAGAGAGAGTGTGCAGAGTGTGCACAAGTAGAGGGGAGGGGCAGAGCGAGAGGGAGAGGCTGACTTTCTGCTGAGCAGGGAGCCTGATACAGGCTTGATCAGGTTATAACCCTGGGATTATAACCTGAGCCAAAGGCAGATGCTCAACAGACTGAGCCATCCAGGAACCATTGGAACTGTTTTTTTTTTTTTTTAAATCTATCCAACTGGTTAGCAGATGTACTATGGATGACCTTTTTTTGAAATAAATATACCTGCTTTCTTGTGACCTTATGAATATCTGAGGATACCCTGATTTGTACCGTTGAAAATTTCTGCTTTGGTGACAGGCTTTGGGGTTTGGAGCCTCATTAAGGGTTAGCTTGGATGGTCAAACATGCAACTGGGAGATGACCATGGTTCCATTTATTTCTAATTGAAAGTGTTTCTTGAAATTATTAGTAAATTTCCCCATGATGAAATTCCCAAGAATGTTCTTACAGACTTTTCATTTCCTTGAGCACTACACATACTTCCCTGAGAATAAGGGGAGTTTCCCTGGGGGATCTTGCAGGATGACTTTTTCTATGTATTGCTTCTTGGTACTATGTAGATGAGTCTCATGGGCATGCCTACGCTTCCTTTTGAAGCAGGAAATACTTATTTCTTAAAGTAATAAATCTGTATATGATATTAAAATTAGTTCCTTTGGTACTGGCTAGGAGGTGCTGACTCAAGGCACCTTTTAGCTGAATACTTGGGTTACTGTGAACAGTCTCAGGGGCAAGGTGGTTGCAATAGCATCAGTGGAGTCTTTGCTGATGGAGAAGAGGAGTCGCAGGGGAGCTCACTGAGTTGTGAGTCATTGTTCAGGACTAGGTCAAGGGAAAGCTCTCCCTTTCTGTCTCTTGATGTCCTGATCTTTGGTTTCAAGGGCCTGCTGGGCCAAAGACCAAGTGTCCTCAGAACTTACAGAGCCTGATTGTGTGTTGAGTAGAGAACTTAGGGACTAGGTACTTCCTTTGACTTCTTGGAGAAAAAATAAATTTACTTTGCTCTAAACAATGGCTAACTGGGGGAAATTTGGGGATGCCAATGGGGAAAAATCATAGAGATAAACTCACATGAAATGAACAGCTGTAGTAAGCCCAGCTGTAGAGACATTGCATTCTGACCTCTCTAGACTCTGACTCTGAAGCAGGATACATTGGAGAATGGAGACACTGTGTCTCGAATGGCTGCTCTTGGTGGGGACTTATGGGTGTAGGAAGTTCATCTGTAGGAACTTGGCCTTCAGGGCTACAGAAGTACTTAAAAGAACACCCAGAAACCCTGGACAAAAATATACTGACTTCTTTATTTTCAGGGTGTTCTTTCTCATACTCTTACTAGTCTCTCCTCCTGATTGAAGAAGTTTTTTTTTATTTCAATGGATGTTGAGTAATTGTAGAGATAGAATTGTCTTTGAGACCATCTGAGCCTCTCACTTTTCAAATGAAGGAATAGAAACCCATTTATGACTTGCTCATGTGATATCCATGACTACAGAGGCAGCAGCCACTACAACAGCAACTACAACAAGCATCGTTACAACTTCCAGCACCATCTACTGAGTGCATACTAACAGATGGGACCCATGTGGCCTTGTAATAGATCCTCTGCAGTCATTGCTTGTTACCTCCGCGAACTAAGCTATGAAGCAGTATGAGCTTATTTTAACGATGAGGAAATTAGGGCTTGTAAATGATTTATCCAAGGTTATACGGTTGATGTCTGGGTTGGAATTCAAATTCAGGTTTTTGGCTTCAAGGTCTATGCTCATAAGAGGTCAGTCCTCTTTTCATGATCCCCGACTTATTTTCTTTTTTATGGAACATAAAGGAACGATCTTATTCAAGAGAAATTCTCTTGGTCTGGGGTTTCCTCGTAGCATGGGGCTCTTCAAGGATCTCATTCTAATGAATCTCTAGTCATTATGGGGTGGTCCTTATCGGAGTGGGGTCTATGGAGTAATCATGCAATCAGCATCAGGATTGGGGTGGTCAAGGCTGGCTTAGCGGCAAGCACAATAGGAATATTCCTATGGAGACAGAACATGGAAGACTCTGAACTATGGGAAACGAACTAGGGGTGATGGAAGGGGAGGAGGGCGGGGGGTGGGGGTGACTGGGTGGCGGGCACTGAGGTGAGCACTTGACGGGATGAGCACTGGGTGTTATTCTGTACATTGGCAAATTGAACACCAATAAAAAATAAATTTATTTAAAAAAAGGAATATTCCTATGTGATTTGACATGACTCTGACTGGTATGTCACCGTGTTGGACAGTTATCTCTGAGTATAACGTGAGTACCCCCAGGCGGGGTAACATGTTATGTAGCTATCAACTACTCCTACACAGGAAGTGTTTACCAACTACTTTCCAATTTTTAATGCCATCAGAGTGAGGAAATGTCCTGAAAATGAAATATAGAATCCAGGGCGTTCAGTTTTGGGAGAAGTTAAGTGGAAGAGGAAAGATACGGGCCCAAAGAGCAATTGGTATGGCAGAGAGAAGACTTTAAAAAAAGAAATCAGTCACGACACTCCCCTGATTAAACGTTTCCAAGGGTTCCCTACTGCTCTTAGAACAAAGTCCAGACTTCCGACTCTGACTTACCACCCCCTACAGGACTTGTACCCTCTCCAGTTCCCTTGCTCACTGACTTTCTTTCAGTTAAAGCTCATTTCCTTCTTAGAGACTTTGTGCAGCCCTTCCTATGGCTTTGTGTGCTTTCCTGTGAACCGCACATGACTGCTCCCTTCCAGCAGCATTCATCCTGCTTAACTGTCAGTTCCCTCCCTGACGCCCCCACTCTAGTGTGAAATAGCCACCAGTCTTTGACACCTTGTTTTACTTATCCACATGGTCATTATCACCACCTGATATTTTTCCTTATTGCTCCGATGGCCTGTTTATTTATCCTCTGCCTCTGTCCACCAAAATGTGGCATAGAGACCCATTGTGTCATTAGCACCGAAGAGTGCCTGGCAAAGAGGACATACTCAAAATTTATTTGTTGAATGGGTTAATGAAGAGTGTAGTGGGGCAGGAAGAGGCTTTGAGTTTATTTATCTGTTTGTTAGCACCTTAGGTAATCCAGTGTTTGACCTAACCTCAGCTCCACTTTAGCTTTGACTAATTGGTAAGTTACCCAAACCAACATGGACCCCAGCTTTCTCATATGTTAAGTGAATATAAGAAGTCCTAGTTCTCAGAGTTGCTGTAAAGATGCGATGAGGTGGTTCATGTAAATTTCTGATGCCCAAATGCATCAGCGTGTGGGACACGAGAGATTGGCTTATTACTGTGCACCCAGCTGTGAATATCAATAGGCAAATGAACCACTGTTAGTTTTCATATCCTTCTCCACCAGCACCAAGTAATACAGATTAGTTCACGGACTCAGTCTTGCCAGGCTGCTTCATTGAGGTCAGAGAGAGAGCACGAATTTCCCATGGGTAAGGCAGGCATGACGGAGATAGGGGTAGCGTTTGGGAGCTGATGGGAGGATGATGGGCTGGGTCCGTGTGGGCTTTCTGCATTGAGAGAAAAGTTGAGGGAGAAAAGGTTGGGGCACTAGAGTGTTTTTGAGGAGAGAGTTGTTGAAGCCCCATTTTGCCTGCTTGGGGATACATCCCTGGCACTTTAAGCTGTGGTGGAAAGAGCTCTGAACCCAGACAGCTCCTGGCCTCATCACCTGGGGCTGGGAGAGAAGGGGTGTTGAGAGCAAGCCCTGTGCTGTTGAGTCTGCTTGGGTTAGAATCTGGCTCTGTCATTAATGAGCTGCGTGATCTGGGACAAGGTGCCTAACATCTTTGTGCCTCCTCTTCCTCACCTACAAAGTGGGGAAAATGAAAACAACTGGCTCTGCTTGCCCAGGGTAATGATGAAGAGTGTATCAAGGAGATGCAGTAGGATTAGAGCAGCGCCCGGAGCACATTTGAGTGTGCAGAGGTAGGAGCCGCTGTGCTAGCCATGTTAGCTTTCTGGCTCCAGTTTCTTGATCAGCCTCCCTGTGGCTCAGTAGTTTCATCTGGGGAGTGGGGGCAATGATGCCAGTGGCACATACCTCCTAGGATTGCCAATAAATGAAGTCTCAGAAATGCATGTGTTCGAACTAAACTTAGCTAGGAAACGTAAGTGGTACCAGGATGCACAGTAATATGTGAATATGGGAATATGTAGCCAATGGCTCAGTGATGAGTTGTGTGCTTATTCCTTTCTTTTCCCTGAGAATACCATAAATTTTCTCTCACAACTATCTTTCCCCATCTACATTCACAGTCACATATCCTCCTTGATTTCTCCTTTTCCAAAATTATCGTTGTTACCAATGATTATTTCAAGTGAGTGCACAAATGTCTATGCCTTTGAACTTCTTCAACGTATGCGCTTACCTCAGGCTCCCCTTCCCCAGCATGAATCACTTCAAATTACTCAACTGTCCACTGCGGTTGGGGTACGAAGTGTGATGCGGTGACATAATGAGCCAGGTAGTCATCCTCTGAGTACAAATATTGGCTCATCAGCTTGGCATAAAACATTCTTTTTTTTTTAAGATTTATTTATTTATTCATGAGAGACACACACATAAAGAGAGAGAGAGGCAGAGACACAGGCAGAGGGAGAAGCAGGCTCCTCGCAGAGAGCCCAATGTGGGACTCGATCCCGGACCCCAGAATCACACCCTGAACCAAAGACAGACGCTCAACCACTGAGTCACCCAGGTGTCCCGGCATAAAACATTCTTAAAACTAATTTCTGGATGTGTGCAGAAGCTTGCTTTTTCTTTTTTCTTTTCTTTTTTGGTTAAAATTTGAATGAAGGAAAGGCTTACAAGATTTGGTCGGTTCTTTGTCTTTCTCTGGAGACTTCAGAAACAACTGGAATTTCCTTGACAACTTCACAGGACAAAACTTGTCCCATTTTGAACCGCTAATTCCACCATGAACAGGATCTGGAAAACAGTCTTGAAGAGGTGATTTTATCTTTTGCTAACATTAGAAAAGGGAAAGGAGAGGAAGGATGTAGGGAACACAAAAGAAGCAATATTGAGTAGGGACACCTATTCTGTGCCACAAAGCTAGAAAGAAGGGCATGCTCTTGGTTGTCCATCACATACCATCAATGACATATGGAGCCCTCCAGATCCCCTAAACCTAGTCATAGTATTGAAAGGACTGCAGGGGGGTGGATGGGTGCAGGCATGCTCTCACCTCATCAGCTCTCTCTTTGTTTTACACACTGTGCGTGTGTTCTTTGGCCTGAGACCAGCTCTACCACTTAACCTGTCCTTGCCCCACAGCCATGATATTTTTGCATGGGAGCCCACGCCCTCTTGCTTCTCTGTAGAATCTTGTATCCTCTCAGGGAAAGTCGTGTGGTGGGCCAGTGGTGAAATGAGAGGGAAAGATGTACACACAGGGCCCAGCTGAAAATGACTTTAGCACAGAGTTTATTTAATACATCCTCCAAATTGTATTTTGAAGCCTCTGTTAACAAGAAAGCACTCTCTTTTTGAGCAGCGGGAGTGTTTTATAAATGGAATTTGCAGACCAGCAATGCTCCCCATTAATTTTCCCTGTCTACAATTACTATCATTACATTCTTAAAGCACTTTTAAAATAAACTACACCATGATGTAATGTGCACACTCTGAGCTCCAGCGATGGGACAACGGGGCAACAGCATCTGGAGTTTGGACTGCTATCTTCTAGGGAACATCTTGATGGCTATAATTACTGTCATGTTATGGGAACTTGAAAAAAAAAGGCGCCAGAGTTCCAAATAAAACATAAAATGGCTTTGATATAATAAATGTTACTATCATTGTTTAAAAATGTTGTGACCCGTCTGCTATAGTTTCTGAGAAAGATATTTTCCAGCACTTGATATTTCCCCCCCTCCTCTTTCATATTCTATTACTGAAGATAAGGATGAAGAAAATCCTTAGGACAGACTTGTTTTAAATCAACGTAACACAATGCCAGCATTGTCTCTCTTCGAGATGAACTTTTAAGTTAAATTTGGCATGAGCTTTACCAGAACTACAAACAACTTTGCTCCAGAGACACTTTATCCACCCTATTAGGGAGTATTAATAATTCAAATGTTACGGTTGTGGTTAATTGTGCTCATTAGGATAAGGCAGGGCCTGAAGCGTTTTTGTATAGGACATGCCTGCATCCATTGCATCCCTAGCCACGGCATCCAGAACAGTTTAGGCTCACTCCAGAGGAATCACAAAATGCACATGTGGTGTAAATGCTATCATCCCATGGGAACGGGGTTTGGAAGAACCCATGATGAACTTGGATCCAGGTATTGGACCACTTTCTGTATGAAGTGATGAGAATCACTTGGATATGAAAGAAGTCATTATTGTGGGTACTGACCCATGGTGGCATTCATTCATTTTCTCAAAGAAGTTTATTATGTGAAATGGGTTCAACTTTGTGAAATCTAAGTTATTGTTTCATGGTGAGTATTAGCAACTTTAAGGAAGCCAGTGCATCTTACTCAAGCAATTGATTAGCTTTGACAATAATGTGTACACAAAACCTCAATGAAGTAATCTGCTCTGCTGGTTATTTTTCTCTACTGATTTGCTGATAACATCCTTCAGTTTGAAGATGGACCTTCTGATGTAAGACTTGGGACTTAACCAGGAAAAATTTATTTGGCCTAATCTGGATTTCATCATTTTCAGTGAGTTTGTAGAGTAATCTTTCTACATGTGTCACATCGATTGACTGGCTGTTTCTACATGTTCTCTCGGGTAGTGACTTCTTTTTATTTCATTTGGTATCATGTTTCCCCTTTTCTCAAAGTTTTGTCCATATGTTCTCCCTGTGGCTGATTTGCAGTAAGCTAGACCACAGAGTTGAGGAGGACAATGATTCTGCTTCCAGGTGTAAGTTCTTTGGTCCTCACACTACTTACTACAGTGAGTTTCTTCAGTGGTCAGCACTGGCCAGCTCCCTAGACAAAGCATGGGAGATCATCTCAGGGCAAACCAGGTGGAGAGTGTGCTTGACCTTGGTAACCCATCCCACTTCCGGAAACACCAATTCAAGCAGAAACTCTATTGATAATAGAGCCTTCTTTGAATATAGAGGGGAGGGCATTGTTAATGTCTGTGTTTCCAAGTCTGCTGTCCAGATCTTCTGTTCACTAGATACTTTCCAAGGTCTGTTCTTTCTCAGAAGTTGGACTTAGTTATCAACACTCTACAATGCTGTGAGGCTACAGAACAATTCTAGATTTGTTTGCAAGGGATGTTAGGCCAATTGTTGGAGGGCTATTTGCATACTACCCTAAAGTCCAAGTCAGGTTTTAATTTTGCCTTTGTGAAACAGCTTTGAAAATGCTCAGTTCTTTACTATGTCTCTTCAGTATGCTTCTGCCCTTTGAAAAATAGCTCCATCTTTGTCCCGCTCATTCTACCCCTTTATTGTTTTTAGTGTGGCTATTGAGTACTGGATACTCAATAAGGACTAATTGCTGGTTGTATTCTTCCAAAGAATATTTGTGTAAGTGGTCTTTTTATAAAACAAATTGAACTTTCTGATTGAAACATTATTATGCCATTTCAGCATGAAGTAGTAGATCATAAAAAGACTTTAGCAACACTAACTGAACATTCCAACTACTTTCTGTTTGTTGAAGCGTTTATGGCTCCTACTCAAGACAAGAGAAATAACAAGGAAAGAAATGACTCTGAATACAGAACATTTTATTACACAAATAAAAAAAATGAGAGTGTATCTGTTAGCTCTTGCCAACTTTTGAAATATGGATTCCATTTGTCTTTATTATGGTCTATTCCCAAAGTGCCTTTTCCCTATTTATTAATTTTTGTATGTTACTATTAAACAGAAATGTGTGCCTACTGGAAATAGTCAAAGCTATTTCAAGAAACATGAAAAATGAGAAAAATATATCAACTCATCTTTTTATTATTCTGTCAATAAAATAAGAAGCATTCAGTTATTGTGGCTTATCATCCCTTTTCAAAAAAGTATGTGTATTATCATGGTAAAATGTCCCATCAAATCTGCAATAATCATGATGACTCATAGATATGTGATTCCCCTTATTAAGAAAAAAAAGTACAGGAAATCCAATATAAATGAACTGTTTTCCTCAGTAGTGTAATAAAACTTGGATACTGGTATATGAGTTTTTGATTATATCATCCACTGATAATCTCTGGGTTCATTTCCTCCCAGTGAAGACTCAGGCTCCTTCCTCCCCCCTACCAGCCCCCTTTGGCCTCTAACATTTTAGCAATTCTACTCCCTCGGCTGGGGAGGAGGCCTCCCAGTCACAGCCACCACAGTATAGTATATTTTAAGGGCTGTAAATTTTCACCGTCAGATTTGAGCCAGGGGTGTTAAGCTCCAGAAGATACACATCTGCTTCCTACTCAAATGGTCTTTTGTTGTGCTTCTCAGTAGAGGGAGAGTTGTAATGCCACAAGAATAAATCCCAAGTGGGGAGGGGTAAATTATGGCGTTTCAAAAAGAAATGCTCATGACTGCAAATATAGCCAGGCTTAATTCTGTTCTTAAATTCTGTATTTCTTTTCAGAGGTCCATGATAATTTTTTATTACTCTTTAATGAACAGAGTAAGTCACTATTAAATTTCTAAAGTGAAAAATTATTTTGTAACCTGAGTCATAACCCCTGAATGTATCTGGTTTCTATGTTTAGATTTCCAAATGTCAGGTTTTCCTAAATAGGATCACATGAATACAGGGCCAGAAAACAAAAGAAATGCCTAAGCAACTACTTGGGAAGGGTGCCTGTGGTCCACATACATCTAGCCTATGAGTTTTTATTTACTAAATAGCTAGAATGGTAATCAAAGAATGCTTAGTGTTAGAGGTTTACTTATATTCTCTCTATTTTAATACTTTATTAGCCAAGAGCAGACAGTGATAGACCAATTTCATAGCTATGAAAATGCGAAGAGATAAATATAATCAATCTTCAGTTTGCTAATGGGGTCTGTTCCAAATTCTTTGTAAGTGTCTTTCTTTTGGAACTGTCAATGCATTTCTCCATAGAAACAAATTTATAAATGGTAGGTAAGTTTCCCAGCCAGCCCACAGAATATGCTCAACCCATAGGCAGTTAAAAACTAGTATGAAAAAAACTTGATGATCAAGTTTCTGGGGATATAGGCATTTATTTATTCATTCACAAATGTATTGAGTATTTATGTGGTGGGAATACAGAAATAAATTGTGTCCCTGATGATAATGATATCATGATTGAATTGGGCAGTTACATGCCTATTTCTTAGTCTAAGGACCATCACAGAAAATAGAATAGTGTGTTATGTGAATACATAGGACAGTAAGCTGAAGGTACAGAGGGTCAGGACAAGACTCTCAGAGGATATTTGAACTCTTTTTCTTTCCTTTCTTTCTTTCTTTCTTTCTTTCTTTCTTTCTTTCTTTCTTGAAGGGAAGGATGGAGTTGGAAAGGGAGTGAAAGTGGGAATTTCCTCTGAGTATGGGAAGGGGAATCAGCATGAAGGCTCAAAAGATCTTGGCCTGTGAAGAACAGGTGGGAAGGTTGATTATCTTGCAAGCAAGGGTTGGGCCAATGGGGCTCGGTAAATATGGGTTTGTTTGCCCCCCTTGGAGGTGAGATGTCAAGTAGGAGACTGACATGTTCATATTCACACTTTAAAACTTTACTTGGTCACTCTGTTATACTGGATGGGAGAGGCCATGAGGACAGGATAGGGAGAGGGACTGAAGGGCTGTTGGAGTTTTGTCAGGGAAGATTAATGAGGCATGAGGGAAGGGCACATGAGGAAGAAGAGGGGATGGATTAGGAATATTAAAGTGATAAATTTGCTAGGGCCTGAAGACAGATTGGATTTAGTAACAAGATAATATCAGAAATGAATAGATAGGGTAGTGATATACTATTCACACACATATGAAAGAAGAAAAAGAAAGGAAGAAAGAAAGAAAGAAAGAGAAAGAAAGAAAGAAAGAGAAAGAAAGAAAAAAAGAAAGAAAAAAGGAAAGAAAGGGAGAAAGGAGGAAAGAAAGGGGAGAAGGGAGGAGCGAAGGAAAGAAAGAGAAGGAAGGAGAGGAGGGAGGAAGGGAAGGTGGAAGGAAGGAAGGAGGAGGCACAGACCTGGGTGCAGAGGCTCAGTTACAGATGTGTGCTTGGGTCATTACCCTGATCAGAAGGTTGGAGATGAGGGAAGTGCTCAGGAGCAGTAGAGGCAGGAGATACAACAGGTAAGAAGCAAGGCCACAGAAGTAGATGAGGAGGATTTCAAGGGGGCAACCAGAGATGTTGGACCACAGCTAGATGAGAGCAGTGCCCGGAAGTCAAGACTGTAGAAAATTTCAGGGAAGATGAAAAAAGACAATCAGTAGTATAGAGACCAAGATTAAGAAATAAATATTGGATTTAGCAAACAGGAGGCTATTGGTCCTCCAAATTCCAGTTTGGGGGACCAGGAACAAATTTCTCTTGCGCTGGAGGCTCTGTCATAGAGCAAAGATTTCCTGCAGTGACACAGGGTGAAAGTGGGGCTGCGGGCCTCTGTCAGGAGAACAGTGACCATTGGCTTGGAACAGTGAAGAATTGCAGCCCTGAGTGTAGAGGGGTTTGAGGTGGTATATGTTGGGTGTGTTTATGTGTGTGTGTGTTGTGGGGGTGGTGGTGTGAAGAGCACTATTCCTGTGAGAGAGAGACCCAGGGGGAAGTGTCCTTATGGTAAACAGCTGTGGAAGATGGATGGCCAGTAGCTAAAAACATAGGTTATCAATAAGCTGATTCTTACCAGTCACTGTGTGGTTTTTACCAACAGGACTGCATTTTTGGAAAGTTTGAGGGTAACATCTAAACTCTTTAGCAGAACATTCAAAGCTTATCACTGATTGGCTCTCAGTAGCCTCAGCACCTGCTGCTGTCCAACCATGTGTCACCATATTGGAATATTGTCCCTACCCCCTCCACATATCCACTCCCATGCTCATTCATTCCTCTATGTTCTTCATACGTGGTTCCATCTATCGTGAATGTTCTACTCCCCTTTTCCCAGCAACCTTCCTAAAGACTGAATGTCTCTTCTTTAGTAAAGCCCTTCGGACAGAGTAGGTTCTCCAGTGCTTGGCCAATATCTTTATTAAATGAAGCAATGCAGCTTTAAAACAACATCTCTCCCTTCTCCTGAACTGTGAGTTTTAAGGACACAGAGGCAATTGTTGCTTTGGACTTTCTCGGTGCTTAGCTCAGTTCTTTCCCACAATGACAAATTGTTTAATGACAAATCCTGAGCTAACTCAAAGGTTAGTTGTAAAAACGACTGGTCAGAAAAGATGGTGCTCGCTAAACTTTATTGACCTGAAGCTGTTTTGGGAGTGGTAAAGACCATCACCGCAGACTCTTTTGGCAAGTATATTAAGGGAGAGTGCCTAAACGCTATTAAGGCTTTTATGTTAAGAAGTTACACTGTGTCCTCAGTGATACTGGGCAGCCAGGATGACTCATGACCCTCAATTTAAGCAACTGGAAGAGTCAATTTTATTTTGGGAGAAACTCTGTGTCACCTTTACTGAAAAAAGAAGTGCACATGAGGTCTTGGCAAGAGGATCCATTTCATAAATCTGTAAAATAAATGAAGTTCTCTGGGGACACTAATTCTTCTATAGCCTCTCTTGATGAGTTCAGAAAGTATTTATTATGAGAAGGAGCCAATTCCAAAGTGAATCTCAGAGAACTTTCTTTCCTGAGCTCCTGGAACACAGCTTGGGCTAGTGATACTAATCTATGATGATGACTCAGAAGCAGGAAGTGACACTAGATGAGCCTTAGTTCCAAACAAGACTCAAGGGGAGGGAGGGGCCCAGAGGACTGAAATCCTGTGTAGTTTTTCTCTGTCTTTCCTAAGATGACTGTCCTCCTTCCTTCTGAGTCTAGTCCAGATACAGTGAAATGAAGGATCTGTGTAAGTATCGTTTGGGTTTCTGGCACAAGAGCTACTGCTTCATTTGGGGTTATGTTGAACTCAAACAAACTACAGTAATGGCATCCTAAAAGTTTTGCTTTTCAACAGTGAATTAGGGAATCATAGCAGGAAGAGTATTGCATACTCTCATAGAAGACTGGACTCCAGTTTTAGATTTTCTACTTATATCTGTGTGACTTTGAGCAAGTGCCACTTAAATTCTTCAAGTCTAATGATGTCATCAGTAAAATGAGGATGATGCTACATGCTGATGATTCCACACTGGCATCCACAGAATGCGTACTGTGTGCTGGGCGCTGCTTTATATGGACTGGTTCTCCTCAATCCCTTTGGTGATTGTTATCCATTATGTAGATGGGGAAACTGAGATTTGCAGAGATGGTATATCTTGCCTTGAGGAAGGAAGCAGTGGAACTGGAATTTGAAGAGGGGCAGAGGGTGAGGGAGAAGCAGATGCCTCGCTGAGCAGGGAGCCTGATGTGGGGCTCGACCCCAGGACCCTGGGATCATGACCTGAGCTGAAGGCAGATGCTTAACTGACTTAGCCACCCAGGCGCCCCTAAATATCAACATTTCTTTAACAAAATCTGAGCATGCATATTATTTGAAGTGACATAATTATTCACATTATTCACATTTGGGGCAGGCATGGAACACAATAGAGAATGGGGAGGGGCAGGCTTTATTTTCTACTGAGGTTCAATATTTAACTTATTATTTGTTATCTTCTACCTGCCATCTTTCCCACTTCATATCTGTTCTTCTCCTTCCTTCAATTAATTTTCTTTTTAAATCAAAGGAATATAGTGTATAAATAAGTAACAACAAATCGACAAGACCCACTGGACAAAGAAAAATAGACATTAACTAATTAGATAATTCACATGGTTCAAGTGGCAGCCAGTTCACTTAGTTTGTTAAATCTTAGAACCAGGTTTTTCTTGAGTATCTGTAAAGTTTGCACAAAGGTAATTGTTTTACCTCCAGCTTCCAACCCTGGTGTTGTGGTCACAGCGAGACCCAAAAAGAGAGTGGGGATGACTCATTACAATGCACTACCACTACTGGAAAATAATTCTTTTTTTAAAAATTGAAGTATAATTGACGTACAATATCCTATTAATTTCGGGTGTATATCATAGTGATTTGATATTTTTATACATTGTGAAATGATCTTCTTAGTTGCCATACAAAGTCATTACAACTTATTGACTGTATTTCCTATGCTCTACATTATATCCACGTGACTTATTTCTTTTATAACTGGAAGTTCATACCTTTTAATCCACCTATTTTGTCCACCCCCAATCCCTCCCTGCTCTGGTAACTAATAGTTTGTTTCCTGTATCTGTGAGTCTATTTCTATTTTGTTTTGTTTGTTTTGTCTTTTAGATTTCACATATGAGTGAACTCATATGGTATTTGTCTTTCTCTGTCTTACTTATTTCACTTAGCATCATACCCTCTAGGTCTACCTGTGTGGTCACAAATGGCACGGCTTCACTCTTTTCTTATTGCTGAGTCACATTCCATTGTAAATATACCACATCTTCGGTATCCATTCACCTGTTGATGTTCACTTAGATTGCTTCCATACCTTGGCTATGGTAAATACCACTGCAATGAACATAGGGGTGCATATATCTCTTCAAATTGGGGTTCTCATTCCTTTTGAATAGATGCCTAGAAGTGGAATTGCTGGGTTACATGGTATTCTATTTTTCATTTTTTGAGAAACCTCCATACTGTTTACCACAGTGGCTACAATAATTTACATTCCCACCAATAACATCTGAGGGTCCTTTTTCTCCACATCCTCACCAACACTTGTTATCTTTTCGTCTTTTTGATCATCACCAACCTAACAGGGGTGAGGTGATATCTCATTGTGGTTTTGAATTGCATTTCCCTGATGATGAGTAATACACTGAGCATCTTTTCATGTGCTTGTTGGTCATCTCTATGTCTTCTTTGGAAAAATGTCTGGTTAAGGTTTATTGCCCTTTTTAAATCAGGTTGTTTGTTTCTTTTTTTAAAGATTTTATTTATTTATTCATGACAGACACAGAGAGAGACAGAGGCAGAGACACAGGCAGAGGGAGAAGCAGGCTCCATGCAGGGACCATGACGTGGGACTCGATCCCAGGTCTCCAGGATCACACTCCAAGCTGAAGGCGGCTCAGCCACCAGGGCTGCCTCTCCATACAAATTTTAGAAGTCTTTGTTCTAGCTTTGTGAAAAACGCCACTGATATTTTGATGGGGATCACACTCAATCTGTAGATTGCATTAGGTAGTATGGACATTTTAACAGCATTAATTCTTTCAATTCATGAGCATGGAGTATCTTTCCATTTCTTTGTATTGTCTTCAATTGCTTTCATCAATGTCTTAGTTTTCAGAGTATAGGTCTTTTACCTTCTTGGTTAAATTCATTCGTAGGTATTTTATTCTTTTTATATCAATTATAAATTCTTTTCTTAATTTTTCTTTCTGATATCTTATTATTAGTGTTTGGAAGTGCTGCCAATTTCTGTATATTAATTTTGTATCCTACAACTTTACTGAATTTGTTACTTCTAATATTTTTTTTTTGGTGGAGTCTATAGTATTTTCTTTATATAGTGTCATTTTATCTGCAAATAATAAGTTTTACTTCACTTCTTCCTTTCCAAACTGGATGGCTTTTGTTTCTTTTTCTTGTCTAATTTCTTCTAGAACTTCCAAAATTAAGTTGAGCAAAAGTGGTGAGAGTGGGTATCTTTGTCATTCCTGATCTTAGAAGAAAAGCTTTTGCCTTTTTACTGTTGAGTATGATGTCAGCTGTGGGTTTGTCATATGTAGCCTGTCTTATATTGAGGTATGTTCCTTTTATATCCACTTTGCTGAGAGTTTTAATCATAAATAGGCATTGGATCTTGTCAAATGCTTTTTCTGGATCTGATGAGATAATCACATGATTTTTATCTTTTGTTTTGTTAATGTGGTGCATCACATTGACTGATTTGCAGATGCTGAACCATCCTTGTATCAGGAATATAAATACCACTTGATCAAGGTGTATGATGCTTTTAATATATTGTTAAATTTGATTTGTTAATTTTTGTTCAGGATTTTTGTGTTTATGTTTATCAGGGATATTGGTATGTAATTTTCTTTCTTTGTAGTGTTCTTTTCTGGCTTTAGTATCAGGTCACATAGCATGTGCTGGCCAGTGTAGGTCTTACAGACTTCTCTGTAATCTGAATGATCTAAATAAAACTCTTCATAGTGATTGTTAAATAAACCCCATAATTGCCAATTACCACTTTCTGTCATCATTCCTCAGGATTGGCTTTTGCTTGTTTTGTTTTTATAACACTATATCTAAATAAATACCTGTTCATTTTGCTGAGAAATGGTCTGTAAGCTAGCTGGTTGTATTGTCATCAGGTAATTGGAGCAGGACAAACTTGTACTTTTGATGGAACGTTGTTCAGTAAGGAAACTAGACTGGATCTTCCTATTACTGAGTGAAGATTTCTAAGTTTCTGAGAGATAAAAGGGAGTAGATGGGTGACGGCACTGGGGGTTATTCTGTATGTTAGTAAATTGAACACCAATAAAAAATAAATTAAAAAAAAAGGGAGTAGAGCTGTTGTGAAGCTTGAGTGGAACTAAGGCATTTGTAAACGAAGAATATTGATACAGAGAATGAGGATATTTCGGAGAATAAGGGTAAAAAGACAAACAGTTCCCTTCTGGGTAGAGTTGTCAGATTTAGCAAATAAAAATATGGGACTCATGCAATATGTGGGAAGCACTTATACTGAAACAATCATTCATTGCCTGTCTGAAATTTAAATATAATGGATGTCCTTTATTTTCTCTGGTAACTCTCCTTTTGTGTGATAAATCTGATAAAAAGCCTAGTAGAGATACAATACTTCGCAATTCTCTAGGGTATTCAAATCTATTTAAGCAAAACCCCTGCCTAGCTTCCTTAGCTGTTCTTCATAAATCATCATTTCTTCTCAAAGGGGTACTTTATCTTTCTTTCTGGATTTCTCTGACTCTTGTTGGGGGCAGTGGTTAGGGAGCTACAGTCTGGAGATCTTTCCTGAGAAAAAAAGAACCCAAGGCTTAAACTTTCTAACTGGAGTGATTCTGGAAAGATAAAGAGAAGCAAGAGGTGGAGGGGTTGTGAGATTGAGAGATAGTTCAGGGCTAGCTAAATGCAGTTCTGGTTCAGAGTCCTGGCTCATGTGGAATATTTGGAGTTGGAACTTCATAGACAGAAGTCCTAGGGTTCCCAGGAGAGAGGTTTCCCCCAAGGTTGGAGTCTAATGGAGGGTATGTACCCAACCTGAGCCAGGAAACAGAGGTCACCCAAGAAGGTTAGTAATTACACTTCTCTCCTTCTCTGGGCTTGTCATGGGCCTTGCTGCTGCCTCCAGGGAAGTGTCCAGTGGGTGTACTGATCAGGGCCTGGCCAACTGCAGTGTGACAGCAGGAGTCCCACTTTCTAATCACTCAGGCTGAGCAAGACTAGGTAAGTCTTGGTCAATAGATATTTTTCTTCCTATGGAACAAACAGGCCCATAATAAGGCTGGCCTTTCTTTGTAGAGAGAAATTAAGGCATGGAACTAGACTTAAGGACTTTACAGTGAATGGGAAAGCCATTTACTTTCTTTGCAACTGATTTTGCTATTTTTACTCATGTTAATAGGTTAAATCACTCAAAGAGTTAAATTATTTTTCTTTACTTTCCGCCAGAATCTCTTCAAGGTCCCAAGATTAACAGTGGCTGGTATAGGATCTCCTGTTTTTCTCCACACTCATGCAAACATAAAAACATATGCCTTTATGTGTTTATATATACATATATGTGTGTATGTGTGTGTGTGCATGTGTGTGTGTGTGTGTGTGTGTGTGTGTATACACACAGAGCCCTATGTTTATAGTTTTGAAGCAGGAATAATGAGGTTTTTTTTTTAAATGGGATTATTAATTACATTGGTTATATTACTCTATAACTTCCTTTCTCACATTATAAGTAGTTCTCTAGTCAATAAAGATTATACCCATTTTTAACATTTTTAGAATTTCTGCTATGTGGGTATATAAAGTTTGTTTAATTAGTCTTCTATTGATGAGATTTTAAGGGTATTTTTAGTCATTAAAAACTATGCTGCATCAACATTAAAACATAGTATGTTTATTTCTATAGAAAAGAGTTCAGACCATAAGATTGGTCACCAAAGGACATGTATATTTTAAAATTTTTAAAGATTTTATTTATTTATTCATGACCAAAGGATATGTATATTTTAAAATTTTTAAAGATTTTATTTATTTATTCATGAGAGACACAAAGAGAGAGAGGCAGAGACATAGGCAGAGGGAGAAGCAGGCTCCCTGTGGGGACCCCGAAGTCGGACTTGATCCCTGGATCTGGGATCACGTCCTCAGTCAAAGGCAGATGCTCAACTGCTGAGCCACCCAGGCATCCCTATATTTAAAATTTTGATAGATATTGCGCAATTGCTTTCCAAAAGATTGTAGCAATTTAAACTCCTCTCCTCCACCCCTGCACCCAGAAGTATATGGGGGAGCTTATTTCCTTGCATTCTCATTCATGCTGATTGTTAATTTTTGTTAATCTGATGCATGGGAAAATGGTATTTCATTCTAACTGACATTGCTGTAACCATCCATGGGTATTTCATCTTAACTGACATTTTTCTAACCAACCAACTATATATATATATATATATATATATATATATATATATATATATATACACACACACACACACATATAAATTTATTTTTATTTTTTAGGGGAAAAGAAGCAGAGGAAGAAAGAGAGAAGGAACTTTAAGCAGACTCTGTTCTAGGCAAAATTCCTGCCTGTGGAGCTTACATTCCGTGGTACAAAAAAGTAATAATCCAAGAAATAAATAAAATAATACCAGATAATGGTAAATTCTGTAAAGAAAATAGGGTTAGAGCACAGAAAGTAGTAGGGAAGAGGCCATTATTTTAGATGGAGTGGTTGAAGAGGGAGTCTCTAATGAGATGAAATTTGATTGACAATATAATAGATGCAAATAATGTATAGTACTTAAAAAATACTATGTACCATTATCATTTAGTAATAAAATAGGACACATTTACTTATCAGCATATATAGGTTTGCTTGTATGGAAAATTTTTAAGTTTCATTCACATAAGACAGTTAACTTCAATTTTATATGGACAGACAGTGTGAAAGCAGGCTTATCTTTCTGTGTCTCTTGCAATCACAGCATACAGTACACAGTCCATTCACTTGATCACTTGGAAGCAGAGTATACTCAGGATCTATTTTTTGTATTAACCAAAAGGAAGTGTGGAGGTTGTTTGGAGAAGGGGCTTCACCAAAGAAGGGAGGAAGTGGATCTTAAGTGAGTACTTTAATGATGGGGACTCATGTTGAAGGCTCTGCTACTGTGAGGGGGGAGCTGTCGATGGCTCTTATTTTTCCCATTTGTTTCTAGGCCCCCATGAACATACACATCTAAGAGGGAACTGTCTCAAGGCTGAATGCAGGCAGTATAAAATGCATTCTTTTCCTTCAGGTATTGCCTACCAGTTTGAAAATACAGAAGCTGCTGTGGTGATAAAGGGGGTCAGTTTGCTAAATGGGCATCTCTTTGTTGTGGCTTTGAGATCTAAGCCTGGTTTCTGGGAAACTAGTCAATGTGGAACTGAAAGAGATTCTGGGCCCCACATGCTTAGCCACCACCGAGCTGTCATATACAAACAAAGCACATTGCCTATTTAAAGGAGAAAAGAGAAGTATAAGACTGAAGTCAGGTTGGGCAGTTAGCTCTGGATTCCTGTTGTCTGTTCTGCTCCTGATCCACCCTTCTGTGCATTTTTGAGAGCTGGTTTGCTGACCCAAACAAATAGGCAAACAAATGATTTCTGGAAGTCCACTGAGTCATGCCTTGTCTCATAGTGCCTTTGCTCTGCTCTGAGGAAGCTCACATTTATTTTTTTTGGCAGGAAGTATCCAAAGAGAACTGTCTACACAGCAGATTCCTGCAGGGAGAGGTGGCCATGCTGTGGAAGTGTGTTATTATTGTTCTTATGCTACTCTGGTGAACCTGGATGGACCCATGGATTCTTTGGGTAGTCAAGGTTCTTATGTACATTCTTAATTACTGTAATCAGGTGAGCAAAATGACAAACCATTTGGGGCTCTTGGGGTGATGCTTTGCAAACCTGTACAGCTACCCCCTTTGGATGATAAAACGTTCAAAGTATAAGAAATCCCGATTTGGGTCAAGGAGGAGTTGCAATCACCTTGATGATCCATCCTGAGCAAGCCCTTATTTGTTTTACATTTTCTGTAGGTCTTGGCACAAGTTAAACAAGTCAGCAAAGGACATTAATGGAGCATCAGCTAAACGCAGGTCTCTGCCATAGGTTCTGAGGTGTGGGGGTTAAGGATACATATGGGATGATCTTGCAATGGAAACTGCAAGAGAAACAAGGAAGGGTACATGTGGGGAAATATGAAAACTGCAAGAGGAACAGAGAAACTGCATCAGAGAAACAGCGGACATGGTTCCTCTCCTTTTAGGAAAATTGGACAATTACATTTCACAATTGAAGACATTTTTAAGGAAACTGAAAGTAGAAAGGCATATAATGCTTGCTATGGACATACTCATTTGAAAGAGTGGTCTAGTGTATAATATGGGATAACTTGCGTGAGTTAGGATTGGTTTGGGAAGACATCCCAAGAAGGTGAAAGTGTCTTTAGCTCGTTTCACATTTCTATGATGAGAGTGGGTTGTTTAGGCAGGTCAGAGTGCATAAAGTGATAATTGGTTATTGATGAGGAGACAGGGAAGAGAAGGCAAGGATATTTTCCAGTTAGAGTGATTCTAAGGGTGTTTCCTTCTACTTTTGTTTCTACTGTTCAAAGCTAGCTGTAAGATAAGGCCATTGGTCCTCCTCTAATAATCCATTTAGCTTGTCTGAGGTGTTTCAAAGAAATATACGTCACCAACAGTCATTGGGCACTTACCGTGTGAGTCATCACATTTGATCTTCAGAGCAACACTGTATGTCGCTAGATGTTATCATCACCACCCTCACTCTCTAGATAAAGAGTGTATCAGTCAGGATGAGTTAGATTATGATACGTCACCAACAGCCTTCAAATCTCAGTGGCTTAAAGTATATGTGCTACCATGAGGTACATTCTACATGGGATGGCAGAGGCAGCTCTACTCATGAAGGTCATACAGGGACCCAGGCTTATGGAGATTCCATCTTGAAATGCGTTTCTATGATCTCTGGAAAAGAAAATAGGAATCTGGTGAACTGGCTCTTAGGTTTTGCTTGGAAGTGATCCATGCATTTCTGTTAACAATTCATTGGACAACACAAATTATATGGCTATGCCTCCTTCAGGGGGTAGGAAAGGGAAATTCTAAAATGTAGCTGGGAACAGAGGAGAAGAAGGATATATGTGAATGGCTCTAATACATAACTACAAGGAGCCAAAGGCACAAAGAGGGGATGTGACTTGCAAAAGCCCTCACAGCTAGTACGGTTCCATAGCCTACTCTGTCCTCTGCAGAACTTGCGTTTTGCCTCGCAAGCAAACTAAAGGAACTAAGAGAGGATGGTTGGTCGGAAGACTATAATTGGGGACAAGCTTTACTTTGTAACTGCTTGCTCCATTTGTAGCTTGCAGTGACCAGGATAGAATCTTTGAAAAAAATCATTTTATCATATCTCTTTGGCCGAGTGAGAGAGGAAGGGAGAAAGAGATGAAAGTGTAGAAGAATGTTGAAATAATATTCAGAGACTCAACTTAGTTGTCAAAAATGCTGTGGATTTCTTGTCCTTTGTCAGGGAGAGCTGGGGGTTTTGGAAAGCAGTCACTTAAAAATAACAGATGAATTTTGCCGCGGTTGACCTCCTTTGATACTTAAGATGTTTGGGAAATTAGGAAGACTTTTCGGCTGCTTGTTTATTTTGGTCATCTCGATGTCTGGATTAGAGTAGCCATGAAGTGATCTGATCGCTGGGTCTGGGATAAAGAAAACCATTCATGAGAATGAAGGAAGAGTCAGAGAGAAAGTCTCTGAGGGGAATGGGGTGCAAGAGAAGCCCACAGAGAGAAGAAAGTGCTTGGAGGAAAAGACTGGAATGTGTGAAACAATGGGTTGCAGAAGAGGGAGGGAGAGGGAATATGAAATGAGTAGGCCCACCCACATTCATATTTTCTATTCCAAGAAACTCAAATTTCTGGGATATAGGATCAAAAATAAAAACATCCTCTATAAAGAGGCTGTTAAATCAGCTGGCCCAGCCAAGAATTTGAGCACTTCTGAGATCTTCTACATCTTGTTGAGGTTGGCAGACCCTTCTTCTGGAGCACGTGGTGTCAGCCAGGCTTCTGTGGAGTGGCTGAAGCATCAGGGGCCAGGAGGAAGTCAATCTGGAGAATTTTATTCCAGTCTCTACTTTCTGAGTGAGGCACACAAGGCCTTGTATGATTTTCTATGATCTGAGGCCTCTGGATAGCACCCAAAATAGCATTTGGAATTTAATTGCAAGAGTGAAGGACTATTCTCTGTTCCAAAAGTTGAGAATTTGTTAAAATTGGGAATTTGGAGTTGGGCTCCTTTCAAAGATGATATTAAAACCTAATTTTTAAGGCCAAATTTACACTATATGAGTAGTACTGCTAAATTTGTTGAGCAAAATGAAAAAAAATTAAATTAAAAAGAAAATTAACTGGCTACTTGGCATGAATAGTCAGATTTTATCCACTTAGTGTTTTAAATTTTGTGAGATTATACTACATAGATATGGTCAAAAAATCATATCCTTACATATTTGAATTTTGAATTTAGAAGTAATTTTTTAAGTATTTAATTTACATTTAAATTTAAGTTAATTTAATTTGTTTGGATGGGCACCAAGTCTTGTATGTAAGTGTTGAATCATTAAATTATAACCTGAAACTACTATTACACTGTATGTTAATTAGAATTTAAATAAAAACTTAAAAAAATCAAGTATGATTAATGCAACAAATAATGTAAGTGAATGTAAAATAAAAAGTGAAAATCTCTCTGCTTTAAAGATTTTATTTATTCATGAGAGACACAGAGAGACAAAGAGAGAGAGAGAGAGAGAGAGGCAGAGATATAGACAGAGGGAGAAGCAGGATCCTCACAGGGAGCCCAATGTGAGACTCCATTCTGGGATCCTGGGATCACACCCTGAGCAGAAGGCAGATGCTCAACCACTGAGTCACCCAGGCATCCTGAAAATCTCTTTTTCATCTGACCCCAGTCCTTAGAGGTAATCACTATTTTTCCCCCAGTTTCATTGAATTGTAACTGACAAATAACATTGTATGAGTTTAAAGTGTATGAGGTGATGATTTGATACGTGTATCCACTGTGAAATGATTACCACAATAAGATAAGTTAGCACATCCATCACCTGACATGCTTACTTTTTTTATTTGTGGTGAGAAAATTTAAGATCTATTAGTTTTTAAAAAAGATTTTATTTATTTGAGAGAGAGAGAGATTGAGAGAGAGTGCATATACGAGTAGGGGGAGGGAGAAGCAGACTCCCCAGTGAGCAGGAGACCACCCCCCACCTATGCCCAATCCCCAAGATCACGACCTGAGTTGAAGGTAGACACTTAACTGACTGAGCCACTCAGTCACCTCTAAGATCTATTCTTTTGTCAACTTTCAAGTGTATAATACTGTACTATTGATTATAATCACTGTGCTGTATGCTAGATCTTCAGAGCTTATTCACCTTAGGACTGGACTTCTGTAGCCTTTGACCAATATCATTCTGTTCCCCTCACTCTCCCGCTCTGGTATCTACTATTCTAGTCTCTGTTTCTATCAATTGGACTTTTTTTTTATTTTTTTTAAGATTCCACATGTAAGTGAGATTATACAGTATTTTTCTTTTCTGTTTGACTGATTTCACTTAATAATACCTCTAGGTCCATCCATGTTGTAAATGACAAGGTTTCATTCTTTTTTACGGCTGACTCACATTCCATTGTGTAATGGAATGTAATATACAATTGTGTATATATACGTATACACACGCACACACAATATCATTCCATTGTGTGTCTCTCTATATATACACACCATATCTTCTTTATGCATTCACCTATTGATAGACACTTAAGTTGTTTCTATGTCTTGGCAATTGTGAATGATGCCACAATGAACATGAAGGTACAGATATCTCTTTGAAATAGCTTCTATTTCCTTCAGATATGTACCCAGAAGTAGGATTGCTGGATCATCAGGGAGCTCTATTTTTAAATTTTGAGGAAACTCTACACTGTTTCCCATGGTGACTGTACTAATTTACATTTGTACCAACAGTGCACAAATGTTCCCTTTTCTCCACATCCTTGTCAACACTTGTAATCTCTTTTCTCTGAAAATAGCATTCTAAAAAGTGTGAGGTGATAGCTCATTATGGTTTTGATTTGCACATGCCTAAAGATTAGTGATGTCTATTTTTTTGATGTACTTGTTAGCCACTTGTTTGTCTTCTTGGGGAAAATGTTTAGTTTCTCTGCTCATTTTTGAAAAAAATATTTAATTTATTTATGAGAGAGAGAGAGAGAGAGAGCGCGCATGAGCAGAGAAGGGGTGAAGGAGAGGGAGAAGCAGACTTCCTGCCAGCAAGGAGTCCGAATGCAGGACTCATCCCAGGACCCTGGGGTCATGACCTGAGCCAAAGGCAGATGCTTAACCAACTGAGCCACCCAGGCACCCCTCCTCTGTTCATTTTAAAATCAGAATAGACCTGCCCTACGACCCAGCAATTGCACTGCTGGGGATTTACCCCAAAGATACAGATGCAGTGAAATGCCGGGACACCTGCACCCCGATGTTTCTAGCAGCAATGTCCACAATAGCCAAACTGTGGAAGGAACATCGGTGTCCATCGAAAGATGAATGGATAAAGAAGATGTGGTCTATGTATACAATGGAATATTCCTCAGCCATTAGAAACGACAAATACCCACCATTTGCTTCAACGTGGATGGAACTGGAGGGTATTATGCTGAGTGAAAGAAGTCAATCGGAGAAGGACAAACATTGTATGTTCTCATTCATTTGGGGAATATAAATAATAGTGAAAGGGAATAGAGGGAAAGGGAGAAGAAATGGGTAGGAAATATCAGAAAGGGAGACAGAACATGAGAGACTCCTAACTCTGGGAAACGAGCTAGGGGTGGTGGAAGGGGAGGGGAGGGCGGGAGGTGGGGGTGACTGGGTGACGGGCACTGAGGGGGACACTTGATGGGGTGAGCACTGGGTGTTATTCTGTATGTTGGCAAATTGAACACCAATAAAAAATAAATTTATTATAAAAAAAGATTATTTGTTTGCTTGTTGGTTTGGATACTAACTTACATGGGGTCCTTATATACTTGGGACATTAACCTCTTATCAGATAGATAGTTTGCAGATATATTCTATCGTTTCACTGATTCCTTTCTCATTGTGTTCTTTCCTTTGCTGTGCAGATGCTTTTGGTTTAATGGAGTCCCATTTATTTATTTTTTGCTTTTGTTCCTTGTGCTTTCATTCTTTTATCCAAAAAATCATTGCCAAGACCAATGTCAAAGAAATTTTCTCCTACATTTTCTTTTGGTAATTTTATAGATTCAGGTCTTACATTTAGGTCCTTAATCCATTTTGAGTTAGTTTTTGCAAATGGTGTAAGATCAATGTCCGATTTTATTCTTTTGCATGTGGATATCCACTTTTCCCAGTACAAGCTGTTGAAGAGACTATCCTTTCCCCATTGAGTATACCTGGCTCCCTTGTCAAATATCCTTTGATGCCTGTGTTTGAGTTTATTTCTGGGCTTTTGATTCTGCCCTATTGGTTTCCGTGTCTGTTTTTATGCCAGTACCATACTGTTTTGATCACTATGACTTTATAGTAAAATTTGGTATCAAGAAGTCTGACACCTCCAGATTTGTTATTTCTGAGAATTGCTTTTACAGATCCAGACAAGTTTTTGAAGGGTATATTTTCTGTATCTTTGAAAAATGCCACTAGAATTTTGATAGGGACTGCATTGAATCTATAGATAACTTTGGGTATTGTGGACATTGTAATCACTTACATCATTTTAAAAGTATGGAAAGACACACATAAAAAATACCCATAATTCTCTAACACCTCTCACTCATTCAACTTTTTAGGTACATTTCTTCTATATGTCTGTCTGTCTATCTATCATCTGTATCTGTATCTGTATCTGTATCTACCTACCTATCTATCCATATATCTATATCTGTTTATCTTTATGTGTGTGTATGTATAATTTTTATGTGCTTGGAATCATGTTCCACATTTTATTCTATGGCCTGCTTTTTCACATAAGTGTATTTGGTAAATCTTCCTCTATGTTATCAAATATGATTAGCTAGACTTCTAGAAAAATTGACTGTGTATTTTGTTACCATTTAGACATAGCTTAAGACATTTGGAATTAAGTGGCTTTCCTGCTATGGGTAAATCTTCTTTGCTTGATATCAATTACTTTAAAAAACCTCACCTAGTAGAAATTTCTGTTTTGAGGAAGATGGAAAAGATATACTTTTCTCAATTCCTCCTGCTAAGTATAATGAAAAAATCTGAAATACACACACACACACATATCTACACTATATACTACACATTTCTTGTTATAGTTGTCATATATATATATTGCAAACATAAGTCGAATATATATATATATATATATATATATATATTGCAAACATAAGATACTCTCTCTATATACAGAAAGCACACAGACCTGATTTAATACAAAGCCCCCAAATATTAGAAGATGGGACCATTTGTAGCACCTCAGTCCCACACTGAGCACACTGGTTGGCATATAGTAGTTAATTGCTGAAAGAAAGGAAAAGAAGGAAAGAAAGAAAGAAAGAAAGAAAGAAAGAAAGAAAGAAAGAAAGAAAGAAAGAAAAGAAAGAAAGAGAAAGAAAGAAAAAAGGAAAGAAAGAAAGATGAGATTATCCACGTTGAATTTGAAAGAACTATCTTCTATAAATCCATTCTCCCGGGGAAACTGTTTTGGTATTCTTCGATGCCAGGGAAAGTTGTACTGCTCTGAGGAGAGAAGCAGATTTAGAAGGAAGAAAGATTTCATTTTGGAGAAATAAAACTCAAAATGGCTATTTTCAAGAAGGAAGGGAAATGAGGCTTTCTAGTCGAATTCTAAGAAAGACATCAGCAAGTGCCTTGTGGGTTTGATATATTGTTGCCTCCAAATGTCCTGCAGGTCTTGTGATTTCTGGACTGCGTATATTCACCTTCTGGTAGCATCCTCTTTTTTCCTGAGCTGCTCTGAATGCCAGACTGTGTCCAATGGCATCATCCTAAGCTCTTAAAATACAAAATGTTCAAATAGCCATAACTGCTGGGGTTTTTTGTTTTGTTTTGTTTTTGTTTCTTCTTAACAGTGATTCTAGAAAAATCAGTATTGTTTTTCCATTGAATTGTTCGCCTCTCCAGGTCTCATGTAGGCTCTGTGACAGACACAGCTTTCCCCCTGAAGGAGCTCCTCCCCATTTGGATTCCATCAACCTCCAAAAGGGCTTACTATCTGTCCAATGTCTAGTCTTGGAATCATCTAATTAAATCTTCTTTAAACCACAGGTATATGAAGTGGAAATGACTTCTCTCTTCTTTTCTTATCCTAACTGTGCTGCCCTTGAACTTGTAATTGTAACAGCTCGGTGAAGTCAGCTCATCGGGGTACCTCATGCAAAAGAATGAGTGTGTCGCTATTTCAGACAGGTCGAGGAGTGGTCAGTGTCTGCGCTTCACTCCACTTTCCTCCTGGAGCAGCCCCACCAACACCTCAGACAACTCACACCATTGAAATGGAAAATGTAAACCATCCCACTTCTCTTTACCATCATGAATGCTTTAAACACAGTCTTGGAAAATCTGCGGGCTCCTCACACGTTCTCAGATATATTTCTTTGCTCCTGATGAAGGTGAAAAGATATGGTGTTCAGTGGAAGGGATGTGGGCTGTGCCAGCAGACTTTGTGGGGCCATGGAACCCATATAATGGGAGGCAAGCAGTGAACACCCTCTCCACGGGGAAGCTCCGATCGCCCTGAGCCTCAGTGAAGGCTGGCTCAGCAGTGTCCTCGCCTGTTAACCTAATGTTCCACATGGGACCCTCCTAACAATCATGGTTGAAGCCTGGTAATTAGATTGTGTGTATTGCTGTGAATGAGGCACAAAGCCAGCAACCGGGTGGCATTGACAAGTCTTGGCCCCACTAGGTACAATGTGTGGGGGCTTAAAAAAAACTCAACTCTATTTTTTTTTTTCTATCACTCCTTTGATGGATCTCAAAAAAGTCCTGGACTCCTTCGCCCACCCGACCCCTCCACAATCAAGGGCAAACACCATGGGAGAATGCAATAATCATAGCAAAAGGGATGGGAAAATGATACTCTAACAATCAGACATTCGAGTGGGATTTAACGAACACAACTTTACCTCGTGTACTTTTAATACATTTCACGTACCACACAGCAATTTACTGGGACATGGATTTTAACACGCTAGCCTAATGGCAAGATAAGAATTACTGAGTTGAATGTGGGTTCATTAAATATGCGGGAACCCCTTTATAGTGTTGACTCTGAGGAACAGGGCTAACACTCTGTTTATGGACGCGTTGAGAGGAATTGTACTTTTACTATGTGCGGTTGTTATGTTTCAAGGGACATGATTTCACTGGTAGGTTTGCCAAATTTTTGCAATAACACGATTCTACTGTATTTCTATTTTAGCACCACAATCTCGTGGAGTGTATTTAGGGAAAAAACAATAAAAAATAATGAATTTCAGCCAAATCCAGGTTACTTATGGTTTAAGTTATAGTCTAGCATGGAGATTATCCCAACTGTTTGGTTTCTCATCTTAGGTAGATGTTACTGCTTAGTAGCACATTCCCCTGGAGCAATCGATGAGATTTAATTAATTGGTTTCTTGTGAGAAACACCACCTATATTTTATAGGGGTGTGTGTATGTGTGTGTGTGTGTGTGTGTATGAGAAACAGAGAGAATGGAGAGGTCCCTATGATATTTTCTGATACCTATAAATTTAAAATACTTGGACCTCATAAGCACCTCTCCTTTTTGTCTGTTTAGAACAGATCACCAAGAGATTGCTGTATTTTATTCATCAGACTTTTTAAAGCTTAACTATTAAAGACAGGAAAATCTATCTGTATGCTATGAATAACACAGCACGTGTTGAGGGCATGCCCAAACCCTGAGATAGGGGTAAAGTTGTCTATAGATATATCTCAGTCTTTGGGAAGATGTATGAGCTTTCTGGGAAGATGAATTAAAAAAAAAAAAAAAGGAACAATTTTATTGTCAATAAGGAAATCTTAACTTGTGAGAGTAAAATTAGTGTGTGGAGCCAAATTCTGAACTCTCCATTGCTTCCTCATTTTCTCTTTGATGACATTGTGACTTCCTAACTAATAACAACAACAAAAAAATCAAGTTGAAGAGCAAAGCATTCAATCAACTCTTCAAACCATTTATTTACATTATATTAAACATGAGTATATTTGATTGATTTCTTATTTGTCTTTGGAAGACTAAATTGGAGGAGAAGTTGATATTTAACTAGGAGCCATTTGGCTTATACAAAAAGCTTAAAATTCAACCAATTGAATGAACATTGTTGTTCACTTTACTGGTAAGCTCAGTTTTATCTTTTCAACCAAGTTTCAACTAGATGTTGGGCCATATGGACTTTTCCTTTTGATGAAACAAAGTGATATTTGTGTTATGAATAGTCCCAGTCTGGGCCCACTGGCCATAAAAAGGGCTGATGGAGCCAATGCCTCCAGCTCTGGGGGAAATAGTCTGGCACAGAGGAGACTAAACTGTCAATCAATCAATTTGTTGTGTGATTTGTTCTCAGCTTTCCACCTGGCTGTTGTGGTGCTATTGTTGACACTGCCATGGTTGTCGTAATGCTGTGTGGTTAATAGACTTACTTGCCCAGCACCTCCTTTTCCACCTTCCTTGTTGAGACGTTGACTTGGTCTCCTAGGAACAGCTCCTTTTAACCCAATGGATAAGGAAGTGGATTAAAAACTGTTAAGAAAAAAAGAGTACATTTTAATGGAAAAATGAGGTATTTTCCATTGTGGTAAAATGTCTTTTTTTCAATCATAAAATTGCTCAAAAGAGGAAGCAAAAAGAGGAACATGTATTCATTTGTTTTAACTTGAGTTCATAAAATGAGTTCTTGAGAAAGCTAGCAGCCATCTATTTCGAAGAATGATGACTTCTTTTCGACAACCAAATATTGTATCATTTCCATAGCATAATTACTTCTCATAATGATCTGAACTCATAAATATGACTATAGATCAGGACCTTGGGTCAGTAACATGGATTGACTATAGTAGGCCAGTGTGGGGGCTCAACATGACAATATATGAGAGATGAGAGAGGGGGAGGTGTAGGAGTGGACAAGGGAGGAGAGATAGTATATATCTGCGTATGTGATTATTCAAATGACAAGATCAGAGACTATTAAGAGTAAGACAAGATCTCTCCTTTTCTGGTCAGTTAACTGATATTAGAAGGGATTGGGCCTAGCAGGTAAGTGACCCAGAGATATTTTCAAACCTGATGTTTCTTACCAAGCCCTGTAGTCCAGAATTGTGTATGGATGTTCATGTTGGGGCGCATCTGTGCACCAAGATAGAATCATAGTTATTACTCAGGAAGACTCTCTATGTTCCCAATACTCCCTAGTTGAGGAAATACTTGACTGCAGATTATAAATCACAGCTGTTCCATGCAGAGAGGAGAGCTAGGCTTTGGGCTACAAAATGTTGAAAACCACAGCATAGAAGCCTCCTACAACACCAACCACCAGCTTGCCACGAAGATAGTAGAGAATACAGAAGGGAGGCAGATGTGGTTGTTGCCCAGTTGGAAATCATGGCACTAACAAGACTTTAAGTGAGGTAAGCGGGAGGGGTGTGGGGGTGTTTGCTATGTTCTCCTTGAAGTTCTGTTCTGGCCTCCCAGACCTGGCTGGAGACCATTTTTCTTTTTGTGCTAACCATCCAGTGTGACAATGACTATGGCACCAGAGCAGCCATTTGGGAAAGGAACACCTTCCTTCCCTACCTGAACCTTTCTGCCTGGCAGATTTCACCTGCTTTTCCTTTTCCTTAGCAGATTCTTCTCAGTGTGTGCCTCTAAAGAAAGAGAAGCCAAGGCTTTCTAGGGTGCTCTCAGGCAGCCTGGGGCACTCCTTTAAAAAGCTGGGAATGATCATAAATGGCATTAGGAATCCACTCACAGGTTGGTTGTCTCCTAGTCTACATGTGGGGAAGTCCAAAGGAGGGCCAACTCATCAGATGCACTGAAGATGAGCTCTCTCTAACAACGAACTTGGGTCAGTAACATAGATTGAGCCCTTTCTCTATGCTAGCTCCCTTATCACTTTCTTATTAAATCCAAACAAGATGAATGGATAAAGAAGCTGTGGTCTATGTATACAATGGAATATTCCTCAGCCATTAGAAATGACAAATACCCACCATTTGCTTCAACATGGATGGAACTGGAGGGTATTATGCTGAGTGAAAGAAGTCAATCGGAGAAGGACAAACATTGTATGTTCTCATTCATTTGGGGAATATAAATAATAGTGAAAGGGAATAGAAGGGAAGGGAGAAGAAATGGGTAGGAAATATCAGAAAGGGAGACAGAACATGAAGACTCCTAACTCTGGGAAACAAACTAGGGGTGGTGGAAGGGGAGGAGGGCGGGAGGTGGGGGTGACTGGGTGTCGGGCACTGAGGGGGGCACTTGATGGGATGAGCACTGGGTGTTATTCTGTATGTTGGCAAATTGAACACAATAAAAAATAAATTTATATAAAAAAATCCAAACAACATTTCAGTGAAGATATTGTTATCCAAAGAATATAAACAGGATAAAGGCAGAAACCTGGGTTCATTTGTATATACTGAGCACTTGGTACGTTTTCTTTTTGAATGACTTAAACAATATCATCCATATAGAATAAGAAACAGAGGTTTAATAAGATTACACATTCTGTCAAATTTACCCAACCAGATACTGGTAGGACAGGGAATCATGCTTGGTACCATGTGAAGGTTTTATGTTGTATGGGGGGCCGTGTGCCCCAGAATCCCCTTCCCTGTGTGGTTCCAGGCAGGGGCTGCCACAAGAGAAATTTTCAGGAGACTTGGAAGGTGGAGGGGAAGTGGCAGGCCTTATGATTAGGGCATGAGGGTGCTGGGCACCTCTGCAGCTCACCTGTGCCATCCCCGATCTACTGTTTTATCTTGTGGGTATGGGGCAACATCTGGTTCCAGAGCTTCTCCGGGTCCCAGCAAAGGCTCTCCCATAGGTTCTTGGAATCCTGGGCCAGGAGCCTTATGCAGTTTTGTGGCAAAGGGTACTGGCTTCATCTACAGGTCATCTATAGTGTCAAGGTTGGAGGTCATGGGAGTGAGACATGGGTTCTAAGTTGTCCCTCATCTCCCTGCTTTGCGTTCAGCTCATATTCCCATTGCTGGCTCTGCTGACCTGTAGTGACTTCAGGCCACTTGCAGATGCAGAAGCCTCCAATATACTTCTTCACCAGCTCCCACAAATTATGTTTGGTCTAGTGCCTTTAATAAACCCTTTATTTCATGTCATGTATTATGGTTCAGCTTCCCCCCGCCCCATCAAACTGTAGCCATTACCTTCTCTTAGACTCTAACTCTCTGGTAGGCTATAGTATGGAGAAAGAAGACAGGCTGGCTTCATGGGATTTGAACCCTTTGCTTCTGGGAGACAAGGACTTCCTCAATCAGATGCTCAGAGTACAAATGCGGGGGCTGTACTCCATGCAAAACAGAAGACTGAGAAGTCATTTCAATGTTTTCATTTGCTTCGGCAGATTGCAGCTCTAGTTATTTCATAGCTAATTCTGTTTTTAAGACAGGCTGAAAATAAATTGACAAAAAACATTTCCGTGGCCATCTGTGAATGATGTGAAAAGGACAATTTTCTGATTTTCTAATCAATGCTTTTCAGTATCTTCGTCACGGTCTGCATTTACACGCCAAACGTTCGTGTGTGGAAAGCAAACATGTTCCCTATTACTACCTAGATGAAACATCTGGAAGGATGGTATTTTTCCATTTTTCATTCATTTGGTGTCATATAGACCTAGGCATCAACACGTGTCTCTTTTCCATTGTGTTTTTTTTTTTCAAAATGTATTATTTTATTTTTCAGTGGGCTTTTTCTGGAAAACAATTTTGCAAGGTGCAAGTTATTCAGATGAAGTGTTGAAATCTTGGCTGTAGGAAAAGCTAAGCATAATCAACCAACACTTACTTCAACCCCAACTGCAGCACTTCTGAGGTTTACCCTTTGCCATTAGCACGTTCCTTTTGCTGTCTGCTTGCATACTGTGCACCCTGGGACTTTCCTGGGTTTCTCTACCTTCTGCTTTTGGGGTAATATTGGTTTAACCACCAGAAGAACAACATTAGAAAGATCTAATTTTCTTACATGGGAGCAAGAGAGGCTTTATATAACTCCTTGCTTCATTGTATTTCCAGGAGCCTTCTCTGGCTCCTTTACCCCAGACTTCCTGCATCTCTACCCTGTCTCCCTGCAATATGCACATTGTCTGTTTAGGGTGAGAAAATATGCCTATGGATTGGCCCTTCCTTGTCTGTGGAATAGGATTGCCAGGTAAAATGCAGGATGCTCAGTTAAGTTTGGATTTCACCTACACAATAAATAATTGTTAGTGTAAGTAGCACTTGGGACATATTTGTAGTAAGAAAAATTTTGTTGTATAGCTGAAATTTACATTTAACTCGGCATCCTGAATTTTATTTGCTAAGTCTGGCAAACTTAGCGTGGATGCTTTCCGCATCCCCAATTCCCTAAGGCTCACACTTTCCAAATCCGGCACACGGACAGGACTGCCAATAGGAAGCCAAGCTCTGGATAGTTTACCAGATTCTCCTTGGGTAATGCATTTGCTTTCTAGCATTTGGATGAGCTCCTCATTTTTGCCACAAACACAAAATATTAATTCAGCATAGGGAATATAGTCAAAAGCATCGCAGCAATTTTGTACAGGGATACACCGTTACTACACTTACTGTGGCGAACATTCCCTAACGTGTAGAAATGAGATCTGAAACCCCCAAACCATGGAGAACTAGGATTTGTTGTATTCTCAAACTATGTTGTGCATGTGTTGTAGGAACACACAAATGACATAGTTGTCATTCCACGTTGCACACCTGAAACTAATGTATGTCAACTATACTTTAATTAACAAAAAAACCCCACTACTAGGGCATTTGATATAAACCTTATTTTCTGGTTTTGACTGCAGACCTGAAGAGTTTGAAAAATCCTACAAGCCACAGCCACCTTTCTGAAATGCAGGGCTTGCTCGCAAACTTAACAAACAGCTTGAACTCTCTCTCAATTACACAGCTTTTCTTCTGTTTCCTTCCTCTTCTTTTCAAAGCTGCCCAGTCCTCTTTTCTTATAAAAGTAGTGGCCTCTGGTGTGCATATCTGAACTGGCCTAACATTTGTGCCTCCAGATTTTACAACTCAGAAATGACGGTCTGACCGTGGATGGCATTCCTAGACTGGAGTATAGATTCTTGTTATCCAGGTCACACAGCATGAACAGAGAGAATCATGAGTCACTTGGGAAATCAAGGTGCAGAGGAAGATATGGACTATGATATAAAGATTCTGAAATCAGTTTGAAAATAACATTCATCAGGCTTTTGCAGATTCTAAAACTAACATGTTCACTGTAGAAAAAAAAGCAAACGTACGAAAGCATAAAGAACAAAATTAAAAAAATTATTCATAAACCTGACAGAGATGACCAGTGTTAATATTTTGGTGTATTTTTGGTGTATATTTCAAATATTTTTCTATAAATTTTTCAAAACACATATTGTTTGGATGAGAGTAGCATGCCACATAAAAACACTCTGTAAATATTTTTTTTGTTATTATTTAATGATGGATTGTGAACAGTTTTTCCGTGTCAGCTAGACTTGCACATCAATCATTCTCTATGGTTTTGGGGGTACAGATCTCATTCAAAAAAGTGGTGAAAGCTTTGAGGCCTTCTTCCGGGAAAACTTATACAAGTACCCAGAAAACTTGGGATAAAATTTCAGATTCTTAGAATGGATCTGTAGATCCTACAGGTAAAGAGGCTCTGTTCTAAAACATCAAAACAGATTTTAATTGATTAATTAATTAATTAGTTAATCTTTTTGTATATTTTTTAATTGGAGTTTGATTTACCAACATATAGTTTAACACCCAGTGCTCATCCCATCAAATACAACTGGTTTTAATTAGTATTTACATCTGGGACATTTTGAGTAAGAATTCTACCGGTAAGGATTTTTAGGCCAAGGGGACAATGAGATGTTTACTACTTTGGGACCTCAGGTACCAAGTTCTTTCTGCTTTTGTTTTTGTTTTCTTGGAATCTAGGTTTAGGCCATCGTAAAGAGGAACCAGTAGCAAATTTGCAGATTGCCCTTCTGTTTACATTTAAGTTCTGAAGATTGTTGAGCTGATGGTCTTCCCTTGGTTATGAGCCAACAGCAGTCATGAGTGAGAAACCTTGTTTGGATTTCACAAGAACTTTGTCATAAGGCTTGCATTTCCTGTAGGAAAGCTGAATTTGCCAGTGTACTCACTGTGAGTAACACTAATCCTCTGCTCACAGCAGAAGACTTTTGCTGAAAATAAAAATTAATTCTGGGTGGAAATACAAAATTAATTAGTCCCTCAATGCTAATGGCATCTTTTGGCTATTTTTATTCTGTGTGTAGCTTCCAGTCTGTTTCTACAGTTAGGAAGGAGATGATGCAACTAGGGAACATGGAGGAAGGTGTTGTCCTCTCAGGGAGGATTGGTTGGCCTTCCTGTCCCCCCGCAGGTCTGGTCTGGGTCAGGACTATGTGAGCGTCTGCAGGGCTATTCAAATATTACTATTGTTGACTACAGTGACTATGGGTGCTATTTATTGTGTGCCTCTTATATGCTGGCATTAGGCAAGATGTTTTACCTAAATTACTCCAAATTCTGACCACTCTGAAAAGTAGGTACAAATTTTCTTGTATGTGGAAGAGACAGCGCAGCTGAGTGGCTGAAAGCACACCCTCTGGTACTCTACAGTCTACTTTCATATTTGTTGGCCTTGTGACCTGGGGAAAGTTACTTGGTCCTCTTATTCCTCCTTTAAATAGGGGGGCTAAATAGAAATATGGATCCAAGTTGGCCAGACTCTGTATCCTACACATACTGCAAGTGTTCAAAAGTCAGAGAGATGTTCTTGTTCTTAAACATGTGAGAATATTTTGTGCAAATAGTACAGCATCTAAGTGTGATGGAAATAGACTAAAAGAGAACAGGGCTTGAGTCCTGGCTCGGGTACTAGTTAGCTTTGTGACCTTTGACAAATGGCCTGATCTCTCTGTGTCTCCATTTTTTCATCTGTAGAAGGGGAGAGTTGGTTGCTTTCCCCATTCCGGTGGGGCTGTAGGGGATATTAAGTGAGATAATGTGGGTGAAGTTGCTCATACAGACAGCAATTATTATGGCTTTTTTTTTTTTTTACTGCTGTTTCTAACTATTTTGTTGATTTTGGTTAAAAAAAAAAAAAGGAATATTTGTTAAGTTCTACTCTGTTCCATACCCTGTGCGAAGTCTGGCTATTATTTTATGCAGTCCTCCAACAACCCAGTGCCTAGAGACCATCAGTACTTTACCAAAGGCTCCATGGTGAGTTGTGGAGCTTGGGACTGCAAAGCAATGGCTATGCTTTATTGTGTACCCGTTAAGTAGCTCTTTATGGCACCAATTATAAAATACATTATTTTCATGTTTTAAAATCTCTGAAAACTGGGGTCTAAGAATTGATGTGAATAAAATTCAAGAATACCTTAATATTTTCAGGATGCCTGGGTGGCTCTGTTAAATATCTGACTCTTAGGTCATGATCTCAGGGTCTTGACCTAACGGATCAAGTCCTGCATCAGGCTCCAAGCTCAGTGTGGGGTCTGCTTGTCTCTCTCCCTCTGCTCCTGTCCCACTCACTCCCACTCTCTCTCTGTCTCCCTCTCCAATAACTAAATAAAATCTTTAAAAAAAGAGAATACCTTAACATTCTCTTTTGCATATATTTTCTTTTCATGTGTGCACACAGGTTTTATATGATTAAAAAATCCATGTCAAATAAGTCTGAGGAGCTCTTTCAATGCATATGAAATGGAAATTCTAAGTGGTGATAAAGTAATGTGACATAGTTTACTAGTAATATTTTTTTCTTTCTTTTGGATACATATATAAAGGTGCATCTTATGATGGACAGTGTCTTAGATTAAATGATGTATAAATGTCTAATAAGTGTGAGATGCTTTACATATATGATCTCTAATCTACCCAGATTAAGTAGATAATCTTATTACTGTTCACATTTTACAGATGAGGAAACTGAGATTGAGAAATCATAAAACTTGCCCAAGGCCACGCAACTTGTACATTCAAGAGCTAGAAACAAAACTAGATCCTCATGGGCTACAGAGCCTGTGCCCTTTCATTAGGCCATATTGCTTTTTTCTTCAGAGGGAATGTACACTTGGTAAAGTAGCCAGAAGTACTGACTTATGGAGTCTCTGGCCCCATGTTAACCTCTGACCACATCTGAAACCAAAAACTGATATCTGAGACCAGTATCTGTGATATGCTTGGAAAATTGGATAGAATATTTTGGATAGGAATCTAAGAACTCATTTGTGGATCCAGTATTTCCTCAAACGTCCTCACCCTCAGCTGTCTATGGAGAAGCCACAGGATTTTCTCGAAGGAGCCAGGAGCCTTCTGTTGGTGCAAACAGAAACTTGCCCAAAGATCTGGTGGCTCTCCCCACCATGGGGTTGACTGTGGAGTTGTTGGTCCAGACTCAAGAACTCTGGGAAGGTGGTTGCAGGCCACATTCATTCTACAAACACATACTGAAAGTCTGTGGTGCACTGGGGGCTGGTGTCTAAAAGCCAATCTGAGGCAGCCTTGTGTCGAAGAGCCCACATCTAGATGGACAGAGGGAGATAGAGCTCAGATACAGGGTTACCAGATAATGCAACACCAAAGGAGCTGGTCAAAGGGAAGGATAATTCTTCTTCGCCTCATCGAGCAAGGCTAGATTGGGAATGGGAACACAAGAACTGAATTTCCATAAGATCTATTTCTGTACTGTTTGGAATCATATTGCACTTAACAGTACTCATTCATCTACATGTACTGATTGGAGAAAAATGTGAATAAGAAATGAGACATAGTTCCTGGCCTCAATAATTGCTACCTCGTATGTTTTTGTTGTAGTAATGCCTCGAGAGTTAAGCCAGCAAAGCCTACTTCCCGAGTCAGCCCTTGACTGCATTGTAAAGCTGTTTGATTCCTCCTCCATCCCTCCCTCCTCTCTGTAGCAGCCCTGCCCACCCTCATTAGCCATATATCCCCCTCTTCCCTCACCTTCTCTTCACAACTTGCTATTTCCAAGGCTTTTGATGGTGCAGAGGGTGCTATGAAAGAGAGGGCCTTGGTGTGATGGGGACATGACAGCAGGGGACTTTTTAGGACCTGGAAGCCCCAGGAGTACAGGGAAAATTTTTCTACCAGCATGACGTCGAGAACCATTACAGGAAACTAAAGGAGGTATTTGGTGGCAAGTTCTTGCTTAGTGCTCCCCTCAAATGCACAGTATGGAAGTGCCTACCTACTTTTCCCCAAATTAGTTGGACTTTGATTTGAGTCTGGGAGAAACTCATGCTGTACAGTTTCTGTTTAGGCTCTTAATACCATTTGGTCATGTTTGGACTAACTTGTCATGGCTGGGCCCAGGCAGGCCTCATCTTTCCCTGCATAACCCCACAGCAGACCTTGCAGATTGATAACTGTCCCTCTTCTTTTCCCTTCAGGAAGGGGGTATGAGGAGAACAAGGCTGGATAGTAATTATAACCATCTGGTGACTGCTTTATGATTTGGCCATATTAAGCTTCTTGGGAAACTCTCCATCGGTCTCACTTAATATCTTTCAAATTGTGTTTGCCTTGACATTTGCCCTGGGCCCTCTAGCTTCTCATTATGCCTTCTGGAGCTATCCCACACATTCAGGGCTTGGCGAGAAGCTCCCTGGGGAGGATGGGATCTCTGCTCTGTCAAGGGGAAGACAGCCAGCAGCTCCAAAGGGCTAGGAGGAGGCTGCACAGACATGGGGCAGGAAGAGAATGTGGACATTATTTTGACATATACTTTGGCTTCATTTTACTTGAGAGCTCCACGAAGAATAACATATCAGTAGTGATCCCCATGGCAACAAGGGAATCTCTTCTGAGTTGGAGACTTGGCTGATAGCTGGGCCAATAATGGAAGTCTGTTGTTTGTGAGAAAGGATTGTTTGATTTACAACACAACTTGTTTATCTGCAATAATCTGCCCATGAACTTAAGTCTAAATAGTGAAAGATTAGATCTAAAACGGGAGAGAAATAAGTAAACAAAAAACACTGATTGCTTTCATTCAACTTGAGGTATCTTGTTTTGTTGTTATTTGAGCAGCTACTAACTATTTAGGTCACTGTAAAATGATGTGGGGCATAGTGGTGTACACGACATCATCTCCTTCCTCAAAGGCCAGACAGTTGAGTTGAGAGGTACGATTATGATAAATCCCTAACATAAAGTTATGAGTAGTGTAGAAAATGAAGCATATACTCTAAATAACTTACAAAGATGTTTCCTGAAGGAGCCTTTTTATGTCTGGTATCATTTTTATTAAATTAAATTAATTAATTAATTTTTTAGAGAGAGACATGGGAGGAAGGGCAGAAGGAGAGGAAGAGAGTAAGAATCCTAAGCATGTTCCTTGCCCAGCACAGTGCCCAATGCAGGATTCCATCTCACGACCCTGAGATCATGACCTGAGCCAGATGCTTAACCAACTGAGCCAGCCAGGTACTCCTATGTTTGGTATCATTGTAAAAAGTGGCATGCTTATGATAAGTTTTATTTACTTCTTTGCATTTTTATGTATTTTCCAGTGAAAAAATATTATTTTAAAGTTTTAATAATCAGCCAACTTTAAAACCAACCCAATTTAAAAACAAGTAGTTATACAAGCAGTACTAGTGCAAAAAGGAGCTGTTTCTAATTCATTGAGAAGGAATAGAATGCCATGGGCTGATGACACTGGGTAAATCTCCCATGATAGTCTGGGATTGGTTCTCAAAGGAAGAACAGATGAGAATAATTGGTGGTAAAAGGAGATTTGTAGAGGGAAAACTGATGGACATGGATAGGACTGGGATCTCAGTGTTCCTCTCAAATGCCCATGAGTGGCCTACAGCTTTTATTTTCTCTCATTTTTTTATGGTTGTACTAAAGAAAGTATCTTTTTAAAAGGTGAGCAATGGAAGAAAGAAAGAAAATTTTGAGGCCGGAGGAAAAACAAGCTCAGTTAACATTCTTGTGGGTGAAAAAGTATACAAAAAAACTCACTTTCCTGGAAGGAGAGATTTTTGAAATGAATTCTCGGTCACACTGAGGTAAATCTTGTGAAACTGGACCTGCTCTGGTAGCAATGCTGACCTCTGAGGAATCACAGACGTAATAATATTCAGGTTGCCTTGGGCTCTGCTTTTTTTCTCTTTTCTAAATTCAGTGTTCTTGGGTTTTGATGATAAACATCAGGGCCTTTGGAATTTGTATAATAAATTTTCTTTTTTCTTTTTTCTTTTTTTTTTACAATAAATTTTCTTCCCAGGATTTGGTATGTAGGATTATACTGATGGCAGGAGGTCACATGTCATCTTCAGATGCTGATGTTAATACAATGCCAGGTATATTAGCCAGGGTTCTTCAAAGAAATAGAACCAATGGGACATGCATGTATATGTACATCCTATGGGATGTATATTTATATTTAAACATACATATAAATTCTTTATTTACATAAATACATACCTAAATAATGTTAATTATATATTTATAAAATGTATGTGTATATAAATAGTAATAAACAAATAAAATATATATTTGTATAAAACAAAATATTGTGTATATACATATATATATAGAGAGAGACAGAGAGAGACAGAGACAGAGACAGAGAGGGACAGAGAAATTTCTTTGGAAGAATTGGCTCATGTGATTGTTGGGGCTGGCAAATCCAAAATGTGCAGAGCAGGCTGGCAGGTGGAGGCCTAGAGAAGAGCTGATGTCTCAGTCTTGAGTCTGAAGGCAATCTGGAGGAAATACCTCTTCAGATGTACCCTTAATTGCCTTGAATTGTTGGATGAGGCTCACCCACATTATGGAGGGTAATCTGCTTTACTCAAAGTTTACTGATTTAATGTTAATCAGATCTAAAATGTACCCGTACGTCAACACCTAGACTGATATTTGGCCAAGCACCTGGGCACTATAGTCTAGCCAAGTTGGTACATGAAATGAACCATCACGCCACTCAAGGATAGGTCAGTTATCCCTTCCTGAAGATGCAGTTCTTTTTGCACAGATTTTTTTTTGCAAGTACCACTTTCCTGATCTTCAGTGTCTAGATGGTGCGGGGTGGTATTTTGGGAGCCGGGGGAGGTTTCATCACTTCATTTCTGCAGCCTCCTCTATACTAGTGATGGAAGCTGTGGTCCACTTTCCCTCCTTCTCCTCCTCTAAAGTCTAGTAGAAAAGTTGGGTAGCTTCCCTTTCTCAGGGGAGTTTGGGTAGGGCTGTATCTGTCCATGTGTTCCAGAGATCATAAGAAAGATCCCAAAGGCTAATGACATGGCAGCACTGGATTCCATTCCCTATGGTGTGGTTAGTTTGGTTCTGACCCATGGCCATCAGTGGAGGCAGGGTGCAGGGGATCCTTGGTAAAACATGCCCCTTGTGTCCTTTCTTTTCTCTGTTCTCACTGTTGGGGGCACTCCCACTGCCAACAGACCAACGGAGCACAACTCCAGAGGGTGCAAACGAGCAACACCTGGGCTGTCCACGCTACCTTGCTACCTGGCCAAGCCTGTCCTGGAGCTAGTGTACCCTGCCAAATGCCATGGTTGTTCAGTCATTCTGCAGTAGCAAGCAGAGACTGTGGTAGGCTTTTTCCGATCTATCTGTCTTGTACATCTCCCCTTATCCTTGCGTGTTGTGGTTTCAAACACTTTCCATGTTTAGAGCTTCAAGTGAGTAAGAGATGGAAATGGCTTACTTATAGGTAGGTCCTTTGCTTGATGGATAAGCCAAACTGATTCGCTTTCAGATGTGCATTATTTATGTGTTATTAAATAGAAATATTAAATATTTGCTGCCGCCTTCCTCAGAGTAGCATTTGATTTTTAGTTAACATAATTTTATTCAACATAATAATGTTTCTATAATATTGGTCATTGCTGGGTCAAGTAGTTTACCATAATTGTTTCTTTCTATAAAGCATTCATACCTATAAGCCTCAGCTTTAAGAACGAAATGTTTTGTTTGGAAGATTTGGCTCATAAATATTGCTAGTATGGTTTGTAAAAGGATGAGAGAGAGTAACAATTTCTACCTTTAAATTTCCATGATGGTAACAGTAAAGGTTATTTCTCATCAAAGTTCAGAAAAAGAAGCAGTTAGATTCCCCTTCTCATTGTTTATCAAGCCTTCCCTGATTCCATTTGCTTTCTAAAACAATTTCTCCTAAGGTGGATTCTGATCTATTCTTATAGAATAGAATTGTTTATTGAATTGACTATGGAATCATTTCCATTACTTGAGCAGCACTATATTTCTTCAACAAACATGACTGAGAGCCAATGAATACACTCCTTTATGGGAAGAAACCTTTTAGGGCTATTGTAGGTGGCATGGTGGGTGAATATTCGGCCAGAGGCCTGCCTCTGGAGGTCTTATTGGAAAGCTTGGCTTGGCTTCCTGGTGGAAATATGTCTAGTGGTCTCATCCTCTTCTGAGATGTCTGTTCACTTCACTAAACCGCTGAATGCCTAGACACAGTGTTCCAACTTCTCAGAAGAGGCCCCCAGAATGCTAGGCGATATAATCTCTGTGTCAGGAATGAGGTGCGTGGGGAAGATTTCATAGTGTCTCTCTACATCAGTTTTCCATAAAAGAGCATATGAAGTCTCACTTCCTTTGATTTTAAGAACTCCTGATTGAGGGATGCCTGGGTGGCTCAGGGGTTGAGCCTTCCACTCAGGGCATGATCCCAGAATCCCAGGATCAAGTACCACATCGGGCTCCCTGCATGGAGCCTGCTTCTCCCTCTGCCTATGTCTCTCATGAATAAATAAATAAATAAAATCTTTAAAAAAAAAAAGAATAGCGTATCTTATCTCATTTTGGAATAAAGATTCCAGAATTAGATGGCTTGTATTTTGGACTCTACTTAAGAAGTGTGAAAGTCACTAAGTTACAGGATCATCTTCAACACTTCTCAATTAACAGAGACAGTTTTGTGTTTATGTGGGTGTATGTTTATTTATGTGGTAATTAGGCTTTGATCCTTTGGGGTGAAGCTTCAGGAACACAGAACACACACACATATATACACACACACACACACACGGAACATACCAGAGTTTATGAGCATTGGGATTTAATTCTGGGAAACCTTGTCTTTTGGCATCTGCCAATATATCCTCTGGAATTTATTATGTGCCCGCAGTGTCTCTCTGACCAGCCCTTCTTTCCTCTTTTCCACAGTCACTAGCTTAATTTCAGCCCTTGTCATCTCACACCTGCATTATAAAAACAGCTTAGTTTCTTGTCTCTCTGGCTCCAATCTTCCCCAGTTTCAAGTTGCATCTTTGACTAATGGACTAAGACTCCAAGACGTTGCTCTTATCAGGCCACGCTTTCCTCCACCTCTGCTAAACACCTTCATCACTTATTCACCCAAACAACGTTGTTGTCCATGCATCATTTTGCCAGGGCCTTGGTGGAGAAGGCGATCCAAGAGTGTCTGATCATTAGAATCATCTGGGGAGATATTTAAAAGCAGATTCATAGCTGCCTTCTATTGATGGGACTAAGGAAGCCACATTTAAAACACATTTTATTGAAGTATAACGTACACATAGAAATGTGCCCACATCGTGACAACCTGAATATTTTGCATCATGAATATTCCTTTGCAGCCAACACCCAGATCAAGAAATAGAAAGTTAACAGTGAAAAAGGTAGCCACTGGCTTGACTTCTAAAAGGAATCTGTATATTTTTTTAAAGCTTCTCAGGTTATTAGCTTGGTTTTGGAGGCCAGTCATTGTATTATGAGAGATAACAAAGAACAGCTTGTGGTCTTGAAGTTATTTTCAGGTTCTTTAACATATATATTAAAGAATATTAGAGACAAACATATACATATGTGTGTATTTTTGCCTAACTAAATAGTAGGCTTCAAAGATCAAGAACTCCTTTGTTAATTTTATGTTCATTCCATTTCTCTCTCTTTCAATATACCATTGCAAAATGTTCTTGTTTTTTTTTTAATAATAAATTTATTTTTTATTGGTGTTCAATTTGCCAACATACAGAATAACACCCAGTGCTCATCCCGTCAAGTGCCCCCCTCAGTGCCCGTCACCCATTCACCCCCACCCCCTGCCCTCCTCCCCTTCCACCACCCCTAGTTCGTTTCCCAGAGTTAGAAGTCTCTCATGTTCTGTCTCCCTTTCTGATATTTCCTACCCACATTATATGTTCTCATTCATTTGGGGAATATAAATAATAGTGAAAGGGAACAGAAGGGAAGGGAGAAGAAATGTTCTTGTTTTTTGTTGATCTCTTGGACACATACTTACTGCGATTATTGCAGATTGCTTCCAAATACAGTATTTGTATACTGATTCTTATGTGTAGTGGCTACTTGATTTATGTTTACCATTTGAATTATTTTGTCTCTTTTCTCCACATCCCAGCAAGCAGAAGGGGAGAGGGAAGCACAGTAGAACTGAAATGATCATCTGTTAGGGGAGTCAAGTCTCAGTGCAGGGACCCCTAACCTGAAGCTGAGGCTCATGATGCTAGGTTTTGCAGCCCACATTTTAAGGGTGCATTAGCATTCCTTGGAAATTTTTTAAAAAGTAGTAGAAAGGTGGCATCAAATATAGTGCGGGACACGTGGTATGCAAACAATAGAATCTGATGGAATTGAGTGAACTTGAGAAAATTAATTTAAAAAACACAAATATATTACGTGTGTTAAGAACTATACACACAATTTCCTGCATAATGTTTTATTAACCAAAACATTAACTGAGACCTGATAATATTGCTTCAAATGACAACTGCTCTTCACCCCCGACTGTTTTTTTTTTTTTTAATTCCATTTGTTATTAGTGTGCTTTCAAGTGATGAAAACAGTTTGTTTACAGGAGTCTGTTCTCTTTGGAGTCTTGGGAAGGTGGTTGTTTTTTCTCTGAGACATCGCATCATCGTAATCAGGAGCCGTGTGTAAGATGGACAACTGTTGGCCAAAAAAATAGAAACCACATTTTTAGCTATTTCTGTCATGTAGGTGCAAACAAGAAACACCATTCTAAAAACCTGAGGTAGTAACTTTTTATATACTACAAAGAGTACTGCTCACGTTCAGGTGTTTATAAGAGCTAAGTACAAGATATGGCCCCTGTTATGAAGGAACTTAAGAAGCCTTAAGATGAATGATGAGTGACATGTTGGTCTAAGGAGCCAGAGACTGGAAAGTTCATCTCTGGCTGTGGAGGGCAGGGCAGCTTCACAGGGAAGATGATACTTGAAATGGATCTTGAAGGATGATGAAACATTTGACAGGTGGTGATTGGTGAAAAAAACAAAGGCAAGGATGTGGGTAAATAAATGTAGGGCAATTTTGGTGGAGAGCTTGGCTGGAGCAGAAGACTCACATGGGCCCCTCAAGATAAATCTGATGAAGTAGCAAGGTTACGGATCGCAGAGCACGTGGAATGCTGGCTCAAAAAGTTAGGAAGCTCTCCTCGCATTCAGGTCTGGATGATGATGTAGTAGTGGAAATGGAGAGAAGTTTGTTAATTTTATAGGAAGTAATTTGGAAAAAAATCTCAGCAAGATGACAATTGCAATGTAGTGGGGGAGGGAGATGAAATATCAAAAAAGACTCATTTTTGAGTTGGAGGACTAGTATAATCAAGGTGCTGATGAACACAAATCCTTCCGTTTTTCCTCTTCCAGCTGCACTTCTAGAGACAGTAATCTATATTCACTGTCATTCTTTTCATCTCCATCACTGCTCTAGCTGCTGGCATTTGTTCTATCTACCTCCCTGACTTTTATCCAAACCACCGATGACTTCCAGCCTCCCAAATCTAATGAGAATGTTTCAGTTTTTAGCATTGATCTCTTCACTGTATTTGCACCATTTACCATTCCCTTCGTGAAACTCCCTGTCCTACTGGTTATTATGATTTCTTCTTCAGCATGAAAAATATAAAAAAAAAAAACCTCAGAAAATCTGCATAGGAATCGAAGATCTTTAGCATAATAGCAAATCCAAGCACAGGGCACAACACACAGGATGGAAATCATCTTCTGTCTAATGCATTACTGAGAATAAGTCTTAGCTCTTTCTTTTCTTTGTATGAGAAATGGGGATGGCAAGTATAACCCTGATTGTGTAGATATGACGTCTAATTAATGAATTGCTTTAAATACAGAAATCAGAATGTATGAGCACTAAATAATACGGCGCATGTGGAGATGAAATTTGCCCAAGTGATTTATTAGACAAGTGTAACATGTGATACCATTGACTTGAGAGAGTAGAATTGGATTGAATTATAAGGTCACTTGAATTTTGAGTGATTCAGTTGTGGATATTTGTTGTTATTTTAACTGCTGGGACCCAGCATAGCTTTTAGGCTTCCAAACTTTGGGATGTGACATTTATTAGGGCTGCGACTGCATTAAAAGTGATTGAAGCTATGAAACTATTGCAGTTAAAGGAGAGAGAGTGAGTAGATGTTACCCTCTGTTGGTTTTAGTGAGCTGTAATTTTGTATACAAATTTGATGCCTAGGCACAGCCCATCTTTATTATTTCCTCTAATATTGCTATATGACATTTTCTTGTTTTGCAAGTTAAAGCACAACTTTTTTCCACTGCAGACACATTAAACTCTATATGCAACTTCAAACTCAGTTGCAATCTTTCTGTTTTTGTTGCCATCAACACAATGAAGGTTCTACAGTTCACTTAGGGCTGGGCAGCTTGATGTTGACTGAGTGATGTAAAGCTACCCCCCCAAAAAAATAAAAAAAAAATAAATAAAACTACCCCCCCTCTCGGCAAAGCAAAGAAAGACATGATGGGCAGAGGAGATACACTTGTGTTTGGTCGCTCTACTAAATAAGCAACCCCAGGAACCACTGAGCCAGGGAGAGCCAACCAAAGAGACAATTTTAGGAACTGTTTGAGAAATATGCTTCGTCTTCCAAATCATTGGACTTCAGTCTTCAGCCTTGGGTTTTAAAGCCTTGATTTTGGTATATAAGGATTTATTTATTCTTTTAAAGATTTTATTTATTTATTCATGATAGACATAGAGAGAGTAGGCAGAGGGAGAAGCAGGCTCCATGCCAGAAGCTCGATGTAAGACTCGATCCCGGGACTCCAAGATCACACCCTGGGCCAAAGGCAGGTGCCAAACCGCTGAGCCACCCAGGGATCCCCAGTATATAAGGATTTCTTTACAGTTATTTCAAGGGGGGAATTATAACCTCCTTAAGAGCACATGTATTAACAATTCACCCAATTCTTCAAATAAATGTAAGCCTCACGGTGGGTTTGTTGTTGTTTTTGTTTGTGGTATACACGACAAGCAGTCAGATAAAATGTACCCAAATTCAGCAAATTAGGGGCATGGGGTGAGGGATGGAGAAACCTGCATGTTTGTAGTCAGCTGGGAGTTGGAATATGGTGGCAGTGAAATAAGAAATTTGTTGTATGGTCATAATACTTTTTCTGCTGTTTCTTTCATTTCAGCTAATTAGTCACAGTTTTTAGTACACCTGTAGTTCCCAGCTCTGTTGTTTTGACATACTAGAATGCTTCGATTTTCAGCACCGCTCAATAATTACCATTTAATAATTTTGATCTTGCAGGGTTGTTATAGGATTAATCAAAATATATGTTAAATTCATACCATAGTGAATGGCACATAGCAGATGCTCAATTATTTTTTTACTTATTAAGGTACAATTGACAAGTAAAAATTTACATATTTGAGGTGTACAGTGTGATGCTATGATACACGTGCACATCGTGAAGTGATCACCACAATCCAGCTAATTAACATAGCCATCAACTCATGTAGTTACTTTTTTGTGTGAGAATAATCAAGATTTATTCTCAGTAAATTTTGAGTACGCCATACAGTATTATTAACTGTAGTCACCAAGGTATATATTAGATCTTCAGAATTTATTCAGTTGCATAACCAAAACATTGGGCCCTTTGATCAACATTTCTCCACTTCCCTTGCCTCTTACCCCCTGGCAACCACCATTCTTCTCTCTGCTTCGGAGTTCAACTTTTTTTACATTCTTCATATGAATGAAATAATGCAGTATTTGCTTTTCTGTGCCTGGCTTGTTTCACTTAGCATAATGTCCTTCAGATTCACCCATGTGGTCAGAAATGGGTAGGATTTCCTTCTTTTTTTAAGATTGAGTAGTATTCTAGTGTGTGTGTGTGTGTGTGTGTGTGTGTGTGACATTTTCTTTATTCATCAGTCAATAGACTCTTACCTTGTTTCCATATCTTGACAGTCATGAATAATGCTGCAATGAAATGGAGGTGCAGATATGTCTTTGAGATCTTGGTTTTATATTCTTTGGATACACACCCAGAAGTGAGATTGCTAGATCATATGGTAGTCCCTATTTTTTAAAAAAATTTTTGAGGAAATGCCACACTGTTTTCCATAATGACTGTACCAGTTTACATTCCCACCAACCATGTATAAAGTCTCTTTTTTCTCCACATCCTCCCTAATATTTATCTCTTGTCTTTTGATAATAGCCATTCTAACAGGTGTGAGGTAATATTTCATTGTGGTTTCAATTTGCATTCCCTTGATAATTACTGATGTTGACCACCTTTTCATGTACTTGTTGGTCATTTGTGTAACCTCTTTTGAGGCATGTTTATTCGGGTCCCTTGTCTATTTTGCATTTGGGTTATTGTTTTTGCTATTGAGTTGTCTGAGTTCCTTATGTATTTTGGATACTAACCTCTTACATACATGACTTAAAAAGATTTTCTCCCATTTTGTAGATTATCTCTTCCCTCTGTTGATTGTATTCTGTGCTGTGCAGGAACTTTTTAGTTGGATGCAACCTATTTGTCTATTTTGACTTTTATTGCTTGTGTTTTGGGGGGTCATATCCAAAAACTCCTTGCCCAGCACAATGTCAAGCCACTTTTTCCTTGTGTTTTCTTCAGTAGTTTCATAGTTTCAAGTCTTACATTTAAGTAATTAGTACATTTTGATTAGATTTTTGCATATGGTGTGAGGTAAGGGCCCAATTTTATTCTTCTGAATGTGGAGATTCACATACAATTATTGAAGAGACTGTCCTTTCCCCATCATGTATTCTTAACGAGAAGGTGCTCAGTTAATTATAGCTTTTGTCTTGCTATTTTTAAGATATCTAAAAGTAAAATCTCTAACATATAGGCTTTTAGGAGAAGAAGAAGTTTCAATACTAAGATGTCACAATTAAACAAAAAATTAAACTCATGAGTGTACTGGGAAATGTGAACCACATGGGGATGCCTGGGTGGCTCAGCGGGTTGAGTGTCTGCTCCAGCTCAGGGCGTGATCCCAGAGTTGTGGGATGGAGTCCCGGATAAGACTCCCTTCAGCGAGTCTGTCTCTCCCTCTGCCTATGTCTCTGCCTCTCTGTCTCCTGAATAAATAAAGAAAATCTTTTTAGGCTTTATTTATTTATTCATGAGACACACACACACACAGAAGCAGAGACATAGGCAGAGAGAGAAGCAGGGTCCGTGCAGGGAGCCTGATGTGGGACTCAATCTCGGGGCTCCAGGATCATGCCCTGGGCTGAAGGCAGGTGCTCAACCACTAAGCCACCCAGGCATCCCTAAATAAATAGGATCTTAAAAAAAAAAAAAAAAGAAATGTGAGCCACATGGACCCAAATTATTAATCCTTCTGCTTGCAAATCCATTTGACTGGAGCTGAATGTTCTAGTGGGAAGTTAGAATAATTCAGAAATCACTCAGATTCAGTGAACATTTCATAAATGCTTATTAAAAACAAACAGACCTTACCTGCCACTGCAATTGTCAATAAAGTTGATCACATTTTTGTGTTTGAGATCAGATAAAGCTAAGATTCTGTGACTTATTTTTTATTCAAGTAATAAATTAACTAGTAACAAGCTGATTGAGTCAGGTAGAGAAAACAACTGGATGTCTATTTTAGTTATATAACAAGTATCTTTTTCTATATGATTAACAAGGGTTGCTTTATTGTTGAGAACCAATATGGAGCAATTCATAATTTTAAAAGTGCATGCCTAGTTTTGGTTTTATTCATTCCTTAATATGACCTTTTAAATTAGAGGCTGTGTTGTCTCAACTTTAGAATCAAGCAGTACTTGAAAGGAACCATAGCTTCAACAATTTTCGGTTATATGACCTGGTGCAGATTATTTAACTTTCCTGAACTTTATTTATTTTCATATAAAAATTAAGCCAATAGTATTTACCTTGTATGACCACCATAGAAATTAGTATATGATAAATGCTTAGCATCTTATTGGGCACATTGGAAGTGTTCAATTTATTTTATTTTATTTTTTTAATTTTTATTTATTTATGATAGTCACAGAGAGAGAGAGAGAGGCAGAGACACAGGCAGAGGGAGAAGCAGGCTCCATGCACCGGGAGCCCGACGTGGGATTCGATCCCGGGTCTCCAGGATCTTGCCCTGGGCCAAAGGCAGGCGCCAAACCGCTGCGCCACCCAGGGATCCCAGAAGTGTCCAATTTATTGAGAAAAATTATTGTTGTATGTTGGGGAGAGGTCAGTGATTCTGAGTTTGTAGAATCTGAGACCCAAAGAACTAAGTGACTTACACTTCTACTGTGTTTGAAGTGCACACCACCACACCCTGAATTCTAGGAGGCACCTGCAGAACCCTGAGGAAGCTGGGTCCAGCCAGCTGCACTGGTATCGAGACCATGGCATGGTTCATTTATTTTATGTCTACTGTCTCATTGTGATAATCAACCTTTAAAAATGCTTGAACTTCTTATTCAACTTTTATTTTGCTGCCTAGAAATATTATGGAATCACTTGATACGATCACTTCAAATTCTCATATTATTTCGGAGGTAACAAAAAAATTTAGTAACAGATTATTAGATAATGATTGGTAATGCTTGGTTTATAATGAATTGTACTAAACTATAGCCTGCTGTACACTTATGACTGCCAAAGCATCATCACACTGCAGGGGTGGAAACTAGTTAGATACTGCCTTGGGATTAGCCATCAAATCATCTGGAAACTGAGTAACTATCATGTGGCAGAGATTTATTTTTTTTTGCAAAAAAAAAGTTTATGTTAGTCTAACATTCTATGAGATCAAATTTTAGGACTCTTAAGAACCTTGAAAAGGTGATAAATATTTGTGGTTCTTGCTTAGTCTCCATGGAGAGAAAGTATTATACAATCACAGATATATAAGGAGAGAGGTGGTGTATTTTTTCCATTATATAAGTCATTGGTTTGGATCCATAAACCTTTTAGGCTTCCTTTCCTGGATGCTTAAATTCAAAAGGGACATGGTTTTGTCCACTAAGTTAGATGAAAAATTAAGAAGTTAGATTCTAATAGTTCCTGAATATTGCCTCAGAGAACTCAATTTTTTATTTAGAGCAGCTTGTCTTGAAAGTTCTAGTAAGTGGAATAGCCTTTCTCTGATGTTTACCTTTTCCCCTAAGGGATCTATTATTAATGACAAGAAAGAAACATGTTTAGTTTATTAATTAACTCATTTGCTCAAATAATACATATTTTTAAGTGCCTACTATGCAATAGTGTGTTGGTAAGTCTCCTCTTTGGAACAAAAAGCCTTGATTTTTGGCATTTAGTGATATCTGGGTGTGTGCCTTCCCGCGTGGCTGATTTCCTGCTTTCAATGTAATGTTACTGAACACAGAGTTGGAGAGAGGGGAGCAGAATTGGCTCTGCCAACCTAGTCTGAGCCAGCTCAAGCCCACCTCTGACCCTATCTGACTTTATGTGTCACATACCTTAGAAATACATATATATAATATCAATACCAGATGAAAATGGAACAATTCAGCTAACTTTCCAGAAAAAGCAAAATTATTTGACTTATTTTTTTTATTCAGGTGATAAACTCTAACCAACTAGAGTAATAAAAAAAACTGGATATTTTTATTTAGTTCTGTGCACTGTCTCCATTTCCATGATCAGCACAGATCATAATTAGAGGCAGCACAGAAAGGTAATTCGCTCATAATTTTCAACCATATGATTGGCTATTTGGAAATAAGATGGAAATGAAATTATGAATTTTCATCCATTAGACACAAACCATTGAGTAGAGTATGCTTTTGTGGTAGTTCATTGAACTGTTATGGTATTGAAATGAGTAAGAAGGGGATCCCTGGGTGGCTCAGTGGTTAAGCGTCTGCCTTCGGCCCAGGGCGTGATCCTGGAGACCCAGGATCGAATCCCACATCAGGATCCCTGCATGGAGCCTGCTTCTCCCTCTGCCTGTGTCTCTGCCTCTCTCTCTCTCTCTCTCTCTGTCTCTCATGAATAAATAAAATCTTTAACAAAAAACAAAAACTATAAAAAAAAGACATGAGTAAGAAAAAAAAAAGAAATGGGTGTGATTCCATCACTGTATGTACCTTCTTCACATCAATCGGTCAGCGTAGTCTACTAAAGTTACAGGTTTGGGGTTCAATACTCTGTTCTGTTTCATGGCTACAGCTTGCCTTTACGGGCAGGCCAGCCATCTTGTACTGTCATAAGGGAAATGAGTAACAGGGAATTGATGGATTAGTATAAGCCATGTGCACTCCTGGAAAAAAAATCAAGAGTAAAAAGCCCTATGGATGACAGGTCAACAGCATTTCTATAACATGTACCTGTGTATGTGTATACAGTGCCTTTCTGTATATTTTTAGACATTTAAGCAAGTTGTTGAACTCCTATTGTATATAGATTTTGTTTCTTGAATTTTTTTTGTAAATAACATGTTAAAAATATTTCCTTGGATAATAAAAAACTCTTTGTTACTCTTTCAATAGGTACATAATAGTTCTGTGTGAACCATTATATTCCTAAACATTCTACAATTTTGGACATTCGAGTGGTTTTTCAAATTTTTTTTTTTAATTATCAAGGAGATGTCCTTATCTAGAAATCTTTGGTTATGTGTCTGATTATCTTATTAAGTGAGATTCCTGGTCAATGATAGGAACAGTTGAAGGACTTTGGAGACATAAAGTCAGATTGCTATGCAGTGAGATGGTCCTGGCTTACCTTGTGTGGTATCTTAGGTGCTACCTCTCAGCATCAGTAACTATAATTTCTAAAACTTTACTCATTTGATAGACAAAATGTCTTATTGTCTTAATTTGCTTTGAGAGTCCTAGTGAGGTTGAACATTTTGGGTGTGTTTATTGCTCATTTGTATTTCCTTTTCTATGAGTTATCTGCTCATATCCTTTGCTTATCTGTTGCACTTGCTATTGCTTTGATTGGGCTCTGTATCTAGTGAGAGTATATGAGTTGTGTCTCATATTTGATGCAAATATTTCCCCCAGTTTGCTTTTTTTATGTTGCTTAGCATGTTCTTCTGATGTGTGGAAATTCAGTGTTTATATATATTTAATTTAATTTATTATTAATGTTAATAATTAGCATTTAATTAATTAGTATTAATTAATTAATATTAATTTTTATTATTTTAAAACGTTTTTATTTATTTATTCATGAGAGACACACAGAGAGAGAGGCAGAGACATAGGCAGAGAGAGAAGCAGACTCCATGCAGGGAGCCCGATGCAGGACTTGATCCCAGGTCTCCAGTATCACACCCTGGGCTGAAGGCGGTGCTAAACTGTTGACCAGGAGTCATATATATATATATATATATATATATATATATATATACTCCACATATATATATTTTATATATAATCCATATTTATATTTTATATATAATCCATATATATTATATGTATATATAAAAGATTTTATTTCCTTATTAGAGAGAGAGAGAAAGAGAGAGAGAGAGCAGGAGCAAAGGGAGAGGGAGAAGCAGACTCCTTGCTGAACAGGGAGTCCAATGTGGGACTTGATCCCAAGATCCTGGAATCATGACCTGAGTGAAAGGCAGACTCTTAACCAACTGAGCCACACCAGTGCTCCTAAAGTGTTAATATTTTATTTATACTTCCCTTTTCTAATTTCTCCCACTGAATTTAAACTTAGCAAGTTTTTCTCCATTCACATTGGATAAATATTTATCAAGATTTTCTTTCGATTTTGTGATTTTTAGTTTTCTTAATATTTAAGTTTTTATTGTTTCATATTGATTTCAGTGTATAAATATAATTGAGGGATTTTTTTAAAGATTTTATTGATTTATTCATGAGAGACACAGAGAGAGGCTGAAACATAGGCAGAGGGAGGAGAAGCAGGCTTCAGCAAGGAGCCCAATTGCAGGACTCGATCCCAGGACCCCAGGACCACACTCGGAACCGAAAGCAGATGCTCAACCACTGACACATGCAAGCATCCCTATAATTTAGGGATTAATATCTGACCAATCATCCTAACATCAATTGTAGAACCACTTTCATTCTTCACTAATTTGGTTTTTATAGATTTAACATTAATTTATAGCAAAGTCTGTTTCTGAAACATTGATTTTCTTCCATCTTTTTGTCTAGTCTTGTGTCAGTACCATTCTTATTTAATTCTTATAGACATAATATTTTAATAACTTCTACTACTTTTCCCTTATTATTACTTCCATTTTAAAACTAAGTGGCTTAACCTGTTTATTTTTTCAAATTACTTTAAAATAGATTTTTAAAAACTGTATTTGCAAACTGGTATAGCTGGTCTAGAAAACAGTATGGTGATTCCTCAAAAAGTTAAAAATAGAGCTACTCTAATGACCCAGCCACTACTGGGTCATAAATACCATAATACCATAAATACTACTAAATACCCACTACTAGGTATTTATCCAAAGGATAGAAACATAATGATTCAAAGGGCCCATGTACCCCAATGTTAATAGCAGCAATGTCCACAATAGCCAAACTATGGTAAGAGCCCAGATGTCTGTTGACAGATGAATGGATAAAGAAGATATGGTGTGTGTGTGTGTATATATATATATGAATACTACTCAGCCATCAAAAAATGGCAAGAGTGAAATTTTGCCATTTGCAAGGACATGGATGGAACTAGAGGGTATTATGCTAAGCAAAATAAGTTAGTCAGAAAGACAACTATCGGATAAGTTCACTCATATGTGGAATTTAAGAAACAAAACAGATGAACATAGGGGAAATAATGGAAAAGTAAAGTAAGAAAAATTATAGAGGGAGACAAACCATAAGAGACTCTTAACTCTAGGAAACAAACTGAGGGTCACAGGAAGGGAGGTGGGTGGGGGGATGGGGCAACTGGGTGATGGGCATTCAGGAGGCACCCGATGAATGCCAGGTGTTATATGCAACTGATGAATCACTAAACTCTACCTCTGAAACTAATAATACACTCTATGTTAATTAAGCTGAATTAAAATAAAAAAATGAAAAAAAAACCCTACATTTGAAAGGAACTTTCTGTTAGCATTTTGGTTATGGGTATGTTAAGCTTATGCATTCATTTAGAAGGAATTGTCCTAGCAACATCACTTTAATATAAATAACAGTATAATTATTTACCTTATAAAGTCAATACAAAAGGAGAGCCAGAAGTGGAGGTGTAGAAGCACAGAAGAGTGTGGAAGCGCGTCAGCAAATTCAACTTAGGTCAAGGCTCACTCATTTATGTTTACTGGCTGTGAAGTCTAGAGCAACCAAGTCTTACAAAATCTTGAGATTTTTCATCTGCTTCCCTCATCTCTAAATGGGAGTGATACTTCCCTGGCTTACATCGTATGGTTGTTGTGAGAACCAAGGAAGAGTAGGGTTCTCAATGCCTTCTAGAATATTAAAATGTGTATATATTTAAAATGTTTAGATTGTTTTGGTCCCTATAAAGACAAAAATTCCTCTCACAGGGATGTGCCCAGACCAGAATCCGAAGACTGCTTTCATCTACTTCAATTGGGAAACCTATAAAACACACTCCCTATTTACCTAGTCCTTTTAAAGATCAAATTGTTCATTTTTTTTTCCCCACTGCAAAGATTGCTCATTTACAAAGACCCAAACTTTTTAATACTGAAAAGAATGCCTTCGAATTTTGTTAAGTAGGAGACCTGCAAGCAAATTGCTCTTGGCAGGAAAGCAGATCGTATATCTTGAGCTTATCTACCTCCTTTAGGGGGCGTCTAGCCCTGATCACCGTGGGCTATGCACACAGAGCTCCCCAGACTCGCACTGTGCTGTCTGGGCTGGGGCCGCCTTGCCCAAGGCCTCTCAAGAGTGCTCCCTCTCCCCAGCTTGTGGTTTAGGAAGCTTAGCTTCTTCCCCTCGAGTGATGACTTTCTGCTGTCATTTTCAAACTACCTACTACTGTTTATTTGGAATCTAAACATCTGGGAAGCTTAAATGACTAAATTTGTTGAGGGCACAGTCTGAGCTCTCATTTTATGTCCATGAAACACTTGACAAGTAAACATGTTGATAGCAGGATTTATGAAAATGTAACCTCTGCAATAGAATTCCAGGCCAGGAAGATTTAGTTCAATCTTCCATGGCACCGTTTTATGATGGAATTTTAGTTCTGGAAGAGACAGGATGATCACAGCTTAACCCTTTCAACTTGCAGAAAAGAAGCCTGATTCAGAGAGATGGAGATTTTTCTACGCCTTGTGGCCAGTCAGTGGCAGAGCTGGGAACATAAAAGAAACTAGCTTTCTCCATTCTCTCCACATGGTTCCAGTACTGCACCATTCTGAATATGGCACCAGTGCCACACAATGCAGAGTGTTCAAGAGTGTGCTGCATAGCCTGGGAAGAGAGAAGTTATGCCCAGTGACAGAGTATCTACAACTACGTGGCTCGCAAGGTCTTCAGACACAATTTTTTAAATGTCTGAAAGGAGTAGAAACATTGTGAAAATCAGAATTGCACCTTGAAGAGTCTGTTCTTGGGTCTTAGAGATCTTCTTTCTCATTTATAGGAAAATATTTCATAGGAATACATGTTTTTACTTAGGCTTATTGAGGGAAATGCTGGATCTGATCAAAACCCGGATTTCAAACATATGAATGTGGGATTTGATGACCTCCTCAGCTGGTCTGGTCAGTTCTGTAGACTGGTTATTGCTCGAAGTGGGGACAGAGAGGATCTCTCCTCCCAAAGCCCATGGCTGGCTTTCTGGACTCTTCTTCGTCTGCCCCCTTCTGACTCTTGAAAATTGCAGCTGCAATTTTCACTTTGTCCCCAAGAAGAACTCTGCTTTTAGTGGGTTTAATTACAACTTTTAAAATTTGTTTCAACTTTGCTAATTTTGGGCTCTGAGTCTTTTTGTTCCTGCTATTCCTTCCCCCGAAATATCCAACTCCTCCTTTTACCAGACAGCTTTAGTTAGCGAAGGTCTTTCCAGGTTCTCAGCTTCTGGGGCCCTCACCTCCATGTCACATTGATTCTTATACCTTTTGGTGTAATCTCCCCTGGCTATGTTTGAACCCTGGAAGGCTAGAGAATGCAAAATTTTCTTCATGAGTAGCTCTAAGACCAGTAGGTGATCGTAAGGGGCATGAATGATTTGGAAAGGAGAAATACAGTGGTGGGGAGTGGAGAGAATCGAGTTGAGAGGCTCCTTCTATTTCTTGTCACAGAACTCATTCCAGTCAAGTTTGACACAGTTCACTTTATATTGATTCTTGAATTCTCATTACCACAAGTGAAATGACAGCCCCTGGGGTGTTCTCATTTCCCAAATTTCTCTGGCTTTATTTCATGGTCTCTTTCCTCTGAATGACCTTGTTTCTCTTTGAGTCATGGCAACAATTATTTGCTTTTCATATGTATTTTTTTGCCCTCAAATAGTTTCAGGTATTTACTTTCAAGACCTACAAGGACTATTGTAGGAAAAACAAATTAGGCAGACAGGCTGTGGCTTGAGTAAAAAGTCTACCAGAGGCAAACTAGAAATGCCTCTCCTGTAAGCTTGCAATTCCCAATGACCTATCTCTATCATAACCAGTCATTTTGTATTATCATCATCTGTGTCTGTGTTTCTTTCTCTCATTAGTCTTTGAGCTCAGCTTTATTTATTTTTATGTGCCAAGTACCTAGCACGGTGTCTGGTGTATAGTAAGCCCACAATAAACATGTGTAGGACATTAAAAAAAAATCTTAGGATTTGTTAAAAAAAAAAAAAAGTTTTGTAATAAATGAAGAGTCTTCTCTTCTTTTTTCTTCTTGATTTTCTTTGGTTTGTTTTCTTTGGGTAATAGACAAAATGATGGCCCAGCCATGTCAGGCAACAAAATGGTGTCTTCTTTCTCTACCTCACAACCTCTGAGTTTCCCTTGAGTCTCACCTCAACTTGTAATGTTTGCTTTGTCTGTGTGGTTGTGAGCATCTGTCCATTCTATTTAAGGTTGTGTGTAACCATTTGCTTCTATGGAAAAAAAAAAAAAGGTGATTCTTGCAGCAATGGTTTGCTGAAGCTGGTGAAATGGATTGGTTTTGTTGACAAATAGTCTCAGTCTGAATTGCTGACATTTCTCAGCCCTCTGCTGGATTGCACAACATTGTGCAACTTTATGTGGAAATAAATGAGTTTATTAGCAATGAGTTGTGTGTTTGTGGCCGTGTCCGTGTATGATAATAAACATCTTTTGTGGGTACTTACAGCAATAATGACACCACTCTTTTTCAGTTCACCCTTTACCATAAACTATGCCATTATTCATTTCAGTGGGAGCATCTAACCTCAAAGAATGTTATGAGAGTAGCTTGTTGAAACAGAGTAATGGACAGTAGGCTCTGAGTAATCCTCTACTGGCAGGACTGTGTGATAGCTGAGCAGATGGTTTCTTCTATGTTGGTGGTCTGTAATATTTCTACTTTAAGCCGTTCACATCTAACACAGCTTTGCCACGCTAGACCCAGGAATTTTCAGGGATTAAAAACAGTGCAGTGTTTTCTGGAGTCAGCTCTAGTCGCTTGTGCGGCAAGTCGATGCCTCCAGGGTGTGCTGCTTGAGGACACCCAGCTGACCTGCATCTCTGCCTTCACAAAGCACACATCTGAGATGACAGAGCAAGCCACTGAAGAAGGTACCCGAGACTTCACGTGGCCGGAGCTCAGAAGCAAGCATATAACCAGACGGAGCTGAAGCTCAAGGATGGTCGAATAGTTGGGCTGAATGGGGGTGGGACGCAGAGATAGGGAAAGTCAGCAGAGAGCGATTCGAGGCAGATGTGCCCTGAGCTCACGAACAGGAGGACTAGAAGTTATGGTCAACAAAAAGGAGTAGAGAGAACATTCTAGTTTGCCTGGGTAGGGTCATATGGGAAGTAAAGGAGGAAGGAGCAATGAGTTGTGGGAGATAGAAGGGAAATGAAACCATTAGATAAGCAGGCCTGCTAAAATTCCCTCAGGAAGAAAATGTAATTACACTTTGTCTGAATCACCAAAGCCTTTTAGGTTAAGACACTAAAACAGAAGCAGACTCAGGGCTCACTTCAACCAACATTTGTTGTGCGCTTGCAGAGCCCAGGGTTAGGTGTTGGGGGACACAGGGGACTGAGAAGTGGTCCTGCCCTGAAGGATCTTAGTTCAGTCAGAGACAAGCTGTAAATGGATTATTTCAAGATGCTGTGCTTAGCACCAGGCCAGAGGTGCGCCCAGTTTGGAAGTTTGGAAGCACAGAGGTATGGGACCCCGTTTGACCTTGAGACGGGAAGGAGGGAACAATGAGGGGGAGCACAGGCGCCTGTTAGAGGCATAAGATTCATTCCAATCAGGAAGTCTGTGTGTGATGGGGAGTGTGGAGGGAGCAGGAAGGGTTCTGACAGGTAGAGGGAATAGTTGGAAGACAGGCCATGAGGAGACATGAAACCGCATGATTTTTGCTGAGGCTGCTTCCTAAGTTTGAGCCACTGGTTCCTCAGGTCTGAGTGGAGATGGGTGGGTGGTGAGGGACACAACTGGGACCAGGGTAGGAGCCGCATTTCCATCATGGGAGCTTATCCTGAGGGTAAGGAAAGCCCATGGAGGGGGTCTGAGGGGGCCACTTGCACGGGGGCCTTTAGAACAACCATTCTGGCAGCAGTGGGAGGAAGGAGGGCTGCAGGGCGAAGCTCTTAGGTTCAGAGACTCTTAGGTGAGGGGGCCTGTGGACTTGGCCGGGGCAGTGAGAAGGGAAAGGACTAATGGCTCCTGGAAGCATTTTTTCTTTTTTTTTTTTTTGCATTTTTTCTTTCTTTATTTATTTTTTTTAATTCTGAGGGTGCTGGGACTGTTAGGATGTGGAGAAATAGGGAGAGGAAGGAGTCAGGGGGATGGTGAGACTTCTGGCTTTGATAGCTGAGTCCGTGGTGCTGCTTCCGACTCCCCTCAGGTGTGCAGGCTGAGGTGAGGGGCCTTGCGGCATCTCTTCTCCGAGAGGACTGGGGGTGAATGTACTTCCTTCTCCCCACCAGCAGTTGGATTGTCAGCCCCGCTCTGGTTCTGGCTCCATCCATCCTTGGGAGGCCAGGGAGGCATGGCAGCCAGGTGAGTGAGTCTCTCAGGCTCTGCTTCCTCACCTGCAGGTGATGAAAGGGATGCCAGGCCTGAAGCCAGCTGTTAGGGCCACTCTGGAGATGGAGGCCAATGGCCCTGGAGGGCTGGGCTCCTGGTGGGTGACATCATTCCTGCAGTGGCTCCCTGTCCCTTTCTCCGCTCAGCTGCTTTCTAGAATGTGGAGGAATAGTGGGGCTCTGGCTCCGAATGCTAAGAGAGCGGACTCTCTGAACCAGCAGAAACGACTCAGCATTTCTGAGGGCTTGTTTGTGGGTTTAACTTTGAGTCAACATTATTCTAACACCTTTTAGTTCACTTAACATGTACAGTCCATGGTAGATGGCAGATGGGGTTACAGAGCCGAGAGGGGCCTTTAGTGCCAGCGGGATCTCTCCTTGCAGTGCTAGGAAAGCCACAATGAGATTTTCCTCCCCCTCCTGGCAACTTTTATTTTTTTAATAGTTTAAAAATTTAATCAGATTTAGATGTTTTCTATTTAAAAAATGAAAGGAATAAGGAGGCCACAGTAGAATCTCTGACAAAGACCCTGGTTGCGGTTCTCTATACGTGAAAGTCAAAAAGAAGCTAAGAAAAGGATGTGTCCCCCCCACCCCCCATGTTTGCTATAAGCCACCAAGGCTCAGAGCTCACAGATGGGAAAAAACAGATAAATCAGAGAAAAGTTCCTGAAAGTGCCCTGTGACTAACACTGTTTCCTACTGGTGCCTGTAAAGCGCTAGTGCCAGCTCGAGCCGGCCTTGGTTCTTCCAGAAGAGTCAGAGGGTTTCACATGAATTTTTTAATGTTGGAAAAACCAGTCAGAAGAAGAAGAAGAAAAAAAAAAAACCTAAGTTCTTTCCCCCCCTTCTTTTAATATCGTTTTCAGTAGCACAATGCATTCAAAGTAAGGCATAGTTTCCTCAGAGTAATATGGCCTCAGGACATGATTTAGATGGAAAATTTAAGTAAGATTAATGCAATTTATTATCCGACAGGATATCCCTACAAGCCACACTATTTGGCTGAATTTTAGATTCCCAATCTAATATTTCAGATGAGATTTCCAGATGGGTGTCTTATTCCTCTATTAGTTTAGTCAGGGTGATATAGAGTTTGTAAAACAGGAGAGGTTAAACTAGTTTTAACACTTGATTAATCATTGAAATTACTTTGTTACTGTTTGAATTCATTGACTTTTGTTTATTAAGTAACTCCCTAAAACCCAAAGCCAACACAAACTAGAGGCACATTTCCAGCTTTGCTAATTTATTTGATGACTTCTTCAAAAGAAATTTTTTTTAAGTAGTAAATTTATGGTTACATTGAAAGGCTGCTCAATGCTCGCTCCTTGCCTTGTGAGAGTAAAGTGTGGGCTTGTAAGACTGAGGGAAACACACGCACGCACGCACACACACACACACACACACATGCACACCGGATTCGTATCCATATTCTAATTTCCTGGAACATTTCTGGACAGATAAATCTTTGAAAGAAATTAGATGAATAATTATCAGAGCTTTTGCTACTTCCATCAAGAAGCAGACGGATAACACAGAAACTGTCCAAGGTGACAAACCACATATATATTCTACTGTTTTATAAACCACTGGCAAGTCTATTAAGGGAGGTGATTCCAGCACCCAGTGAGACTGCCTGAAAGGAGGGATGAGCTCTGGGGAAAGCGTCATAGACAATTAAGCACGCTCCTGCTCCCGGCAGGACTCAGCTCTTAGCATGGGGTGTAGGGGAGGGGCTGATTCAGAAAGTGGACAAAGCTCCAAACCAGAACTTCTTTTTGGGATATGAAAATTTCCTGAAGTCTGGGTTTGGTAAATTGATTACAATCTCTTTTCGGAGACCTATCAGGAGCAAACTAGTGAGTCGCAGACATAAATTTGAATTCCAGAGTCTCCGACTAACCCAACTCATAAATGAATTCCTAAATGCTGACTGAGCCAGAAGACCCAGCTTTGGAAAACCACTTGGCAGGGATCATTAGTTTCAAAATGAGATGAACTGCTCTATTTAGCCCTCATTCAAAACTTTACAGAAATGCCAGATTTCCATAAACACAGGTTTCCTTGAATTTCCAGGGCTTTGATTAACTGGTAGATGAGGGTGTCTCACAAATACAGATTTGTATGCAATATTCAGCTTGGACGAGATTGGGAGTTGGAAACCAACACCAAGTGTTCCCTCTCCTCGCTAAGATGTTAACTCTTCTCTTGTTTTTCAGAAAGCGCTTTTTGTTATGTGAAGTTGGGAGAATTAAAAATTAGTCTATGGTTTAAAAACACGGCCATAGATCATATTCTTGTCATTTATGTCATCATTTCTTAAGCTTTTCATGACTGATTGACAGCCCACTGATTTATAGTGTGTCTTTAATGCCCCAAAGGAATGAGAGAATTAAAAAATACACTCCTGTCTCTGCTGAAACAGTCATAAAGTTGTGGCTTTCTACTAAGTAAAGAGATTGCTTGCAAAGAGATTTTTTTTGTTTTAATATGTTTTCGTTTTTCCTTTTATGGCCGTTTTTCTCCATTGATACTGGCACATTAGGCTGGGGACCTAAAATTGGTGCAATATAGATCCACAGAGTGAAGCTTTTTTGGTGGTTGCCTGCTGCCACCTCCTTCTTTTTTTTTTTGGCTTCCATAGTCAAGTCAATAAAAACAAAATAAATTTAGAGGGTAAATAGCCAATTTTCTGTATTCTGAAAAGCTGTTTCCTTCCAAGGGAGTGAGTTTGGAGGTCAGGAATGGACTTGAGTTAAGGCAAGGATCCCATTGCCTCTGTGGGCTTTTCCCATATTTCTTTCAATGCCTGTCGATTGTCTGTAGGATTTTAGACATCGGAGATGATGCAAAAAGAAAGTACTAGTTAAGCTAGTTAGGCTGTGTCAACCAGGTGAATTTTTTGTCTCCAAAGAGTAGGGTTATAGAGGCTAGATGTGGGCTTAACTTAGAGAAAAAGCACTGCAGTTACCAACAATGGTGGCTTCACTTTTAACCTATTTCTGGGTAGTAGAAACTCAGATGCTTGTCACAATGGGTTGATCCTTATAGGTGATTCTCCAAAAGCTCAGCTGCCAGTTATAGAGGAACAATCTAGAAGTCATCCTTAAGCAGGGTCTCCTCTAGGTGAGGGTGTATTCTGGGCTGCAGGAGAGCATGAGTTACCCCAAAGTCAGAACGATCTGGATCCAGCCCAGGAGTGACAGAGCAGCAGTCTCTGCAGTAGTTTTTCCAAGCAGGACAGGTTCAAGACTTTCATCGGGGATTTGTCATGATAATTCCACTCACTTAGGGTTTGACTAAGGCTTTGCCTGCAGTACCTGGTAAGCAGACTGAGAGAGCACAGCGGTGGGGTGCTACCTGTAGATGGACACCTGTTATTTTCTGCCTCCTGCCCCTTGTCCTCCTGTTCCTCTTTGTATCATCATCATCACCGTCATCACCGTCACCACCATCACCATCACCACAATCACCATCAATCATCACCACCATTTCCTGCCCTTAGGAACTCACTTAGAGGTTACCAAAGGCAAAATACAGTTGGGCCAATTTTACTAGTTTCTTCTTATCTTCCTTCTCTTTCTTTTTCTTTTTCTCTTCCTTCTCTTTCAAGAACCCAAACCAAGAAGGTAAGATTCCAGGGACAGTCCCTATAGAAACCCACACGAACACCTATGTGCCAGGGGGTCAGCTGTGGTGGGATAAGCAGATGCAGAGCTAATTGGCAAGTACTCCTGGATCTGCTACCACAGGAGACTTTGGGGGTTTGTCCTTGGAGCCTCCTGCCCTACAGTACAAGCATCCTGAGACATTTCCTTCTTTCATCTGACAGAATGAGATGCCCTAGAACTGAGGGTTTTGTGAAAGAACAGAAAAAACATGAGGACACTGGGTAGAAAGGGGAAGAGGACTGAGAATGATGAGAAGCCAGCCAAGTTCACTCAATGGTTAAGTCCATTTCCATCTCCCACTAGGGCAAGATTTATGTGATTACAGGAATGAGAGGCGTGGCCGCAGAGATCTGGGGTCCTGTGTACTCCGATACTGCAGAGGGGGTGACTTGCTATATAGATGCACTTTTTGTGACTTGGTCATTTTGTTTTGGAGTCTAGGATGCCCATACCGTTCGATCCCCTCCTTTCCGTTGGAGTGCTTTGTCAACTGTGGCCTGCCAGCGACTTGAGGATGGCAATCTGGCATCATCCCTGCTCTGGGGACCTGCCAGGAAGGAACCACATTCCTGTGCAGCAGGGAAAGCTCAGTGGTTCTCCTTTACCTTGACTCACTCATTGAAAATTCTTTTGTTGTTGTTCCTGCAAGTTTTCTGTATTTTAGGCACTGTACGAGGCACCAGGAATCCATGGAATTTTGATCTGCGGAGGACAGTCACATTAATCAAGTCATCCTAAAGACATGTAAATTGTAAATGAGGCAAATTCTGTGAAGGTAAAATCTGTGGCACAGCACATCACTGTACATCTAACCTGTTCAGGAAGATCTGGGTCAGGGTCAGGGTCAGGGTCAGGGTCAGGGTTAGGTAAAATCCCTGGCACAGCACATCACTGTACATCTAACCTGTTCAGAAAGATCTGGGTCAGGGTAAGGGTCAGGGTCAGGGTCAGGATTAGGGTTAGGGTCAGGGTCAGGGTCAGGGTCAGGGTGAGGGTTAGGTAAAATCCACGACACAGCACATCACTGTACATCTAATCTGTTCAGGAAGATCTGGGATGGGACGATAGGGCTGAGTGTGGAGTTTGAGGAGGAATTCACTAGGGGTAGAGGAGAGCATAGGAGGTTCTGGTTAGAGACCAGCTTGTGCAAGAGCCTGTGCTCTCTCAGCCCAGACCATACTGTGGTCTGTGTGTGCAGGTGCAGTGAGGGTGGAGAGGTTCCCTTTGATCAGCTCTGAGTTGAAATTTGTCACTTGGATCTTGGAAGCAGTTCTGTCATTTGTGCTTCAAGTCTCATATGACCTTTTAGTGTCGTTTCTCTTCTGGATCTAAGCCCTCGGTGTGCTTCATTTTAAAAGAAAATCAGTACAAGTGTAGGTTAGAGACACACAAAAACCCAGCAAGCACACCTTTGTCTTTCTTTCAAGTCACGAGAGAATAAATCTCTTCTTTCCTTTGGACAAGCAACGCACACCGTCACCACCACTACTAGCCTTCCTGTATATCCCCAAACTTTGGAAATGTGGAACATTCTGTTGAGTTTTTGGGGACATTGCCACTGTAACAGAGATTGGCTTCTTTAAGAAGTGATAACTTCCTCCACCACAGAGGCTACCAGATTCCGTTGTCTTTGTTTTCATTCTTGGACTTTTAGATTTGACTTGTTTTATCGTTCATTTCATTATAGCTTTAATTCTTCTAAAGTTTGGACTCTCCACGGTAGAGCACACCTCGTGCAGCCTTCAGTAACATCGCTTCTACTTTGTTCCATTGCCTAGAACCCCTTTGTCCCTGGAGGCTATTCTGAAAATAATGCCCCACCTGGTTCATCTCCAGCGAGGTCTGTACGCCTCTCTGTATGGTGACCCTCAAATCATGATGTTATGAAGAGCTGCTGTTTTTTCAACTATTTCTCAATGAGTTTTTTTGTTGTGCTTCTGGTTTTAAAAACAGCACATACTAGCTTTAAAAAATTGAAAATAAAGTAAGAGACATAAATATTAAAGAAATCCATACATGGAGAAATGACCAGTATAAATATTTTTGTGTATTTTCCTCTAATGTATGAATATATATTACATTTATATATTCATACAAATATTTACATATTTATAAAATGTATATATTTATATACTCATATATATAAATACTTAAATATAGTATTTATATATTCATATGTATACATGTAATATATACATTTATTCTGTATTTTTTATTTAATATGTGTAATAAGCACTTCCCATGTTAGTAAAATTGTAAACAGTATTTTTAATGGCTACTAGTATTACTATATTAGTTTACGTAATGGGTCCATTAACGTTTGTCATTTTGGGTACAATAGATGTTTTTGTCTTAAAATCCATGTATCAGTTTTGACTGATTTCCTTAAGATAGAATCCAAGAAGAGAAATTATTTACTTGTTCTTTTATTCATCATTTATTGCTTTCCTCTTTTATTTTATTTTATTTTATTTTTTGCTTTCCTCTTTTATATTAATGTTCTCAGTTCTGTAATTCAAAAACATTAAAAAATACATACTTATATATATAATCCATGTTTTCAAGGAGAATCAGCCTTGTTCTAGATAAAAGGACAGGAACATTTTAAATTTCTTGATACAGATTTTCAGGTTACTTTCCAGGATTTTGGATCAATTCACTCTTCTACTTTTGGGAAGAGTGTGTTCTAAGTTATTTTTCTAGTATCCCTTCTTTTTGAGAACTTGCTCTCATACCCTGTGATGCACCTGGGGTTGCCATCATACATTGCCATCTCCATCATTAGGGACAGTCAGAGTACTTCCTCCCTGGCTTCTCCAAATAGAAACAATAAGATAGCAGTTCATAGTGGGTCAGAATGGTACCCAGGCTGAACTATCAGTTTTTTTTTTTTAATAATTAGAGGGGGGTTCTCTTTTTTCATTCAGATTTGAGAGCTATATGAAGAGAACCAGATATGCTGGAAGCATTGTTATTCCTATTTTCTAACATGTAAAGACTATCTTTCTGGGAACATGTCCACAGTGGAAATGGACTGAAGGATAATGAAGGAAGGGAGAGCTAAATTCTGACTACTAGGCGGGGTCCATCTGTGACTATGACCCAGCAGATGCTACTCCTCTATTTTTAACTTAGATGAGCCAACACATCAATTTCTTTTCCTTCCCTCCCACCTCCTTATCTTTTACACTCTGTATTTTCTTTTTTGTTAAATTGGTTTGAATTGAGAATCCTTACTGTACCTTCATAGTCAATGTTATCACCTTAGAAAATGCTCAGAACATAAAAAATTTCTGTTTCAACAAGAAAAATTGTATCTCTTTGTTTGACATTTGTACACCCATTTGTGCTTGGGATTGAGGCTGAGCTTTTCTTTTTTCCCTCATTTGTAAATGTGTATTCATATTTTGGTTCATTTATCTATGAAGTTCTTAGTTTTAAAAATGTTTATTTAAAGGGCACCTGGCTGCTTAGTCAGTAGAGCGTGTGACTCCTGATGTTGGGGTTATGAGTTCGAGCCCCACACTGGGTACAAAGATTACTTAAAAATCAAATTTATTTATTTATTTATTTTAAAAAATCAAATTAAAAAATATACTTAAGTTTATTTCATACTTAAGATATATAGGATATGTGTTTGTGGAAATACTTTCTCCACATAGGTATTTGTTTATCTTATGAGTTTTTACCTAGAAAAATTTCCTCTTTTTTGGGTAAAACTTTATTTTATTTATTTTTATTTTTTTTGAAATTCTTTTTTTTTAAATTTTTATTTATTTATGATAGTCACACACACACACACACACACAGAGGCAGAGACACAGGCAGAGGGAGAAGCAGGCTCCATGCACCGGGAGCCCGACGTGGGATTTGATCCCGGGTCTCCAGGATCGCGCCCTGGGCCAAAGGCAGGCACTAAACCACGGCGCCACACAGGGATCCCAAAATTTTATTTTTTAATAAAAATTTAAATTTTTTGCGAATTTTAATTATTTTTCTTTGCAAGTTTTCCCACGGTTTTTAAATTTAGGATTCTCTTCTTCATAGAATTTTTGTGTTTTCACTTATAAACATTCGGGACTTAGTGTGCTGATTTGAGTTCAGTTTTCATGTTTATTTCCCTGCCTTATTGGTATTTCTTTTTCTGTATTTCTGTATTATCTGTTGGTTAATCAGTTAATTTCCAATTGATTTATAATGCCTTCGAAAAAAATTATGTACTATGTTCATAGAAACCTAAGAACATACGGTAAGTTTTTTGGGAGGAGGTTTATGACCTCTCTGTAAGGCTATTTCTAAATTTCTGTGTATAAGAGGATTTTTGTTGTTTATTAAGTCTTCAGTCACATAGAGACAGGCAGCTATCATTGTCACCAGCAGCACTTTTGATTATACTGAAAGTAAAATATTTCATTTCTTTTATTTTTTATTCTTTTGTATATTTTTTATTGGAGTTTGATTTGCCAACATATAGCATAACACCCAGTGCTCATCCCATCAAGTGCCCCCCTAAAATATTTCATTTCTTAATAATTTATTCCACAGAATTGCATATTGATATCTACCATCTATTGAGCTTTCCTGTGTCCTAGGCATTCTGCTAAATTTTAATCCTTATCACAACTCTGTGTGGTGGATACTGTTATCCACTTCCATAGAAATGAGTTTATTATCATTTTTATATTGTTGTTTAAGTGCTTTTAAAAATTTCTGGTTTAATTTCTAATAAAGTAAACATTGCTAAGTAAAACTAACATAAGCAAAAGCTCTGGGGATTCTGAATAACTTTTTTTTTTTTTCTGAATAACTTTTAAGAACATAAAAGGGTCCTGAGATGAAAAAGATTGACAATTGCTGACTAGCTTATAGTAGGCTCCCTTTAATTATTAGGTATTAATACATTTTTTAAATGAAATTAAAATTTTTTTAAAGTAAGCTCTATGCCCAATGTGGAGCTTGAAGCCATGACCCTGAGATAAAGAGTCACATGGTCTACTAACTAAGCCAGCCAGGTGCCCATATTAGGAATTAATATTATTATTAATTTTTAAATGTTTAAGTATGACTGTTGTATAATAAACTACACATATGTGAATATATAATTTGACAAGTTTGACATAAGAATACTCACTCCCCTGAAGCTGTCACCATAACTGAGATAATGAACATCTCCATCACTCCCAGAATGCTGTCAATATAGAGTGGTTGGCATTCTAGAGTTTTATATAAATGGAATCGTAGAGCATGCACTTCTGTGATTGGCTTTATTCAGCTCGACATTATTTTGAGCTTTAACCATTCATATTGTTGTGTATATCAAGAGTTAGTCCCTTTTTGTTGCTGAGTAGAATTCTATTGTATGGCTATACCACAATGTATTTATCCATTCAACTGTTGATAGACATTTCAGTTGTTTCTGGTTTGGGCTATTACAAATAAAAGTACTGTGAACATTCATGTACAAGTTTTTGTGTGGGTATGATTCTGTTTCTCTTAGAAAAATGTCTAGGAGTAGAATGCCTGGGTAATGAATGTTTAACTATTTAAGGAACTGCCAAAATGTTTTCCAAGGTGATTATACGATTTTACTTTCCTGAATTCTCATCAGCAGGATATGAAAGTTTCAGTTCTTCTACTTGCTAATACTTGGTGTGGTGAGTTTAAAAATTCTTAGAGTCATTTTAGTGGTTGTGTAGTTGTTTTCTCACTGTGATTTTAACTTGCATTTTCAGCTTTTTATTGGTCATTCATGTATCTTCCTTAATGTTGTATCTGTCAAATCTTTTTCCCATTTAAAGAACAGGGTTGTTTGTATTTTTAATATTGAGTTGAAAGAGTTCTTTATATAGATCCCAGTCCTTTATTGGATATAAGGTTTACAGATCTTGTCTCCTAGCCTGTGGTTTGCTTTATATTTTCTTATAGTGTCTTTTAAAAACAATAGTTTTTTTATTTGTAAGGAGCCCAACATATAGGTTATAAATTATAAATATATATTATATATTTTAGGTATCTATTATTATAGATGATGTCTTTTATGCTTATTTAAAAAGTCTTTGCCAAATCCAAGGTCACTGTGATTTTCTCCTTTGTTTTCTGGAAGTTTTATAGTTTGGACTTTTATATCTAGTTCTATAACTCATTTTGAGTTAATTTTTATAATTATGTGATAGTAGACCATCTATGCCTTTGTCGAACTCTCTTTTTGATCTGTTTGTCTGTCGATACAAATACTGTACTGGCTTGATTACTATAGATTTATACTTAGTCTAAAAGTAGTTAAAAAATTCCAATTTTGTTCTTTTTGTTTCAAAACTTTAGTTAAGAGGTGAAAGATTTATGTGGTCTGAAGAATAACCAGGGTATTATTCTACATCCTTGGAATTTCCATATGAATTTCAGATACAGCTTATCAATTTGTATATAATGACCTACTAGGAGTTTGATTGTGATTATGTTGTATCTAGTCATGAATAGGAAGAATTTACAGCCTAAAATTATTTTCTTGCTTGCTAGTATTTGCCAGTGAATATTCTCTTATTATTTTGCAGGACCTATAGTGATGTCCCCTGTCTAATTTCTAATATTGGTTTATATTTCCTCACTTTTTTTCTCTGGATGTTTATCAAATTTGCTTATCATTTCAAATAAGTTACTTTTGATTTAATAAATTTTTATGCTATTTTTCTATTTTTTGTTTCATTGATATCTGCTCTTTTATTATTATTGTTATTAATTTGCATTAGCTGCTCTTTTCCTTGTTTCTGAAAGTAGACATCAGGAGAGTTGATTTAAGACTTTTCTTCTTTTCTAATACAAGCACTTAGCACTACACATTTTATTATTCTAGCCTTACCCCTACACATTTTGATACATCTTTTCATTTTTGTTCCACTGAAAAGATTTCCTAATTTTCTATTGATTCCTTCTTTGACCCATGGCTTATTTAAAAGTGCATTGTTTAGTTTCTGAATATGGGGAAACTTTGCAAAGGTCTTTTTGTTACCTTTATTTAATCTAATTTTGTTATAGTCAGAGAACATTCCTTGTATGATTAACATATTTTTAAATTTGTTGAGACTTGTCTTATGGCTTAGAATATGGTTGGCCTTGGTAAATATTCTGGGTGCACTTGGAAAGTGTATTTTGCTGTTTCTAAGAAGAGTGTTCTATAAGTGACAATTCAGTAAAGTTGTCTGATAATGTTGTCTTCTAAATCCTTACTAATTTTTCTTTTTGTGCGTGTACTTGTTCCATCATTTATTGAAAGAGGTGTTGAAATATCTGACTATATTTGTGGATTTACCTATTTCTCCTCTCAGTTCTCTGAGTTTTTGCTTCATATGTTATCAATCTCTATTTCTAGCTGCATAAACATTTCAGATATGTACTCCTGATAAAGTAACTGCTTTCTTATTATGAAACAACTCTCTTTTTCTCTTGTCATATTACTTATCAGCAATCTACTTTGTCTGATATTGAGATAGTCACTTCCGTTTTCTTTAATACTAGAATGATATGTCTTACTCTATCCTTTTACTTTCAAACTATTTGTATTTTTATATTTAAATTTTATTTCATGTAGTTAGCAACTGATTTTCTTTCTTTTTTTATTTTATTTATTTATGATAGTCACACAGAGAGAGAGAGAGAGAGAGAGAGGCAGAGACATAGGCAGAGGGAGAAACAGGCTCCATGCACCGGGAGCCCGACGTGGGATTCGATTCCGGGTCTCCAGGATCGCGCCCTGGGCCAAAGGCAGGCGCCAAACCGCTGCGCCACCCAGGGATCCCAATTTTCTTTCTTTTTAGTTTTGTGTTTGTTTTCCAATCTGGTAACCTCTACCTTTCCTTGTTATATTTAGTTCATTTACATTTAATGTGATTATTGATATGATTGCTGTCTATTTTGTTTGTCCCATCTGCTTCTCCTCTTTTCTGTTTTATTTTGGGTTAATTGCATATTTTTTTATGATTCCATTTTATCTTTAAAATTTTTTTTACAAAGATTTTACATATTTATGTGTGAGAAAAAGCATGAGTGGGGAGAAAGGCAGAGGAGGAGAGACGAGCAGACTCCCTGCTGAGTCGGGAACCCCGCCCCCCCCTTTTTATGCAGGGCTTGATCCCAGGACCCTGAGATAAGGAACTGAGTTGAAGTCAGATGCTTAACCAACCGAGCCACCCAGGTGCCCCTCCATTTTGTCTTTTTGTTTTTTTAAGATTTTATTTATTTATTCATGAGAGACACACAGAGAGAGGCAGAGGGAGAAGCTGACTCCCTGCTGAGCAGGGAGCCTGATGCAGGGCTCTATCCCAGGAACCTGGGATCATGACCTGAGCCCAAGGCATATGCTCAACCCCTGAGCCACCCAAGTGCCCTCATTTTGTCTTTTTTATTGGCCTGTTAGTTACACCTCTTTTAAGTATTGCTAGTGATTGCTTTATGGTTTATAATGTCTATCTTTAGCTTGTGACAAGTAGTATTATGCCATTTTTACAAGTATAGGAATTTTACAAGACTATATTTCCATGTTTTCCTTTCCTATCTTAGAATTATTATCATATATTTTACTTCTACATATGCTGTAAGCTGAACATGACATTTGAAAATGATTTTTGCTTTAAATTACCAATTAAAAAAGAGAGTTAAAATAATGATAAATAATTATACTGAACCATATATTTTGCATTTGTCACTTTTTATTCCTTTAAATTGATTCAAATTTCTAGCTGTCATCCTCTTTCTGCCTGAGGGACTTTGCTTCACATTTCCTATAATACAGTATTCAGGTGATGCATCCTTATGGATTTTGTATGCCTAAGAAAATCTTTATTTTGTACCCATTTTTGAAAGGCATTTTGTCTGAGTATAGAATTTTAGATTGTTAGAGCCCCTTCCAACTCCACTTCCCAGGACTTTAAAGCTATTGTTTCACTTTTGGATTACACTGTTTCTAACACGAAGTCTGTAAGTATTATCTTTTTCTTTTTCTTTTTTTTTGTATATATTTTTTATTGGAGTTTGATTTGCCAACATATAGCATAACACCCAGTGCTCATCCCATCAGGTGCCCCCCCCTCAGTGCCCATCACCCAGTCACCCCCCCCACCTCCCTTTCCACTACCCCTTGTTCATTTCCCAGAGTTAGGAGTCTCTCCTGTTCTGTCACCCTCACTGATATTTCCCACTCATTTTCTCTCTTTTCCCCTTTATTCCCTTTCACTATTTTTTATATTCCCCAAATGAATGAGACCAGAATAGAGAATCCAGAAATGGGCCCTCAACTCTAAGGTCAACTAATCTTCGACAAAGCAGGAAAGACTATCCACTGGAAAAAGGACAGTCTCTTCAATAAATGGTGCTGGGAAAATTGGACAGCCACCTGCAGAAGAATGAAACTAGACCATTCTCTTATACCAGACACAAAGATAAACTCATAATGGACGAAAGATCTAAATGTGAGACAATAATTCATCAAAATCCTAGAGGAGAACATAGGCAACACCCTTTTTGAACTTGACCACAGCAACTTCTTGCAAGATACATCTATGAAGGCAAGAGAAACAACAGCAAAAATGAATTATTGGGACTTAATCAAGACAAAAAGCTTCTGCACAGCAAAAAAAACAGTCCACAAAACTACAAGACAACCTCCAGAATGGGAGAAGATATTTGCAAATGACATATCAGATAAAGGGCTAGTATCCAAGATCTATAAAGAACTTATTAAACTCAACAGCAAAGAAACAAACAATCCAATCATGAAATGGACAAAAGATGTGAACAGAAATTTCACAGAGGAAGACATAGACATGGCCAACAAGCACATGAGAAAATGCTCCGCATCACTTGCCATCAGGGAAATACAAATCAAAACCACAATGAGATATCTTTTTCCTTTGTAGGTAATATGTCCTTTTCTTCTATGGTTTTTACAAAGATTTTTCTCTTTATTACTAAGTGTTAAATAATGTGATTATGGCATGTGCTGGTATAATTGTCTTCATTTTTCTTCTTAGGATTTTCTGAATTTCTTGGGTCTGTGTGTTTATAATTTCATCATAGTTTGACAAGTTTTAGTCATTATTTCTTCAAATATTTTTTCTTTATTCCTTTATTTTTTGAAAAAAAAAGATTTTATTTATATTTATTAGGTAGAGAGTAAAAGAGAGAGAGTGAGAGAACAAGTAGGGGAGAGGGGCAGAGAGAGGGGAAGAAGCAGATGCTTCTGTTGAGCATGTAGACTGATGTGGGACTCGATTCCAGGACCTTGAGATCATGACCTGAGCCAAAGGCATAAGCTTCACTAACTGAACCACCCAGGCACCTTCTTTATTCCTTTGCTTTTCTCCTTTTCCTGGGACTCTGATTATATGTGTATTAGGTTGCTTCATGTTGTCCTATGGCCCCCTGATAGTTTGTGCACTTTTGTCTGCAGTGTACCAACTGCGGGCAACCTCATGTCGTACATTTTTCATTTTGTACATTGCATTTTTCATTTGAGAACTTTAATTTGGATCTTTTTAATATCTTTTGTTAACTATCCTTTCATAACTATAGCTCACAGTATAGTTTTTTTTTAAAAAAAACTTTATTTATTTGAGAGAGAGAGAGAGAGAGAGCGCACATGGGGAGGAGGGGCAGAGGGAGATGGAAAAGCAGGCTAGCAGGCTCTCCACTGAGCAGGGAGCCTGATGTGGGGCTCGATCCCAGGACCCTAAGTTCATGACCTGAGCTGAAAGCAGATGCTTAACTGATTGAGATACCCAGGCACTCCTATATCCCACAATTTTCATAATTATCTCCCATAACTATCTTTATTATGCTCCTGATTTTCTCTATCATCTGAAACACTGGGCTATATTTATAATAACTGTTTTTATCTAGTGATTCCATTATCTGCATTCTTCATTTCTAGATGTGTTTTTTTATTGATTGATTTTATTCCTCGTTATAAATTCGTTTCCTGATTCTTCGCATGCTTGGTAATTTTTTGATGGGATGTCAGACTTGTGAGCTTTTACATTGTTAGGTGTGAGATTTCTTCTCTTTCCTTCTCTTTTTCTTTTGTATCCCTCTAAATATTTTTTTAGTTTTGCACTGGGATGTACTCAAGTTACTTGGAAATAGTTTGTGGCTTGCTTTGACGCTTTGTCAGATGGATCCAAAGCAGACTTCAGTCTATAGCTAAGTTGGATCAACTTCTGAGTCAATACTCTTTTGAATATCTAAGTTCAATGCCTCATATGTTATGAGGTCTGCATTTGATTGCTAAGGCTGCCATAATAAAATACCATACACTGAGTGGGTTAAACAATAAATATTTATTGTCTTATAGCTCCAGAGGCTAGAAGTCCAAGATCACAGTGTCAGCAGGGTTGGTCCACATGTTCTCTTCTTTTTTTTTTTTTTTTTTTAAATTTTATTTATTTATGGTAGGCACACAGTGAGAGAGAGAGAGAGGGGCAGAGACACAGGCAGAGGGAGAAGCAGGCTCCATGCACCGGGAGCCCGACGTGGGATTCGATCCCGGGTCTCCAGGATCGCGCCCTGGGCCAAAGGCAGGCGCCAAACCACTGCGCCACCCAGGGATCCCCACATGTTCTCTTCTTACAAGGACAGATATCATATTAGACTTAGGTCCCATCCTACAGGCCTCTTTTTAACTTGGTCTCATCCTTAAAAACCCTAGGCCAAATGGAGTCTGAGATACTAGGGTTAGGGCTTCAGCATATGAATTTTAGGAGCGCACAATATATCCCACAGCGAAGTCTTTCCACTCTGCATCAAGCAGACCACTAGCTGGTCTTTTGTGAGCTCTAGTCTTGTCTGAGTCCTGCCTGCTTTTTCTACCTTTTTTCTCTGGCCTTGATAGTTTCTTCATAAAGTTTTGCCAATTAATTTTCAGTCAAATACTCAAGGACAATCTAAGATAGACAGAGCTCCCATTCTCTAGGTAATTTTCTCTTTTCCTTTGATGTTCTTCTCCTTGAATTCTAGCCACTTTGGACTCTTCTAACTGTGACTACTGTCTTCTCAACTCAGGGCACCCTCCACCCCAGGCTCTGTTTGGCTTTTTCCTTCCTGAAGTACACGCTGGAAACTCTTTACAGACCCTAATGTGGAGCACCTGTAGCTCTCGCCTCATTTGTTTTCCCATTTCCAGGGATCACTCTCCTGTTCTGCCTATTGTCTGAAAATGATTATTTCCTGTATCTTTCCTCTTATTTGATTATTTAAGTTGGAAAGATTAATCTAGTCTGTTATTCTCTCATGCCAGAAGTGGAAGGCAGCAAAACTACTTTTCTTATCACACTATTAGTATGCATACACATAATATCATACCTGCTCATAATTTGTGTCTTCCTTTATTTATTAGTTAATCCTTACTGAGACCTTGCTCTGTCCAGGACAAGCAGTTAATTAACACTTAATAAGACATCTTACCTGCTCTGAAGAGATTGTCAGTATAGAGACAAGACAAATTTACATAAATACAGATAATTATAAAACTAAGCTCTGGGAGAACTTTTGATGGTTACCAATTCTTATCTCAGTATTTATGCTTCTTTGCAATGTGACTTCTCCTAATCCTTAAATCTGGACTAGACCTCTGCAGGGGAAATGATATTGTGTGAGTTTTGCAGCTTGAGCCTATAAGAGACTTGGAGCTTATACTTTTGCTCTCTTGGGATGCTATCTGAGATCTCCATGCAAGGACAGCCGAGTGGCCTAGTGGAGGATTGAGGCCATGTAGGACAGAACTGAGACCCTCCGTCAACAGCCCTTAGCAACTGCTAGTGCAGCAGACCCTCCAGCTGATGCAACATTGGGACTGAGCCTAGAGGTTCCCAGAAGGACATCATGATCAACCCACAGGGTCATGAAAAATAACAAATCATTTTTCTTAAGCTGCTAAATTTTGGAATGGATTGTTACACAGGAAAGTTTAATTAAAATAAAAGTGATGTTATCTCTTCCCAGAAAATGTCTACCTTAGCCTCAGCCTTAGGAAGAATTGACATCTGGGATATTGGAGGCATTTGTTTTCAGGTTATTAATTTGATGCTCAGTGCACATCTCTTTCTATTACCATGCATCACATAATCTTTCTGTTGTGTGCCCTTGACTAAATCAAAAGCTTTTTAAAAGGTCAAGGCCTTTTTCTTAATTGCATTGCAATTGCTTTGATAGGAGTGGTAGTTCAAAAAATATTTGATGATATTGATAGCAGTTTTTAAAAATCACATTTCAGTCACCTTAAGAATTACGCTAGGACCCTTAGTTGAACAGATTCTATAAATACTTATGAGGATTCTAGAAAGTGTTAGGCACTGTGATTTCTGAAGCATGATTATTGTTGTTATTATTAGCATAATTATTATTTTTTAAAATGACCACAACAATCCTATGAGTAGTATCCTGACTTTACAGTTATGGTATCTGAGTCTCAGAAAAGGGAAATCTTTGTTTAAACATACATGGTTGATAAATGGCAGAACTGAGATGAGAGCCCATGTATCCTAATCCCAAGGACAGAGCTTTTTACAATTGCTACACAGAAACAGGCAGGTAAGATGATTGCTATGTTGTCTTAAGAGCTGTGCTTTGGGAAATCAGTTGGAATGAAACCACAATAGGACCTTTTCCTTCAGGGGTCTTGGTGCAAAGCATATTATAGGAAATGTGAATTAGCGTAGGGCCACTGAGGTGTGGAGGGTGTGTGTGTGATCACACTGCATTTGGGTGATAGGCTCTCCCCAGTGACTCCCCAGGAGGAGTAGCATTGGTCTGATGTTACCCTTATTTCTGACCATTTGCCTCCTTTTCTTATTGAGCCTCAGGACCTAGTTTCAAGAAGTAGCAATACAAGATTATCCAGTGGAATGCTTTCCAACCAATTCAGCAGGATCATTGGGGTAAAGAAGATAACTGGGTAGAAAACATTTCTATTTGACACAGTTTTTGGATGCTCTTAATGCAACTGAACTATGAGTGTGAAGCTTCTGAGATCTTCTGCAATTTGGGTTAACCCCATGATCCCACAGACAAGAGGAAAACACAACATTAAAATGTCAGAAAAATATGTGGACTACTTTTCCTAAGTTTTCCCTTTAGAAAGGATCTAGGATCCTTTATGATACATGTGGAAATAAGTCTAAGAGAAAAATTGGAAAAAATCAGTGTCCAGAGAATGGGGACTGTCTTCAAAAGCATGAAAAATTTAGCTAAGTACATGCTAAAAAGTTTATCCATTCAGTTAATAATGATGATGCTAATAATGTTAATCATAACTAATGTATATTAAAGGCTAACTTTGTTTCAGGTTCTATGTGAAACTCTGGGTTTAGTAATAGTGAAATTAAGAAATAGACAAATAGATACGTGTTTGCTCATGGAATTGAAACCTAGTTGAAGGAGACCGACTTTAAACAAGTAAGTGCACAAATACATATATAATTGCAAATAATGGTAAAAGCTATGAAGGAAGAACTGGGTGCTATGATAAAAAAACAAGGAACATATATGTTGGGTTATAGGTCGAGAAAGGCACAAGATTTGACTAAAGCCTTGGGACCCAGAAAAACTAGATCGGATAGAAACAGTCTGATTTTGTCTGGGGTATAAGAGAAGAGGAAGACATCCAGGGCTAGGAGAGAAAATTCTGCTGTGACTCTCAAATGCGTTGGTCAAGAAGCTTCCAGCTCTGGAAGTAATTGCAAAAAGTACGAAGACCATTGACTCATGTGAAGTCAAGCAGCTAGAAATGATTTCCCTGTGTCCTCTTAGAGCTGGGATTCCATGGCCCGGATTAACCTCTGTCCAGGACAGGTGGTGGAAGTAAAGGCACTAACAAACCATTGGGCTGGAGGGGGCTGTCACGATCATTCCCAAAGCAGCCTTCCTCCAGTCCATGCTGTGACTTGAATGGCAGTATTCATATTTTCTTTGAAATAAAGTCTAAATTCCCAAACATTTGAAAAATCTGTCCTCCAGGAGCCATTTTCTGAACCACCAAAGAGGACCGAACAGGCTGTGCTGACCAGCCCCAGAGACCACAAATCAAGCTGGTTCTGTAGTGAGTCACTAACCTCCAGGGCTCACCGTTCCCCTGGAGGAAACAGGATAGTCCTTGCGAACTGCTCTCCGAGAACCTAATCGTTAACCGTTCTGCAGAAAGTGTCACTCTGGTTCTGGCCGAGTTCTGTGCTCTTTGGCACTGGTGTGCAAGATCAGCGGGGGGCAGGCTGGTGGCAGTCTGGAGCGACTCTCAGTGGGAACCGGCCAAGCATATAATTATATCATGAGTCAAGCTCTCTCCAGGGATGTAAGACGACCAGAGGAAAATGAAATAACATTATATCCCACATGAATAGAGGCACTGGTGGACAAAGCTGACTCCTGAGAAAGACCACTCAGACCAAGAAGTTTCCCAGCACTTACTTAGATGCCTCATGATAGTCCTTGTGCCCCCTTCTCCCAAAAACGAAGGGATGATATGGGCACAATTTATACCTTTGCCATAAACCCGAAGGAGCAAGCGCCTGGACAACAATCCACATGGATAGATTGGATCTATCCAATCTTGATAACAGACAAAAAAGCCATTTAGCTGGAAAACTTCGTGTATCATTCAGCTCCAACTGAGCACTGTTTATTCAGGAAGACACGAGACTGATAAATGCCGTGGTGGGAATTAAAAAATATTTTTTCCCTCCCTAGGCCACTTCCAAAGGTATATTTTTATGGGTCCAGGAATAGCAGCCTGTTTGTCTTGCTTGTGCTGGTTCTCCCTCTTGTTTCTTTTTGGTCAACATCCAAAGAATTAGGCTGTTTGCACAGTGGCGACCTCGTAGCTGGAGCCAAATTAGTATGAATGGCACTCACTTTTCCTCCACAGCCTCTCCCTGCTTCCCAGATGATATAATTAGCCAGGGGACTTTTGATCAGTTCACCAAAGCAAAACAATTACAGGGCAGTCCCAGCATGGGTTATGTGGTTAGAAACATCAAAATAAGAATGACACCCTTTTCAGATGATTTCCAAAAAGGGTTATTTGAGAAACTGCAGAAACAAAGAAATACCCTGAGTGGAGAAAAGACATTGATTTTGATCTTTACCTGTCTTTGGTCATTAGCAATGTTCCTGAAGGAAGCACGCTGGGTTGGTGGACCTGGTGGCGGAATTTGGGAGGCAAGTGAAAGCCTCGAGAGAGATGGCAGTGCAAGGTGGAGGCTGCCCATCTTGGGGGAAATCAGTCAAGAGAAGCAGTTAGTGTTCAGTGTCTATTTGTTCCATGTTTCATGTTCAATTTGAACACTGATGTTATTCACTTGAGGGTGAAGTGTTGTAGTAGCAAGAGAAATACTTGAGAGAGACTGGAATTTTGGCTTCACATTTACCCTTGGGAAGTGGCTGTCCTTACAGGGAACTCTTCCTCTCATTTAGAAGTCCCTGTAGGATCAAGGGGGAACACATCTACACATCCTCATACTCATAAATAAAGATGGAGGCTACTTGGCATTAATATTGCTCCTGTGTTGCTACCCCTGAGGTGATTATATCAAATCAGTCAGTCAGCATTTATTGGCTGCCTACTTTATGTAATTAAACTAGAACTAGAACACTTTTGGAATCCAAAAAGAATGTTCTGGAAAAAAAATAACCCTGTGTCTAATAGTGGTCAATGTACAGTGTTCTGTTTCTTAATGAAGGAACTCTATGTGAGCAGGAGCAGCTCCTTTGCTCCCTTCCTCACTCTCTAGGTCCAACCGACCCTGAGAATCTCTTCAGTGATGTTAAAAATATTTAGAAGATGTAACTAACTGTAGAAGGTAATAGATACCATCTCCCTCTCCCTTTGTAAATGGGCTACAACGATTGCCATTTAATTCTGACCATTTGAGATTCAATTCTTTGAGTATTGCAGGAATATTTTAGTTTTCCAAGTCATCTGTAACCATATTTCTTTTGAGTTTTCTCTCGCATTTCACACTTCTATTTTTTTATTTTATTTTATTTTTTGCATTTCACATTTCTAAAATTGAGATGCACCTTGAAACCAATTGATATATATATATATATATAACCTGAAAGTGTTTTCATCCCCCTGTACGATTATGGAACTGATGAAATTGATTTAAGGAAGTAAGAGAAAAGATAAGTGGGTCTCGAGGTAAAGGACTTCTGAGGTAAAGGTGTATTATGGACTAAATTATGTCCCCTCCCCCACCCAATTCATAAATTGAGGTCCCAACCTCAAATATCTCAGAATGCAACTGTCTTTGGAGATAGGATCTCTAAAGAGGTAAAATGAGATCATTAGGGTGGACGCTAGTTTAGTATGACTGGTATCCTTATACGAAGAGACTATTAGAACAAAGATACACGCAGATGGAAGACCATGTAAAGACGCAAGGAGAGGAAGACCATCTATAAGCCAAGAAGTGTGGCCCTCAGAGGAAACCGACACTGTTGACACCTTGATCTTGGACTTGTAGCCTCCAGAACTGTGAGGAAATGAATTTCTGTTGCTCAAGCCCCCCAGTCTGTGGCACTTTGCTGTGGCAGCCCTCACAAGCAACTCTAATGTGTTATTAGTTAAGGGTAGAGTGAAGAGAGCTTGGTAGGCAGCAAGGCCCATGGGGAGGGAGCCATGGGGCCAGAAGACAGAGGGAGAGGCTTAGGAATTCTTTATATAATGTCAAAAAGTGGCCATTTTCAGATGTCAGATCTCACCATGGAGACAAACACCGGCTCCTTCTCTAACTTTATAAAATGGCAGATGACTATCCTTAGTCTTGTCATTTTGCTTTTTCATCAAATACCAGCCCTCTCCAGAGGCCTCTTTCTTCCCCAGAACTTCATTCTGACTGGTCAGTTTTTCCTTCCTCTTTTACCTGATTGCGGCTGTCTCTGTATAAAGCCAAAATAGCAGGTCAGTTCTGTTAATTCACTTGGGAAAAGAGATCACTCAGATTGGCGGGTAAGATCCAGGTACAACTGTAGACGCTGTCCTGAAAAGAGCCTTTTCTTTTTCCATCCCGTTTTCCAGGCTTCTTTTCTGAATATTATCTTTTAAAATTGTCCAACCATTATTTATAGGATCTCTGCAAAACAGCTTTAGATGCTCTTGGTAGAGGAGATGTGGTAGGGAATCAAATTAGATTGGGTCACAAGGGAAAGTGTCTGTAAGAAATATGAATGGGACCCCGGGGAAATGAAAATTGAAGAGAAACCAGACTTGAGCTGAAGATTCTTTATTTTGCCAAGTTGGACTTGGATTATGTCATCATATGTAATTTCAAGGAATGGGCAAACTAATTTGGATGAAAGAAAAAGTGATCTGACTTGTTTCCCAAAGCATAGTGAACCAGTGCGAGAGATTTTTCTTGGCTGCAAATAAATATTCCTGTTATCTTTTTCCTGCGCTATCCACTCTCATAAAGCTCATTGCTTTTCATTCTAAATGAGATGCAAAATGCGGGAATCACATGAAGATAATAATTTTCAGTGTTTATCTTACTTTCTCACACTTTGCTATTAATACTATCATGTTGCATCCAACTAAAAGTGAAATTTTCCTTCTTATGAAAGCTGCAGGATATATACCATATATAGAATGCCTCTTCTTCATTGAGGGGGGCACTTGATGGGATGAGCACTGGGTGTTATGCTATATGTTGGCAAATTGGACTCCAATAAAAAAAAAGAATGCCTCTTCTCACCTAAAATTATATTTTATGCTTCTTCTGTATTTCCTAAAAAGTATAGCCCAGTCCTGAGTACTTTGTAGATGTATCAGTTTGCTGTTGCTGAGTAACAAACCAACTCAAAACTTAGCATCTTAAAACAATAAAAAATTATTCAGCTCATGATCTGTGGGTCAGCAATTTACACTGGGCTATTTTGGTAGCACTATTTATCTGTGCCAGACTTGGCTGTTCTCAACTGGGTTCATTCAAGCTTCTGCAGTCAATTGTTAGAATAGCTGGACACAGACTGGTTGTTGGCCTGGGAACCTCAGCTCCCCCTTGGGCTGTCCCTTACCTGGCAGGGTGACCTGGACTTGTTCCTGTAGCAGCTGGGTTTTAAGAGAGGCAAGCAGGTAAGCTTCAATGTAAGCTTCAAAGCTTTTTTACAACTCTGCTAATGCATCGGTACAAGGGCCAAAGGAAATCACATGGTGGGGCCCAGAGTCAGTGAGAAGCCACTGCCAAAGGATGAGGATGTAGGAAGGGTGAACAAATTGGAGCTGTTGCTGCAGTCAGTCCACAAGAGTAGGTATTTCAAAAGTTTGTTTGATAAGGAGAGTCAAAGGCATCTAATTTTTCCTACTTCCATAAAATCGTGTGCAGACAATTGAGAAACTCTTGCATTGCCAAGGGACATATATGCCATCATTTAAATAACATTTCCTTTTCTTCTGAGAGCAAGAAATTACAGAAACCAGTCATGGATTGAATATTTGTCCTAAAATGCATATTTGAAGACTTAACTCCCAGTGAGGCTATATTTAAAGATGAGTCCTCTAAAGAAGTGATTAAGATGAACTAAAGGTAGGGCCGTATTTTGCCAGAATTAGTGTCCTTATAAGAAGAGACACCAGAGGGATGCCTGGGTGGGTCAGTGCATGAAGCGTCTGCCTTCGGCTCAGGTCATGGTCTCGGGCTCCTGGGATCGAGGCCCATGTTGGGATCCTTGCTTGGTGGGGAGCCTGCTTCTCCCTCTCCCTCTGCCTCTCCCTCTGTTCATTCTCTCTCTCTTTCAAATAAATAAATAAATCTTAAAAAAAAAAAGAAGAGACACCAAAGAGCCTCCCTCTCTCCCCCCTCTCTCCCACCCACCCTGCACATACACTGAGGAAAAGGCCATGTGAGGACATAGTGTAAAGGCAGTCGTCTGAGGCCAGGAAGAGAGCTCTTGCTGGCACTTTGATCATGGATTTCTAGTCTCCAGAACTGGACAAATACATGTTCAAACCACCCAGCCTATGGTATTTTGTTACGGCAGCTCCAGCAGACTGGTACAAAGCTACAAAAGAAAAAGCTTGATAAGAAAACAGTTAGATTTTTATTTTTATTGATTTATTTGTAAAGATTTTATTTATTTATTTGACATAGAGAGAGCCACAAGCAGGGGGAGCGGTGGAAGAGGCAGAAGGAGAAGCAGACTCCCTGCTGAGCAGGGATCCTGACGTGGGGCTCGATCCCAGGACCTGGGGCTCATGACCTGAGCCGAAGGCAGCTGCTTAACTGACTGGGCCCCCCAGGTGTCCCCCAAAAGTTAGATTTTTAATGGGATATGAATTTGAGAACATTAAACTTTTTTTGTGGTGATAAAGCTGGTCAATTAATCAATCTACCAACCAATCAAGGACACTGAAACCATCTGTACCCTGTTCTAAGAAAGTCACAGTTACCTTAAACGTACACAATATTATATGTTGATTATATCTCAGTGAAGCTTGGGAAAAAGTCACGGTTAACATATATTAAGCATTTAACCATTTGTCTGGCACTTTACTCATATTACAATCTTTAATCATCTCCACAAACCCAAGAGGGTTATTATTCTTACAATTTTGCAGGTGAGAAAGCTTAGGTCTAGAAAAGTTCATTATTTGTCTTGAATAGCACCGCCCACAAATGGCAGAGTGGACATTCAAATTGTGGTCTGTCTCCAGGGCCATTGAATGGTCATCACTCATTGTGCACATTGTCACTCCCCAGAGCTGCTTCCAACACCCTCCAGGGAGGGGCACCTGGGTGGCTCGGTGGTTGAGCGTCTGCCTTTGGCTCAGTTTGTGAACATGGGGTCCTGGGATCGAGTCCCGCATCAGGCTCCCCATAGGGAGCCTGCTTCTCCCTCTGCCTATGCCTCTGCCTCTCTCTATGTGTCTCTCATGAATAAAAATACAAAACAAAACAAAAAATACCCTCCAGGGAGAAGGCAATGGAGACTCTACAGGATATGACTTTTTTTTTTTTTTTTTTGGCTAGGCTCCGCACTGAGTGTGGAGCCCAATATGGGGCTCGAACTCAAGACTCTGAGATCAAGATGTGAACTGAGATGGAGAAGTCGGGTGTTTCACCAACAGAGCCACCCAGGCGCCCCTGGGAAGTGGCATTTCTACTTGGGTGCTTCCTGTTCTGCTCACCAGAACTCCTTCTTTCTCTTTTCTGTTCCAGCTTCTTTAGATGCCCAAATTCATTATACTTTTGCCTCCACACCTGGTGCCTGTTCAAGTCGTAAAATAGTTTAACAGGGCAAAGTATCTTTGGCCAGGTAGGAAGTTAACTGTACTTTTAACCAGGGGTACAGTTAACAACCCTTGTCAACTAATCCAACAAGATGACAATGAGGCAATGCTGAAGAACCCCCTCCCCATATCTAGGAGTTGTCCATCAAATATGGAAGGCATTGAGAGGGACGATGCAGTGGGAGGAAGCCACATTTCCGAGAGTAGATGGTAGTTGACAAGGGGCAACTAGGGTTATAAGGCAGGGGGAGAGGTTTTAAGGCTTTTAGAGATCTATGGATGGTATAATCAGTTGCCTGAGATGCATTAATTAGGTCTTTTATATGCCTCTGTGAATCTAAACCAATGTGAATTCTTTGCTCTCTTGAGTAGAGGTGATATAATTGGAGGAAAATCAGATGATGAAAGCAAACACCCCAAAACACTTGACACTATGTGGAAAAGGAACTATTATGCCAACGATCAGGGTCTTGGTCTCCTTGGGCACACACCGATAGGGAGGAGGGTTGGGACCAAGGGATGTGGGAAAACTAAAAGGACACATCATTGTTTACTCTTCAGGGGAAAGAGCCCAGGGCAATTATCAAAGCCGCCAGGGCAATTAGAGACCCTGGGGGAACTCTGGTAATGTTTTTTGGCCTTAGTAGAAAGTAACTGGAAAAAATGAGCCCGCATGGTTAGCACAGGAAATCTCAGATCACTTTGCCTCGGGGCACCTCACACCCTGTTACCAAACAATGGTGTCTCAGACTCTGCATGTGGCAGCAAGTCTGTGTCATCATTTTCTCCATGGGCGAGTGTGGCTTGGAAACGGTAGTGTGTCTGTCATTTAGGAGGAACATCCCTGGGATGGAACACCCATTTGAAAGGAGCAGAAGATTAAGAGGTGAACCTGACTTTTGCCATTGTAAACCCCAAGTTGTCCTGGACGGTCTGTCAAAGTGGTTGCTAATGGAAAGTCTGGCTCCCGGAGCTCATTAGGGCCTAAGGCTAATGAAGTCAGTGGCACTGGTCCTGTTAAATTCCTTTTCCTCTTCACAGGAAAACATTGCTCTCAGAGTCCGAGGTGGCCACCGTGTGGGTGCAGAGGAGTGTGAATGGAGACCAGCTCAAGCCAGAGGTACTACTGTCCTGTTAGCTCGCTGGGAGTGGCTCGGGGTGGTTAGGCCATATCACCACATATTCAGAAGAGGATCGAAAGCAAAGCAAGCCCAGGCTTTGGGGGATGAATTCAGTAGCTGTGGATATTCAGGATAATCCAAGTTCAGACCTTTTTCCTCATTATTTGGATCATACTCACACATAATGAGTATGATCACATACTCACATAATGACTTCCCTTGACTTACTTTTTTTTTTCTTTTTTAAGTACAGTTTTAGACTGAGTCTAAACGTCTAAAGTCAACCAGAGTCAGGGGATTATTAATCTGCAGAATTTGATTCCCACAGACAAGTAATTTCAGTACATCCCAGGACAAACCCACCCATTATATTATTCATTTAATCATGTTGCTGTCTTCTTATTTTCATTTATTTTTTATTTTTGTTTTTGTTTTTGTTTTTCATTTATTTTTTTAAAGAGTGAAGAGAAATCTTTATTTTTAAAAATTAATTAATTTATTAATTTATAGACAGAGAGTGTGTGTACAGGGAGAGGGGCAGAGAGAGAGAGAGAATCTCAGCAGATTCTTTTGCTGAGTGTGGAGCCCTACATGGGGCTCACTTCACAACCCTGAGGTCATGACTGAAATCAAGAGTCAGTTATTCATTTGATTGAGCCCCCTAGGTGCCCCCATGTTGCTGTCTTTTTTAAAATAGACTTTTTTTAGAACAGTTTAAGATTTACAGAAAAGTTATAGAAATAGTACAGAGACCTACTGTTATACCCTACACCCAATTTCCTTTATTATGGAATCTTACATCAGTACGGTTTATTTGTTACAATGAATGATTGAATACTGATAGATTACTATTAACTAAAACCCATAGTTTATTCAGATTTTCTTTGTTTCTAACCAATATCCTTTTTCTGTTCTCGAATTTCCTTTGGAATACCACATCATGCTTCGTTGTCATGTCTCCTTAGGCTTCTCCTGGCAGGGACAGTTTCACAGACTTTTCTTGTTTCTGGTGACCTCAACAGTTTTGAGGAGTTGTCAGGTGTTTTTTTTTTTTTTTTTTTCAAAATGTCCCTTTATTAGAAATTGTCTAATATTTTCCCTCACGATTAGAGGGGTTTAGCAGTGTTGATACTGACTTTGATTATCTGGCCGCGGTGGTGTTTGTTGGGTTTCTCCATTGTAAAGTTATTCTTCATCCCCCCCTGTTTCCATACTGTATCCTTTGGAAGGAAGTCACCATGCCCAACCCATAGCTAGGGACTGAGAATTTATGCTCTCCCTCCTTGAGGATGGAGTATGTATGTAAATTGTTTGGAATTCTTCATGGGAGATTTGTCTCTTCTTCATTCACTTATCTACTCGATCATTTATTTATATCAGCATGGACTCATAGAGATCTATTTTCTACTTTAGGCTGTATAGCCCATGATTATTTATTTTGTTGCTAAATTATTGCAGCTTTGGCTATTAGAAGTCTCTCATTTGGTTCCTACATTCCTCTGGTGTAGCCCATATCACATATTTTTTTTTTTGAGCACTTCTTTACCTTTGGGCACTATAACATGCTTCAGGATCATGTTGTACATTTCCTGCTCCAGTCCCAGAACCAACCATTTCTTTAAGGAATAAAAGGGCTCCCTTTATTGCAGAATAGTATTAGAAAGCAAGATCGAGTGCTGGGTGTATTCCTTGCAATCAGAGCATCTTTGTTTCTTGGCTCTCTCAGCTAACAGAGTCAGGAAATACATGTGTGTGAATACTAACCCATGTATAGACACATATCCATAAATATTTCTCTATATAACCATCTGAATCTATATTAAGCTACCCATGAGATCATACTGATGTTTTGAATGCTAATCATTACCATATGGATCATTCTAGCATCTCCCCTTACTTATCTGCAAAGCAGTGAGATACTTGGTCCCCCCCATCTCCCATCTATTTTCCTAATTGTTCAGTTCCAGGCTATATGAATAGGAGTATCAGATTTGTTGATTCATACCCCTATGGAAGACAACTTAATTTAGTAGAGTTTGGTGATTTATGTGCCGTTCCTTTTGTCTCTAGTCTTGAGGACGCAAATCATTTCCAAAATTGCTTAGGTCAGCATCATTGCCCGTCTTCCCTACAGTGAGGTTATGTCATACATTTGTAATATAATTTAATTTTCTTATCGCAGTCTGCTTTCTTTTCTGGGATCTCTGATCTCCTAAATGATTTTTTTGTATATGTTTTTATTGGAGATGGATTTGCCAACATGTAGCATAACACCCAATGCTCATCCCTTCAAGTGCCCCCCTCAATGCCAGTCACCCAGTCACCCCATCCTCCTAAATGATTTTTTAAAGATTCACCTACATTAAGGTTTTCTCTTAGTGCTGTAAGTTCTGTTGGTTTTGGCAAATGATGTTGTGAATCCACCAGCACAGCATTGCATAGAATTGTTCCACTGCCATGAAAAAGCCCTGAGTTTTGCCTGTTCAAGTCTCCCCCAGCCCCCAACACCCTGGCGATCACTGCAATTTTTACTGTATGTAATCTTGCCTTTTCCAAAATGTTATATACTTAGAATCATATACCATGTAGCCTTTTCAGATTGGCTTCATCCCCTTAGCAATAAAAAAGTAAGATTTGTACATGTCTTTTCAGAGCTTGATAGTACATTTCTTTTTATCATAGAATAACATTCCATGTTATGGATTTACTACAGTTTGTTCATCCACTTATCTCTTGAAGGACATCTTGGTTCCTTCTGATTTAGGGTGATTATGAATAAAGCTGCTATAAACATTATATAATTTTGCAAATCAACTATTGAACACCTCAAAACTTGACTGCTGGATCATGGGATGACTATGTTTAGTTTTTTTTTTTTTTAATGTTTAGTTTTATAAGAAACTACCAGACTGTCTTTCAACGTGGCTGGATCCTCCTAGCAATGAATGAGAATGCCTGTTGCTCCCCATCCTGCCAGCGATTGGTAAAGTGTTTTAGGTTTTAGCCATTTTCCTGTAGGATGTACTGTATGTAATCATGCACTTTGTATTAATATATTAGAAATCTACAAATCTGTTTTGTACCTTTTATACTGTTGGATACTTATAATCAAAACTTTTACTTAGTATTAAATAAATTTAGTCTTACTAGAAAATTAAAAAAAAGATTTTAGCCATTTTAATATGCATAGTGAGAGCCCATTGTTTTAATTTGCAAGTCTCTATTGACAAATGATATTGAGCACTTTTTTTTGCCATCTGTACATCTCCTTTAGTGATATATTAGATCATTTGCTATTTTTAAAAAAAGATTTTATTCATTTATTCATGAGAGACACAGAAAGAGAGGCAGAGACACAGACAGAGGGAGGAGCAGGCTCCGCGTGGGGAGCCCTATGTGGGACTCAATCCCAGGACCCTGGGATCACCACCTGAGCCAAAGGGAGATGCTTAACCCCTGAGCCACCCAGGTGCCCCCATTTACCATTTTTTAAATTGGACTTTTTGTGTACTTTTTTTTTTTTGTTTTGTTTTACGAGATTTTGTGTATGTGTGTATTTTAGATACAAGTTCATTATCAGGTGTTTGTATCATATATATTTTATCCAAGTCTGTGGCTTGTCTTTTCATTACCTGCTAGGAATTTTTGCAATTTAAATTTTACATTTAGGTTTTTTGATCCATTTTGAGTTAATTTCTATGAAAAGTGTAAGATCTGTATCTAGATTAATTTTTTTTTGCATATGAATGTCCATTCGTTGAAAAGATGATTCCTTTTCCATTGAATTTCAATTGGCTATATTTGTGTATATGTATTTCTGGGGTCTCTGTCCAGTTCCACTGATCTCCGTATCTATTGTTGTGTTCATATTATGCTGTCCTCATTACTGTGGGTTTATAATTTTTTTCTTTTTCAGTATTTTCCTATTTCTTTGCCTTTCCATATAAATTTTAGAGTCTATTAATATCTACAGACAGATGTGCTGATAAGATGAAGGGAAAGGGAAGCATTCTATAATATTATGATTAAATCTAAAATTTCTTTCTGAGCCTGTGATCTTGAGCTGTTTCCTCTGCCAGGGTTTCTTAGCTCCTCCCTCCATGTCTGTTTAGGTAAGCAGAAAGATTAGAAGAGTTGAAGTCAGGTAAAAGCCTTCTGCTTCTTCTGCTTAAGGGGGATAATGCTCTGATATATTCTTTTTCCCTGAAGAGGAAGACTTTGTTATGTAGAATGTTCTGGGTGTATTTCAAAATTGTCCCTTTTACCTCCCCAAGCCAGAGCCAGGGCACATATTCCTTAGCTCTTCGCCAGGAGACTCTGATAGGTTTTGTATAGGTAAAGCTTAAAAATGAAGGTTGTTCTCTAAGACTTCAGTTCCTAGGATTTTCTTACTGGCATGAACGTCTACACAGCCTCCAGCAATTTTTCAAAATTACCATGGTTCCTACCAGTTTTTGGTTCTAGTAAAATTACTCTAAGTAAGCAGATCTTGGTTGTTATTCTCTGTATTCACCTGTCACTGCCAAGTTTGGGTAGTGTTTGATGTTGGATGGTGGCTTTTCTTGCAACCTTAGTTCTTTGATGGCTCCAAGAAGAGTTCTTGGTTTTCAAGTTCTTCATCTTTTTTTCTTGTAAAGATGGGAGTGATGACTTCTTTTTTTTGGGGGGGGGGACTGATGACTTCTAAGCTCTTTAAATGTTAGGGCTAACACGGAAAGTTTCCATGTTATTTATTTAAACCCTTGGTGAAATAATACTCCACATCTCTAAGGGACAGAATGAAGTTATACCTCCTTACCTTATCTTAACTATATTCCATATAAAACTTGGTTTGGAAACATAAAGTGGGTTGCTCAAGCGTCTCATGGCCAGTTGGCTGCTACCTTGGAGGCAGAAATCCCTAGCCTGGGACTACTTCACTTATAACAATTATGTGTCTGCTTGAACTAAGTTAACCACAGCCCATTTAAAACATCAATATCTACATTATATACGGATATTTGGGCCAAAGGAGTCAAGACCAAGGATTAGGGTCGTAGGTAGGAATAGAGCAACCTTAACATTTTTTTCCCATCTCCCATTCCTATTTTAGGATTTCTCCTACTTGCTTGGCCATTTGGTTGGCCCTTGAGATATAAAGAGACATGTGGACCAAAAGGGAGAAGCATAAAAGGGAAAATAAAAGGAAGACAGGCCTGTAAGACGTGTTGTTTTTGTTTTCTACTCACAAAGAAGAAAGAAAGAGTAGATTGGAGAAACAGCTTCCTCCACTCTTGAATCCATTTTTTTAAAGATTTTATTTATTTATTCATGAGACACACACACACACACACACACACACACACACAGAGGCAGAGACACAGGCAGAGGGAGAAGCAGGCTCCATGCAGGGAGCCCGACATGGGACTTGATCCCGGGTCCCCAGGATCAGGCCCTGGGCTGAAGGTGAAGCTAAACCGCTGAGCCACCTGGGCCTCCCTTGAATCCATTTTGATGATGTTTTGGGGTGCTCTTGCCCCATAAATGTGCCATCTGAGTGGTGAAGTCCTTCACTTGGATGTGGATATCATCCTTGGTCCCTATAACTCAGTCAGCACAGCCATCCTTGATGTCAGACTGACTTTATTCCTGGCTCCCTCTCCTACCTGCTGTGTGATTTTGGGCAAGTTACTTGAACTCTCTATGCCTCAATTCTCTCATTGGTAAAATACCCCTCAAAATGTTCATGTATGAATTAGATGAAGATATTGATGCTTACACATCTGTATCTGTTAGAACATGGTGTCGGTGTGTAGTAAGCACTGGATAAATGCTGTTATTGTAACCATTCCTGGTCCATTTTGCTTCCATCAGCCCTATTTGTATGTGATCGGTTCAGTGACTTTCTCTCCAGGACTCATTTTAGCTTTCCTGAGCATAGATAGATAACCACAGGCTAGTGGAGAGGATGATCTTTTGACCAGCTTTATATTCCTTTTAAACTGCTGGCATCTAAAATTAAGTCCAACCTCAGACTTTTAAGAGTCTCACTAATTTACTGAGTCCAGCAAACAACTCCCTGTGCCTGGTGCCTCCAGGGTGTGATACAAGACGGACCTTTCTGGTTTGGCACTGGCTTCCCTGATAAACTCCTTCTACTCCCTACCCACTCACCCTTCTCTTATATGAAATTATATTCTTTGGCCATAGCATTTCATGTAATTGTAGCATTTAGTTTTGAACCTGTGCCCAGAGGTCTGTGGGCAATGGGCATGTTTAAGAAATCCAATAAATGAAAGGAAATAAATGTACAGAGTGAAAAGTAAATGGGCCAACACTATTCGGAGAAAAACCCCAAAGTGACTGCTTTCTGCTAGAACGGGAATAATTTTAGAACAAGTCAGTAATATAAACAAAGTTAATGAAAACATTTTGCTTAGTAAATACACCGGGTTTGTGCTTTCTACCTTTCTCCTGGGTCTTTGCTTTATAAGAGGCATCATTATGACCCTCTTCTGGTGAATAAAGTACCTTGACCAGAAGCCAAGGTAGGTCAGCCTTTTCCTACATTCAGCTCTCAGGTGACCAAGGAGGTGGTGGACTAATTTAATTTTCCTTTACCAGCTCCTCTGAGTAAGGCAATGCACACACAGAGTGTACACAAATGGGGAAGCTCCCAATCGGCTTGTAAAACCTTCTTTCATTGTTGACTTTGTCCCTGGATGTGCCTTGGTGGCCTTAATTTCTGTGCTGCTCCCTCCTTGATGTAATTAAGTGGCTCCCCGAGAGACCGATCACATGGATACCCTCTTCCCCACTAGGCCGCACCAGGGTCAGGAAGCACTCATACCTGTGTCCTTCACTTATTTTACCATCTGATTTTTTTTTCTTGTTAAGAAGTATACTCTTTTCCTGAAACCAGGACAACTGAGCGCTTGCCATGTACAAGGCACCATATGAGATAAGAGCTTTCTCGTGCCTTCCCTCCCCTCTACCCAAATTACAGTCCACTCTTTATTTGCAATTCCCCTAAGGAGCCATGCTCTCTCCTAGTTCTGGGCCTTTTACTTGTTGCTGTTTCTAGACCTGAAAATCCCTTCTCCTCCTTCATTATTAAGTCTCAGCATCAGTCATTCCTGTTCCTCACTCAGGACCTTACATGGACATCTTCTCCTCTGGGAAGCCTTCCCTGATACGCCACAGCAAAGTTGGCACGTGTGCCCCTCCTGTGCACTCCTACAGCCCTTCATGCCCCTCCATCATGGTAGCAGTTCCCATAGTGGATATAACTGCCTACCTGGCTGTCTCTACCACAGCCCCATCCAAAAAGGTCTCCTGGTTTTCTGGACCCACGCAAACTGCACTACTGCCTTTCAGGACAATCCTTTGCACAGCTTGGCATAAGATCATCCCTGCACAGACCCCTTCCAGAAATTACTGAGGACTCATAACCGTAGGCCTCTGAGAAAGTAAGTTCAAGATGAAGAGACTTGTCTCTGCTTTTTGTATATATTAGGAAGGAAAATGATGGTGAAGAATTCTTTGCCCTTTATTTCATTTTTTTTTCACCAAACTGCATCATTTTATTTTTTTCATCATGATAAATGCACCCTTTAATTCCTATCCTCTATTTATTTTTATTAATATTACTAATTGATTTTTTTAAAAAAATTCTGCTATCATCTATCTAGTTGATAAATAGGAAGAATTTTTACTCATGCATTTGTTTGTTTTGTTGATGTGACCCTTTACATAACTGTGAGTAACTGTGCCTTACATTCTTTTTTTTAATGTGTTCTTTTATTTTTAAAATATTTTATTTATTTGAGAGAGAGAGACAGAGATAGCAAGAGAGAGCATGAGCAGAGAGGAGAGGGAGAAGCAGGCTCCTCACGGAGCAGAAAGCAGGCATCATGTGGGACTCAATCCCAGGACCCTAGGATCGTGACCTGAGCTGAAGGCAGATGCTAAACTGACTGAGTCACCCAGGCATCCCCATATGAGCTTTTCTTATGTGGGAAGTCAGGTGCAGCCAGTTCTCTTACACTTGGTCAGCTTCTTGGACCTCTGTGTGTGAGTGTGTCTTTGACCTTTGGGGCAAATATTTCAGGGGCAACAGCCAATTTATAAGGGACCGGGGTAGGTAGGTAAATAGCCTAGCTTTCCCCCCTTTGTGGGAAAGTCCTTTTTTTTTTTTTTTTTTCATTTGCTTTTATTGAAGTTCAATTTGGCAACATGTAGTATAACACCCAGTGCTCATCCCATCAAGTACCTTCCTGAGTGCCTGTCACCCAGTTACCCCATCCCCCCACCCCCTCCCCTTCGGCAGCCCTTTGTGTGTTTCCCAGAGTTAGGAGTCTCTCATGTTTTGTCACCCTTTCTGATATTTCCCATTCATTTTCTCTCCTTTCCCATATAATTCCTCTCACTATTTTTATATTCCCCGTATGAGTGAAACCATATGATGATTGTCCTTCTCTGATTGACTTACTTCACTCAGCATAATACCCTCCAGTTCCATCCACGTTGAAGCAAATGGTGGGTATTTGTCGTTTCTAATGGCTGAGTAATATTCCATTGTATACATAGACCACATCTTTATCCATTCATCTTTTGATGGACACCGAGGCTCCTTCCACAGTTTGGCTATTGTGGACATTGCTGCTAGAAACATCGGGGTGCAGGTGTCCCGGCGTTTCACTGCATCTGTAACTTAGGTAAATCCCCAGCAGTGCAATTGCTGGGTCGTAGGGCAGGTCTATTTTTAACTCTTTGAGGAACCTGCACACAGTTTTCCAGAGTGGCTGCACCAGTTTGCATTCCAACCAACAGTGCAAGAGGGTTCCCCTTTCTCCACATCCTCACCAACATGTGTTGTTTCCTGTCTTTTTTTTTTTTTAAGATTTTATATTTATTTATTCGAGAGAGAGAGAGAGAGAGAGGCAGAGACACAGGCAGAGGGAGAAGCAGGCTCCATGCAGGGAGCCCGATGTGAAACTCGATCCCAGGACTCCAGGATCATGCCCTGGGCCGAAGGCAGATGCTCAACCGCAGAGCCACCCAGGCGTCCCTGTTGTTTCCTGTCTTGTTAATTTTTGCCATTCTCACTGGTGTGAGGTGGTATCTCATTGTGGTTTTGATTTGTATTTCTGTGGAAGAGTTCTGAGCTGAGTTCTAACAGCTTCACAGAGAAATCGGGGTGGATGGGAGGGTGGACTGGGCCCCAGCTGCCCAGAGCAGTAAACCACTCACTAACACTCCTCCCGTTTCTGTCTCCCATCTCCACTGGCTCCTAGTGCTCTCTGAGATCACTACATGGCCACCACCTCAAATAAGGCTTGCACCAAAATCCTTGTCTCAGATATGATTTTGGGATGACTCAAATAAGATGGTGAGATTCTCAGAGGTTAAGAGGCTTCTGTACGGTGTGCAGCACTTGAGGGGCAGTGGGTCTTATAAGCCTTTTCTGCTGAAATGTGCTACCATTGTGTTATGGAATTACACAAGCAGGGACCTAAAAAACAACTTTACTTGATATATTTTTTTAATGGAAAGCATAGTGATTAGTGAGGAAAAAAAAAACGCCTTTTCTCATTTATTCTTAGATTGATAAAGCATATTTTGGAAAGAAAGGGACAGAAGTACAAATCTTTGGGCTAATAAATAGAAATTGCACAGCCAGTAAAAAATGACATCTGGGAGGCAAGGGTGGAAAATGCGTTGAGATTTTAAAAAAATTCTGAAACCACAGAAAAAAAATGAAAACGATTATCTTTACAGTAAGAAGAATCATAAAAGGATGGCATTTCTGCCTGGGAAGATGGCCCAAAAGTTCACAAAGCAGAGAAACCAGAACCATTTGAATTTTTCTCTTTCATTTTTTGTTTTTTTCTTCAAGAGAATTGGGCAAAGACTTGCTTATGATTAAACTGACACACATTTGGGGAGAAGCCTTTAAGAGATCATTTAAGCAGCTCACAATGCATTCCTGTCTCAGGGCTAGACACCACTCACCTTCAAGAAACTAGAAGATGTGGTAACAGAATCATTTCTGTAGTTATAAACTTCCTCTGAAGACATGGAGGAGTGCCTGAAGTTTTGACATATAAACCTATACCACAGAAACTATGGACAACATGTGTCTGGATTTTGTTCTAGCTAAAAATTCAAAAATTACCAGGATATTTTTATTCTGATATTTTAATATTCAGAAAGAAGAACTGGTCATCACCAGGAACCAGGAAAGTTTTGCTAAAACAGATTATTTTGATTAACCTTATTTTGAATTAGTGATCGTGCTATCAGATGAAAACCAGGGGGCGTGTTTTGTGTAGTGAATATTGTCATACACAAAAGCATATGTTGACTTGCATCTTTATGTTGATCTTTCATTTTGTTTGTTGGCTTGTAAGTAAGATGGAGACGTGTTAACTAAATAGCATTCTCACCTGGTGGATTCAGAGCTCATGGAACATGTCCTTAGGCTTATTATTTAAAGCAAGATTGCTATTTTTGCCATTACGTAGTTTTAGAACCGTGAGGTTTGTTTGGTTTCAGTGTCAGGCCTGGGTTCAAGTACTGGTTCCAACGCTTTCTAAGGAAAGCACAAAATTGAGTTTTCTCAGCTACAAAGGAAGGTGGAAAAAAAATGTAACACTTATTTCATAGTGTTCTTTAAAAAAAAAAAGATTTTATTTATTTATTTATTTATTTTAGAGAGAGAGAGCTCATGTGAGTGTGGGGAGAGACAGAGAGAGAGGAAGAGAGACTCTCAAGCAGACTTCCTGGCGAGCGCAGAGCCCAATGTGGGGCTCCATCTCACGACCCTGAGACGGTGACCTGAATCAGAGTAGGAAGCTCAATAGACTGAGTCACCCAGGTGCCCCTCATAGTGTTCTTTTGATGATTAGATTCAATAAAGTAAGTCAGAAGACTTTATAAATTATAAAGCCTTGCATAAATGATAGAAATTAATGCATTTTAACAAAACCAATATTTCAGTTTCAATCATAATGAGAAAATAATACTTTTGTTATTTTAAATTCTAAATTTATTATTATAAACCCAGAACACATCTCTGCTTGCTTGTTTGTGTTGGAATAAAAATACAAAATATTCTCTCTCTTTAGAGAGAGTTTAATACTTTGCTAAATAAACACTCAACCCATTTTTAGAAGAAGCACAAAATTACTTGACCTGGTTGTTTTATGGAAAGGCTGCCTAGACGGAGGATCAGCAAACTATAGACCATGGGATGAATCTTTTTTGCTTTTTTTTGTGTGTGTGTGTGACTCTTTTCTAAATCAAGTTTTATCATAGCACAGCTCATTCATTTATGTATTGTCTATGGCTCTTCAGAGCTGCAATGGCAGAGTCGAATAGTCGTAACAGAGACGTTACAACTCACAAAGGCAGAAATATTTACTATCTGGCATTTTGTAGAAAATGTTTGTCAACTTCTGGCCTACACTGAAAAGTGTGTATGTAATATGATATAGTCATATATAGCCACATTTGGGGAAGATATGCTTAAGCAAAGATAAGGAAATCCTAGAGTTTGTAAGTTAATGGTAATCAGAATGGGAGTCCAAGTAATATAGACATGATGCACATTTAATCTGTTAAAGTCACAAGAGAGTCATTCATTTTTTGTTAAGCTTGTAGTCGGAGAGGATAACACAAAAACTGTGACTCCAAAGCATCAAAACATCATTGGTGTTGGAATTCAAAGAGTTGGTCGGAAGAACCACTCGGGAGGGGGGGACTCCAGAGAGAAACTGAGTGTGCTTTGGGACTGCTTGGCTGAGATTTTCCTGTTTAACTTTGATGGAAGTACTGGACCAGTGCTCTCACAGATCTAGTCATTCGTGAGAGCTTAGGAAATTCTTTATACAGCTTCCAGAAGCTACAAGCATTATGTCCCTGAAAAAATATATTACTTGCAATAATAGTTGCTTTGTGCTAAGAGCCTGGCATACTGAACTCTGTGTAGTAGTTTGGCTCAGGGATACTTACTGGAACCAGGAACCATCGTTCCTAAAATAGGAACCAATGTCATCTTTTGCCCACATTTACACAGAACCCAAACCTCCTTTAAGAAACTTCAGAATAATTCAGTGCATTTCCAAGAGCATTTCCAGGCAAGCAGGTTCCTCTGATTTCTAATTCCGTGGTCAAGGCTAACTGAAGACGTTAAGATATATATATATTTCCTAAGATTTTTTAACTGGCCAGAGAAAACGGGTAATGCTGAGATAATGCTTAGCCACAATGAAGCTTTCAGGTGGATTCTGCTTATAAGTTAGAGTCAGTGGACTGCTTAATTATGATAATAAAACCTCTAAATTTGAATTTATTATGTATTTTTGGGGTGGATAAGTCTTTGACTAGTTTTTTAAGCATACAATTTTATTCTGCTGAAAGTAAATTATGAATGGGGATGTTTCATCTCCATTGCTCTTTAATGTGTGAGATGCACGCATGAGGGGACAAAGGACAGCATGAAGAAGTCCAGAAAGCAACTTAGCTAGCTAGGTCTAGAGAAATATCTGTGAGCTTACGTTGAGTCTGGATAACCTGAAACCAAATCACAGGATTTTAGAATTTGGAACATTTGTAATGATTTATACCCACATTTTCCAATTTTAACCCCATTTTGTAGGTGCAAAAGCTGAGAATGATGAAGTGATTTTGTTATAGTCACACATCTAGTTTCTAGAACAGCACAAATTAGAACCTGACCCTGCGGTGTAGTGCCATTTCCTCCATACAACATCCTTAAACTAACTTAGAAAAAAATGTGTCTGTGAAGGAATTCCGTTAATGGGGTATGAATCGAGGGAACCATTTTTGTTTAAGTGAATATGGCCAATACTGTGGGAGCTTGAGACTGAACCCTGAGGAAATGACCATTTGAAAGGGATCCGAGAGGAAAATTATTGCCATATCAGAAACAATATGGACAAATTTATGCCAGTAACTGATTGGAACTAATGCTCATAAACATACCTGACATCTTAGAACCTGTCAAAATCCTTTCAGGCATGTGGCCAGTGGAGCTCCTGACAAGGAGGCAGTGAATGAATGACACGGCCCACATGAACTTTTTAGGGATTGATTTTTTAAATAGAAAGAAAGAGATGATACTAGTAATGACATTTGGGATCTGTGTGTGGTGGGGGGAGGAGTTCGGAGAATAATCATCACTAAACTTAATAATTTATCAATCTTATTATAGCTGAACAAATAATTTCTGTTGCATTTATAAATGATGGTCATTCTCTGTCCAACCTCTATAGGAAAGTTTCTGGTTCCTGCCAAGATCGTTCTCTCTTCCCAATTAATCCTGGAGAAAAGAATATTATTAAACAAAAGAGAAACACGAATGCCAGAAAATGATAACACAAAAGAATAAAAGCAACCAACAAACACATTTTGAGAATCCCCGAGGGAACAGAAGACCATTTGCACTGGTGCAGGTCAGTTGTAGACAGAGGTGTCCTGAGGTGATTAGGGAAGGTCCTCATATCTGCTCTTTTTCCTCTGTCTTTCACCTTCATTGCAGAGATGACTCTGGAGAGTAGCCTGAGAGTAGAAAGCATTGCTGGGGGAATAGTTCATGAAGACAGATGCTGACTGACTGGCTGCCCTTACTCCCCCAGTGCAGGTCCACCAGGGTTCATGGATTACAATTTAGGGAGCCTACCTCTTTCCTAAAAACCTCAGTCTTACCCCTGAGACTTAATGTAGAGCCCAGACCAGTAGAGTTGTCTGCTGAGTTGGCTACAAATCAGTTATTCACAGTGGTTGTGGTACCCGGGCTTTCTACAATGAGGCACATTTGTCTTTAGCTCATCTATACTTGACAGAGTAGCTGGTATCCTCATGAAAGAAGGAGTTCCCAGGCCAAAATAACTAGACTTCTGAAGATTACATAGATCTTCTAATATAGATATGTTGTGACAGATACACTAAGAATTTAAAGTAAATGTGATGAAAATACTTAAGCGTGCGGGAGAATAAACATATTAGCTACATAAGACAAAATAACAATAAAACAAAGTGGAAATAAATATCAAGTGTGAATTGATTTATTTATTTAAAAGATTTTATTTTTATTTATTTATTCATGAGACACACACACACACACACACACACACACACACAGAGGCAGAGACACAGGCAGACGGAGAAGCAGGCTCCATGCAGGGAGCCTGACATGGGACTCAATCCCAGGTCCCTAGGATCACGCTCTGGGCTGAAGGCGGCGCTAAACCACTGAGCCACCTGGGTTGCCCTCAAGTATGAATTTAAATGAAGAAAAATATATGGCATAGAGAGGAGGATAATGCAACTGCAAAATGAATTACTGAACTGGAAAAGTAAATTGAGAAATTCTTCTAAAAGTCAGCATGAATGCATAAAAAATAGAAAACAAACACATAAATAAAAAAGCTAAGAGGTATGACAGATTGAATATAAATGTCACAATCTAGCAAGACACCCAGAAGAAGAGAGAAGATATATGGAAGGAAATACTCTGAAGAAACAATGGTGATAAATTACTTATACATAAAGAAGAAGGAAGAACTCAGTTTGAAAGGGCTAATAGATTGCCAAACATAGCATAAGAAGAAAACCCACACCAACACATATTATGATAATATCTGAGAACAATAAGTACAGAGAAAACATTCTACAAGCTTCCTGAGAGAAAGTGAGGGTCGTCTAAAACTAAATAAGAATCAGATTGGTATCAGACTTTTCAATGGAAATACTGGATACAAGAAGACAATGAAGTAGTACTTTTGATTTCTTAAAAATTTATTTAAAATTTTAAAAAGTTAATTAAATTAAAAATTTTTAAATATTTTTAAAATATTGGAAAGGAAAATAACTCTGACTACGGAGTTGTACAGCTAGCAAAATTGCCATTCAAATGTGAAGGGCAAAAAAAAAACAAAAAAAACAAAAAAACAAAACAAATGTGAAGGGCAATAAAAATATCCCCAGTCACATAAGACCTCAGAAAATTTGTCTTATGAAAGTACACATTGAGAGTATTTTCTTGGAAAAACATTCATTTCAGAAGAGATATACATTCAGGAGATTGTGCAAGAGATATGTTGAAAGTAAGAATGATAAAATATTATGGGATCCTAGACAGCATTAATGTGATGTGAGGTGTGGATAGCAGGACACTGAGGGGCCATGTGAGCTTGCCAGACCCCTTTTCTATTTAGGGAAAAGATACAAATCTTGATAGGCTAATTTTATTCATTTCCTAGGGCTGCTGTAACAAAGCAGACCAGGTAGCTGATGCAATAGAAATTCATTTATTTGGGGCAGCCCTGGTAGCTCAGAGGTTTAGCGCCGCCTTCAGCCCAGGGCCTGATCCTGGAGACCCGGGATCGAGTCCCACGTTGGGCTCCCTGCATGGAGCCTGCTTCTCCCTCTGCCTGTGTCTCTGCCTCTCTGTCTCTCTGTGTCTCTCATGAATGAATGAAAAAAATAAATAAGAAATTCATTTCTTTGTAGTTCTGGAGGCTGAAAGTCCTAGAGCAAAGTCTCCACAGGTTTGGTTTCTTTTGAGGCCTTTTTCCTTGGCTTGTAGATCGCCAACCTCTCCCTGTGTCCTCATGTGGTTTTCCCTCTGTGCAATTGTGTCTGTGTCCTAATGTCCTTTTATAGGGGATGGCATGCAGATTGGATGAGAGCCCACTCCAACGACCTCATTGTACCTTAACTACCTCTTTAAAGGCCCTATCTCCAAATATAGTCACATTCTGAGGTACTAGGGGTTGGGACAACAGCATAGGATTTTGGGGGCACACAATTCAATATTGATCTTCTAGCACACCACCCCTAACGACACTAGCCAATGATTATTCTGATTTGTTGGTATCAGGGCAATTACCAGGTACTATATATTTTCACTATCACTTCTAGATATTGTGAGTTTAAGAAATAAATGAAGGTGAATAATTGCAGTCTGACTTCCGGCCAGTCTGTGCTTCACAACTCTATCCTCGTCACAAACATCTTCGGATCAAACAATCCCTGTGCTGTTGGGTAATTATTCCATTCTGCAGAGTTGCCATTTGTACAAGAGAAAAGCAAAAATAAATTAAACATTTGTATCTGGCCAAAATAGGTGAAGACTATCACATAAGAACAAAAATAGAATGTACAGTTTTTAAACCAGAGGAAAAATGAATGATCTGTGCAGTAGAAAGTGGGAGGAAGAAAGAAAGGCTAAAAATGGAGGACATGGAAAATATAAAATGAAGGAACAAATATAAGTAAACAAAAAAAACCCCAATAATTATATTAAATGTAAAAGGGTAAAACATATTTATTGACACTCTTTTTTTTTTTTTTTAAGATTTTATTTATTCGTAAGAGTCAAAGAGAGAGGCAGAGACACAGGCAGAGGAAAAGCAGGCTCCATGCAGGGAGCCCAACGTGGAACTCGATCACGGGTCTCCAGGATCAGGCCCTGGGCTGAAGGCAGGCAGTCAATAGGCATCCCCTACTGACACTCTTTGGTTGGATTTTTAAAAGATACAACAGTAAAGTAAAAGGCACAAAAAGTGAAAAAAATCAAATAAAAAATACATCTGGAAAGTAGGAATTGAAAGAAATCTGGAATAGATATCTTAATAACTGGCAAAATAAAACAAAAAGACCAAGAAGGATGTCAGAGGTTGTAAATGGAGCAATAGGACAAAAAAGTATAGGTATTTTGATCCATTATGGACCTAATAACACAGCTGTAAATAATATCAAACACCAACAAGCAGAATTTTAGTAATAAATGGATAAATCATCAGGTGTGGCTAAAGATTTTTACACACCTCTCAAAAGCTCATAGATTAAGCATCTGTGTATGTGTGAACACACACATATACACGTGCACACACATATATATATATACACACACAGAGCACCAGCAAGATCAAAGACCTGAACAACATAATACAATAAATAAGCTCATCATAAAATACAGAAATACATATGTATGAATTTCTACAATCATTAGAGAATACACATTACTTATAAGCACACATGGGACTTTTATAAAAATAAACTATAAATCAGTTTCATAGCCTGAGTTCCCTGACCATAAGTTCTTTGAATTTTATATGTAATAAAATGAAACATAATTACCAAAACAATAGCAAAAACACATTTCATGTATCTGGAAGCTAAATATTTCAAAAACAATACATGTGTTAAAAATGAAAACATTATATGTCAAAATTTATGAATGCAGCTAAGCAGAAAAATTTATAGCTTTAAAAATAATGTGAAAAGACAAAGATTAAAAGTAAATGTGCTAAATTTTCAGCTCATGAATTTGAAGAAATAGCTGGGGGCAAGCCCCAAAAAACAAGAAGGATGGAAACGATAAGGATAAAGCAGAAATCAAGAAAATCAAGAACAGAACAATAGCGAAGATTAACAAAACCAAACACTGATTCTTTGAAAAGATTACCAAGATAGACCTCTGATCAGATTAATGAAAAGAAGCAAATAAACAAGATATATACAGAAAAAGTGATATAACCATAGATAAAACAGAGATTTGAAACAGAGACATTTAAGATCCTAGATGAGTCGAATAGATTCCTAGAAACATATAAAATGCTAAAATTGCCACAGGAGAATACTTGCATAGACCAAATAAATAATAAATTGACATGGATCTCAAACAGTTATCAAAGATTGACAGTAATAAACAAAAAGCCAAAAAAGCCTCAGGTTTCAGTGAAGAGTAAGTTCTACCCAAATATCAAGGAATAGTAAATTCCGTATTATAGTAGTTGGGGATCAAATATTCCCTAGATTGCTTTTTACAGTTTTATTGAGGTGTAATTTATATCACATAAAATTGGCCCGCTGACAATGTACAATTTGATAATTCTGAATACATTTTTTTACAGTTTTGTAACTTCCGCTACAATTGCAATTCAGAACCAACTATATCACTGAGAAAATTCCATGCCTGCCGTCAATCCCACTCCCAGTCCCAGGCAACTTCTGATCTTTCTGTCTCTCAGGTGTTATCTTTTGCAGAAACTTCATGTAATATATGTACAATATGTAGCCTTCTTTTTATCCAGGTTTTTTCACTTACCATAATGTTCTTGAGGTTCATTTCTATTGTTACTTGTATCACTCATTCACTCCTTTTTACTGCTGAATAGTCTCACTATAGGTTATATTCCTTCCCTAGGGCTGATATAACAAATCACATGTGGTTTAAACAACAGAAATTTATTATTTCAAAAAAAATAAAAAATAAAAAAAAAGAAATTTATTATTTCATGTTCTGGAGGGTAGAAGTCTGAAATCAAGATGTTGATTAGGACCATGCGCTCTCTGAAGGCTTAAAGGAAGGATCCTTCCTTTCCTTCCTGGCTGCAGATGGTGCCGGCAATACTAGGCATTCCTTGGTTTGTGGCAGCATAACGCCAATCTCTTTCCATGGCCCTATTCTCTCTGTATTGGCCTCCAAATTTCTCTCTTTTTATATCCATCATGGATTAGGGACCACGCTATATAAAAAGGGTGACTTCTTTTTACCTGATCATCTGTGAAGAACTTACTTCCAAATAAGCTCATATTTACTGGTTCTGGATGGACATGAATTTAGGGGGGAACTACTGAGCCCAGTAAATAGGCATATTCTACATTTGCCACATGTTTGGGTTGTTTCCAGCTTTGGTTATTACAAATATTCTCATAGAAAACTTTGTGTGGACATGTGGTTTCATTTCTCCTGAGTAGATATCTAGGAGAGGAATTGTTGACTCGTATGATAAGTACATATTTAACTTTTTAAAAAATTTCAAATATTTTATTTCTACACATAATTGTCACATTTGGTACTATCATTCTTTTTTTTGATACAGTCAAGTATAATAAGTATAAAGTGGTATCTTATTTTATTTGTGGTGCCCTGATGACTAATGATTTTGAACAGCTTTACACTATTCATATACACATTCTTTGATAAAATATCTATCCAGTTATTTGAGCATTTAAAAATTAGTATTATTATTAACTGGCAATTTTTTTAAAGTTTTTTTTTTAAGATTTTATTCATTTATTCATGAGAGACACACACAGAGAGAGGCAGAGACACAGGCAAAGGGAGAAGCAGGCTCCATGCAGGGAGCCCGATGTGGGACTCGATCCCAAGTCTCCAGGATCAGGCCCTGGGCCAAAGGCAGGCGCCAAACCGCTGAGCAACCCAGGGATCCCCAAAATGGCAAATTTTATTTATAAAGTCTGGACACAAGTCCTCTGTGAGAATATGATTTGCAAATATTCTCTTTCATTCCATGATTTTTTTTCTCATTGTCTTAATGGTTATTTTGAAGAATGAAGCTTTAAAATTTTGATGAAGTCAAAATTATTTATTTATTAACTTATTTATTATTTTGACTTTACCAAATTATCATTTTTTTCTCTAATGGCCCAGAGTGTTGGTGTCATATCTAAGAATTTTTTTTTTTGCCTAGTATAAGATCACAGAGAGTCTCTCCTATGTTTTCTTCTAGAAGTTTTATAATTTGAGCTCTTTTATCTAGGACTATGGTACATTTGAGTTTAATTTTTGTATGGTTTGAAGTAAAGAATTAAGTTCTTTTTCTTACATGTGGATATTCAATTATTCCAGCATTGGATTGAATAGCTTATTCTTACCTCATTAAATTGCCTCGGTCCCTTTATAAAAATATCAATTGACTATAAATTAAAGGTTTATTTTTGTGTCATTGAAATATATATCTATCTTTATGGCATACCATACTGTCTAGACTACTGTAGCTTTATTGTCTTTCAAAATATGATTACTATACCTCAAGATAGGAGTGCTCGGTGAGGACATTATAAGTAAGGGAATGGAAGGAATGGCTGGAGGGTTGCCCTCTCTTTTTCTCTCCCTGAACTCCATTAGACTACTCACAAGAGACAAAGACTTGGGTTGACTGCTGATAAACTGGCATGGGTCTTAGAGTAAGGAAAAGAGAATCTTTGGTGACAATAAGTCAAGGAGAGGCACGAGGTTGGGGCACCTGGCATGGGAGCAGGTGGCTTTCTCATGTTAGAAAAGATCAGAAGGCCACGTCTCCCTGGAAACACTCTAGGAGAGTGTTGGACATCACCAGTTGTGATACAGCTAGTATTTACCATCATATTTAATCAAGTAAGATATAGCACCATACCCATGAGACTCAATTTTATCTCCACTATGGTTTTAAAAAAAATTTTGACAGACACAGTCTGTGCTATGTTGTTGATCACAGTGGAGATTAGCTGAGAAGGTATGAATGGGGTCCTACAACCCTATTGCCAACAGTCAAAAAACAAGTCTTTGTCCTACTGCTAAAGGTCCATGGTCTTCTCCTCCCATCCTCCACCTCTTCTTCCAGTTTTCTTCCTTCCTGCCTACCTGCCAGTCTTATTCCATGGAAGATCTGAGTTAGTTATTGAAGGAAAACACACTTCATTCCCTGATACTGGTGGCTACTGACAAGAGTTACTCAGTAATTAAAATAACCATCAGTGGGGAAGAGTTCTAGCCTCCTCTCCTTGCTGGGATCTTTCACAGGACAAAGATTTTGTAGTGTGGCCTCCTAAAAGTACTTCAAATGTTTCACACTAGGCTTTTTCTACTCAAGTCTCTACCTGCTTTAGAAGCAGAGTGTCTATCCATTAGTTTCCTACCTTGGTTGTTCTCCAATTTGTTACAGAGGCAGAGCCTTTGGAAGTCATGCAAACCTTGGTGAGACTCCACACCTTCTATGGAATAGTGTCCGATAACATACATTTATTTCTATGGTGTGATTGAAGAGTAGTCTTAGCAGCAGTGTGACTATGATATGCATGTTGGATAAAATCACAATCCTGAGCACAAATTTCTACCAAATGAGCAAGCTGTTGAACTAACTAAAATTCTCTGCATACTTTTTGTGGGGAACTCTCAGCAGTGTTTGATTAAATCAATAATTAATGATAACATACGTTGGTTGTTCCATTCTATACTACAATTGTGCTAAGTACTTCGTGTGTATTATTTAGTATAACATCCCCAAAATTGTGAAGGGGGTTTATTAATCCCACTTTACAAATGAAGCAACAGAGGCTCATAAAGTTGGTATAACTGGTCCAAGGTGTCAGAGTGAGTGGGTGTCAGAACTGGGATTTGGAATCTCATGTATTGCACGCACACCAAAGCTGGGTTCTTGACCATAATGGTCTGTGATGTCCTCGAATGAAGGCGGCGATCCATGTTTTACCTGGTGGAAAATAAATAGACAAAATGAAATAGTCTAGTGGATTTTTCAGTGACAATCTTTATTCCTTTTCTGTTAGTCTTCGTGGATAGAATAAAGGTATTTAAAGATAGCTCCCTAAGCTTTTTTATGATGGTCTGAAAAATTCCTTTCAAGATGATCAAATCTATCATCATGAGCAAATGAGTTTTAGAAAATGTCTGACTTCTGAGAACCTTATGTGAAAATATGCATTACCTCTAAATTCTCTGACCATAGAAACTTTTGATTGCTGCTGGGAAGGACAGGGAGTCAGGAAAGATGTCTCTTCTTTGAGTGTCTTTCATTCTTGTGGTGGTCATGGGAGGCCACAGGGTGACCCGACTGAACCTGTAGGCAGGCTGCCTCTAGGCAAGGGCATTGCTTCTAGGATTTTGTCCCTGCAGAAACAAACAACGTTACTCTATCTGCCACAAGAGGGTGGCTCTAGTGTCTCTCTTTTATGGCTTCCCTCAATTTTCAAATAGTGTAGCTTTGAAACCTGCATTCCAAAGAATTTTTTTTTAGGAGTGCTTTTGTATTTAACACCTCTGTGAACTCTGTGACCATACACCCTCATCTGGAAGATCTATTCAGAGGTGGCTGAGCATCTGAACCAGATTCAGCATCTGAACCCTAGCATTTCTGCATTATAGATGCTCTTCTTCCCTGAGAGCGGGAATTAAATATTCAGAGGCATTTGGCTTAGACTGAAATTGCTTAGTCAGACCTTAGTGACCTCTCCACCCACAGAATTTCTAACCCAGAAAGGGATGCTTGTTGGAGACCAGGAAATCAACCTGAGGGACTTTAGTCATGATGCTCCAAGTCAGAGCTATGTTCTGTTAGCTGTCTGGAGGAAAGCATGAGCTTCGGTGGTGTTAGCTAACAAAGGGTGTTGTTGGAGTGTTCTCAACAGGCATTTTTAAAATTCTTTTATTTTATTTTTAAATTTTTTATTGAATTCAATTTGCCAACATATAGTATAACACCCAGTGCTCATCCCATCAAGTGTCCTCCTTAGCTCCCATCACCCAGTTACCCTATCCACACCTCCCCTTCTGCAACCCTTTGTCTTAATAGACATTTTTTCACAAGGAAAGCTCCTTTCATAGGTACTATCCTGAGTAAAGCCTTTTTGAGATTAACTGTCAAGTGCAAACATACAATGACATTTGGTCTCTACCATGGTCACCGTATGTAGTTTCTGTACACATGTGGGCTTACTCTCTTCAAGCACTGATTTGATATTTAAAAATTTACTGAGCTTAACCAATATTTACTATTTTTGTCTGTTCAGTACCTCTATTACCTTTTTTTGGGAAACTCCTCTCATTAGAGGTACCTGGTTCTAGCGGTCGGTAGCAGGGTTATATCTCTGCCCCACTCCAGACCCAGCCACACTATGGGCAATAATCCAGACTGGGCCAATCATGGTGGCCCATCAAGGATAAGACTAGGACTCGAGCAGGGCCAGATTCCTAGCCTGAATTAACAAAGAGAAGTCCACTTTCTACTGGGAGGATATGAATCTAAGGTTATGTATAGCCATTTCTTCTGCAACATAGTGCCTGTCTATGGAAAAAAACCCCAACATATAAAAAAGGAAGAAGCAGCAGGTAGTAGAGTGAGATAAAGTCTTGACTACATGGTTTAGGTCCCAGAAGACATGTCCAAAGTCTTCCCAGGTCCATGAGCCCAATTCCATTTCCTGCTTAATCAAATTTGACTTTAGTTTCTGTTACTTAATAAGCAAAAATGCCATTATTAATACACTGTATCTACCATATACCAGCTACTGTGTTAGCTAAGGGAGAGACAATGATGAATAAGCATTCTAATATCATAGCTAGCAAAACTGAAGTATAGACAAAAGACTATGAAAAAATAGTGGGGAAAGGGTTTGTACTTTAGAGTTATTTTGAGTTTAAGTTTTAGAGTTTGAACACAGAAGCTAAATGGTGTGATCTGTGTTTTCACTCTGGGTGATCAAAATATTTTAAGGTCTTTGGACCAAAATGAGTTTCTTGGTCCTTAACAGCCAGATCTGTCAATATGGAGGGATTCTTACAGCTGTAGCATTATTTTGGCTAGGTATGTTTTGAATTCATGTTCCATTTCTGTTTCTTAACATAGCATTCATATAAGTTGATAATAATCTTTTTTTAACCCATTCCTATCCAGACTTTGTATCTAAGAATTTAAATTCTATACTCAAGTCAGAATTGCTCTTCTTCTTGAGCATTTTATTTGCTTCTGTCTGTTGATTTCGAGTTCTGCAGTGTATTTCTTGAGGCTTGAGGATAGGCCCATACCAATCACTGAATGAAATACTATTATCAAGAACACTGAAAGCAGGGGCAGCCCAGGTGGCTCAGTGGTTTAGCACTCCCTTCAGCCCAGGGCGTGGTCCTGGAGACCGGGGATTGAGTCCCACGTTGGGCCCCCTGCATGGAGCCTCTTTCTCCCTCTGCCTGTGTCTCTGCCTCTCAATCTCTCGGTCTCTCTCATGAATAAATAAATAAAATCTTAAAAAAAAAAAAGAACACTGAAAGCAGGGACTACATTTTGTTGATTTTTGTGTAGCAACACTAAGTTTGCTTTCTTATTTCTTACAGGTTCTCAATGTATTTGCTTCCCACTGCTGCTATAATAAATTATCACAAATTTAGTAGTTTAAGACAACAAAAATCTGTTATTTTTTGGTTTTGAAGGTCAGAAGTCAAAAGTCAGTGTCACAGTGCTAAAGTCAAGGTGTTAGCAAGCCTGGTTCATTGTGGAGGCTCTAGGGGAGAATCAGTTTCTTCACCTTTTTTTTTTTTTTACCTTTTTGAACTTTTAGAGGCTACCTGCCCTCCTTGGTTCTTCGTCTCTTCCTCCATGTTCAAAGCCAGCAGTCTATATGTTCCATTTCTGTGTGACCTCGGTTTCCAAAGGCACATATTTATACCTGACTCTGACTCTCCTGCTTCTCTCTTACTAGGTAGGATCCCTGTGGTTACATTAGGCCCACCTAGATAACCCAGAATAATCTCCCCATCTCAAGGTTCTTAATTACATGTACAATGTCCTTTTTGCCTCGTGAGGTTTTGTCACAGATTTTAGGAATTAAGACATGGACATCATCGATAGGGGAGATTATTCTTTCAACCACAAAAAAAAATCCCAATGGATGAATTATTTTAATATGAATTGATATGTAACTGATGGGTTATTAAAACTAGGAGTCACTATGATCTTAATGTTCATTAAGATGTTCACAGAGCTATTTCACTCTTTATTATAGTGATGGAAGTGGCCTGCATGAGCAAAACCTCCGAATGTGAGGTGAGGATGTAGTTGCAAACTTGTTTTTAGCAAATACCCACGTTAAAAACTATTATCTCTAGCTTTAAATAATTTTTTAAAAATTATGACTTCCACTTCAAAATTTATAAACCTTTGTTGTTATAATGATCCTATGTCCCGATTTTTAGTGCACAGCCCCAGTTTTGATAATACATTATATGATTATGCTACTTATATCCTAATAGGTCAAATCCCATAATGTAGGTTTTTTTTTAAAATATTTTATTTATTTATTCATGAAAGACATACAGAGAAAGGAAGAGACATAGGCAGAGGGAGAAGCAGGCTCCCTCCAGGGAGCCTGATGTGGGACTCAATCCCAGGACCCTGGGATCATGATCTGAGCCCAAGGCAGATGCTCAACCACAGAGGCACCCAGGTTCCCCATAATGCAGTTTTGAAAACCGTCTCCCCTAATCACGAAGATATGAAATTTAGGCATGCTAATAGGCCCAGTCATTTTCTTCTGTTGTAGTTCCTCTATCTAATGTGGGGGAGTCTAAAAATCCTACGTAAGTTTTCATGCAATTACCATGTGTCATAAAAAAACTAGGTGGAAATACACTGGAAGAAGAGTTCAAGTCCTAGTTGCTTTTATAAATTAAGATCAGCAAATACCAAGGGGTTGCTCTCAATATTAGAGGGTGAAGCAAGCGATTTTGCTTTATACAATAGCTGTATAACTAAAAATTAGCATGCAATTTACATGTCATAAATCAGATATTTTTAAAAAGACCGAAGATTTTCATTTTAAAAAGAATAGCAAACCCTTCATTATATCGAGATTTTCCTAAACTAGGTCCTGGATACATCTTTTATTCATTCAGATATTTATTCAGTACCTACTCTGTTATGGCCATCCTCCTGGACACTGAGAAAGGAATCTGGGACAGAATGTTTTGCATGATGTAATATCGTAGCTTCCTCTGGAATGCTATTGGTATAACTGCTTTTTGTGGAAAATACTTTGGCATTGCTCACTCTCCCAGCTGACCATTAAGTAGGAGCTAACTAATCACTTATTTATTTTAAATGAGTAGTAATTAGGAGCTAATTGTTCAGATACTTCTTTTACATAAGTAATCAGGTATCTATTTATTGTTTCATTCTTTTCTCTATACAAGAGATATACTTGAATGGGATTTTAAGGAAATTTCTTCCCTTGGAGAAAATCCAGGAAAATTCTGATGTGTGTGGTCAATTTGTTGGGGAGGCTATTTTGACAACAGAAAGAGGGAAGTTTAATCCTCAAGGAGCACATGGTCTAGTTGTGAGGGACAGGTGTGTGAGTTTATGACCAAAGATCAGAGCAGTATTAAAATTATTCTGCGTGTCCACTCAGGGTGCCATAAGAGTACAGACACTGGGATTCAACATCTGACATACAGATCTTCTAAGTCTGGAGGAAGCAGTGCCATTCCTGAGTATGAGAAGATCAATGTGAACTGGCCAGGTGAAGATGGTGGAGGGGCATCCCATGCCAAAGACTGTGTACGTTAATTCAATGAAGCAAGAAACAGTATGGCTTGCATTTCTGTTTGGATGAGCAAAAGGTGTATAAATAGAGAGATAAAAGATTGGGACAAAGAGGCCTTGAAAAGCCTCACACATCTAAGGAATTCAGCTTTCCATAAAAGCTGGAAGAGGGGCTCATTTGGAGAATGTTAAATAGGGAAGCTATTTTATCACATTTATGTTTTAAGACATTGTCACATGAGTTGTATGGGTAATAGATGGAGGCTGATAATAGAAGCATGAGATCTTCAGGAGTTTAGCTGAGGGTCTGCTGGAAGGAGAGGAGGGTCTAAACTGGGGCAGTGGCAGTGGGGATAGAAAGGAAAAAAAGATATTTTATGTTGGGTAAAATACACAATCATATAGCAATTTGGGTTTTGTAGGGTAGAAAAGGAATTATTAGTTATTTAGAAAGAAGATCACTTCTAAAAATCATCTCTGATCATAAAAAAGATTATTTTCAATGTACAAAAGCATCTGTTTTCTAACGTCAGATGAGAATGTCAGTGGCATCTCTATGGTGTTGGTACAGGAAACCGGACTCTCACTAGCACTCCACGGGAAATGTAGTGGTCAGTAAATCTTTGAAATTTCCATTTGGATAAGTAACATACGGTTTAGCTGTGTTTTGCTGGGTTCTCTGGATCTGGTCACACTGGGCTTTATTGTGACAAGGGAGAGGTGTTATCCTAGAAAGAGTAAGGCCTAGAACTGAGAAGATCCTGGTGGTGGTCCTCTCCTAGCTTCCCCGTGAGGTTCATCCCCGACTTTCTGAGATTCAGGTTTCTCAACAATTCAAAACACGGGTTCTGGCACCTGTCCTGGACCTCACAGGGCTCTTCGGAAAGTAAACATAAGCCAACAAACAAAGAAAGAATGGCTTCAAATATTAGCAGGTGCTAGATGGGGAAGCCTTGTGCTATTGAAAGATGATGGCTTTGGATTAGTTAAATATGGGTTTGAATCCCAGCTGGAAATAATTTGGGGGCAAATCACTTAACCTCTTTGAGTTGTAGCTTCATCTGTAGAATGGATACAAATAGCATCTATTTCAAGGCTCGAATGAATGAACTAACACACGTAAGAGAAATCCTATTTTTTTCTTTTTTTTTCTTTTATTTTTTTAATAATAAATTTATTTTTTATTGGTGTTCAATTTGCCAATATGCAGAATAACACCCAGTGCTCATCCCGTCAAGTGCCCCCCTCAGTGCCCGTCACCCATTCACCCCCACCCCCCACCCTCCTCCCCTTCCACCACCCCTAGTTCATTTCCCAGAGTTAGGAGTCTTCATGTTCTGTCTCCCTTTCTGATATTTCCTACCCATTTCTTCTCCCTTCCCTTATATTCCCTTTCACTATTATTTATATTCCCCAAATGAATGAGACCATATAATGTTTGTCCTTCTCGATTGACTTATTTCACTCAGCGTAATACCCTCCAGTTCCATCCACGTTGAAGCAAATGGTGGGTATTTGTCATTTCTAATAGCTGAGTAATATTCCATTGTATACATAAACCACATCTTCTTTATCCATTCATCTTTCGTTGGACACCGAGGCTCCTTCCACAGTTTGGCTATCGTGGCCATTGCTGCTAGAAACATCGGGGTGCAGGTGTCCCGGCGTTTCATTGCATCTGCATCTTTGAGGTAAATCCCCAGCAGTGCAATTGCTGGGTCGTAGGGCAGGTCTATTTTTAACTCTTTGAGGAACCTCCACACAGTTTTCCAGAGTGGCTGCACCAGTTCACATTCCCACCAACAGTGTAAAAGGGTTCCCTTTCTCCGCATCCTCTCCAACATTTGTGATTTCCCGCCTTGTTAATTTTCCCCATTCTCACTGGTGTGAGGTGGGATCTCATTGTGGTTTTGATTTGTATTTCCCTGATGGCAAGTGATGCAGAGCATTTTCTCATGTGCTTGTTGGCCATGTCTATGTCTTCCTCCATGAGATTTCTGTTCATGTCTTTTGCCCATTTCATGATTGGATTGTTTGTTTCTTTGGTATTGAGTTTAATAAGTTCTTTATAGATCTTGGAAACTAGCCCTTCATCTGATACGTCATTTGCAAATATCTTCTCCCATCTGTAGGTTGTCTTTTAGTTTTGTTGACTGTATCCTTTGCTGTGCAAAAGCTTCTTATCTGGATGAAGTCCCAATAGTTCATTTTTGCTTTTGTTTCTTTTGCCTTCGTGGATTATCTTGCAAGAAGTTACTGTGGCCGAGTTCAAATGATACTCTACATAGAAAACCCAAAAGACTCCACCCCAAGATTGCTAGAACTCATACAGCAATTTGACAGTGTGGCAGGATACAAAATCAATGCCCAGAAGTCAGTGGCATTTCTATACACTAACAATGAGACTGAAGAAAGAGAAATTAAGAAGTGAATCCCATTTACAATTGCACCCAAAAGCATAAGATACCTAGGAATAAACCTAACCAAAGACGTAAAGGATCTATACCCTAAAAACTATAGAACACTTCTGAAAGAAATTGAGGAAGACACAAAGAGATGGAAAAATATTCCATGCTCATGGATTGGCAGAATTAATATTGTGAAAATGTCAATGTTACCCAGGGCAATATACACGTTTAATGCAATCCCTATCAAAATAGCAATGGACTTTCTTCAGAGAAAGAAAGAGAGTTGGAACAAATTATTTTAAGATTTGTGTGGAATCAGAAAAGACCCCGAATAGCCAGGTAAATTTTAAAAAAGAAAACCATATCTGGGGGCATCACAATGCCAGATCTCAGGTTGTACTACAAAGCTGTGGTCATCAAAACAGTGTGGTACTGGCACAAAAACAGACACATAGATCAATGGAACAGAATAGAGAACCCAGAAGTGGACCCTGAACTTAATGGTCAACTAATATTCAATAAAGGAGGAAAGACTATCCACTGGAAGAAAGACAGTCTCTTCAATAAATGGTGCTGGGAAAATTGGACATCCACATGCAGAAGAATGAAACTAGACCACTCTCTTGCACCAGACACAAAGATAAACTCAAAATGGATGAAAGATCTAAATGTGAGACAAGATTCCATCAAAATCCTAGAGGAGAACACAGGCAACACCCTTTTTGAACTCGGCCAAAGAGAAGTCCTATTGATATTCCTTCTCTGTTTCTCTGTAGGAAAAAGTGGCCATTGAGAACTTTGGTCTTTTCCTACTGGCCTAGGCATCTAGCTTTTCCCTCAGAATGAGGAGAGTGAGGTGGGTAGAGACTGGCTGTTCTGTTGTCTCTACCGCCCTTCGTGTCTGCCAGGCTGAGGAAGACAGATGCTCCCGATGTCCCCTGTGCCACCTCTTTTAGGCTCTCCTATCTGCTTTGGTCCTTGAGGGAAAACATCTGCTCTTCTTGCTGCAGCTTCTTCATTGTCATTTGTCTTCCAACTTGCTTCTGTTTATTTGCAATTTTCATGGATCATTTTAGTAGCCTCCCACTTGACTTTTCCTATCTCCCCCTTCCCCCATTTTGCTCTTCGTTTTTCCTATTTCATTTTCATGGCTACATCATTTATCTTCTTATCGGATGTTCTGTTTGGGTAGAGATTTTGACAAGTGTCTTATCTGTTGCTTTCATCTTGGATTTACCAGCTTTGCACAGTGAAAACTCTTCAGGCAGTGGCCATAGTTTCCTTTTATTGCATATTTCTTTCCTTTACGAATCACCCCATATCTTCTCTGGCCCAACACCAGATTTTTCCCTCACTTCTAGGTTAAACGCTGTCCTCTTCCCTGTATGTCATCTCCAGAATGTACTCTGGCTTCTTCTCAGGATATCTTTGCTCTCATTGGCTCTTCACCACCAACAGGCCACAGGCCCTTGCTCTTCATATTCCTGTGAGGCATATTCCATATACCTTTCATATGCCTTCATATTCCTTTCTCTGGAGACCATAGGCAGATATTGCCAGGGAGATTTCTTAGAGAGTGGTGCTTCAGGGAGAGAGAAACCACAGGAAGAGTAGGGCTTCACACATTTAAATATAATGACATATTATGGAGCACTTCACAATGGCTGCCGCATGGTAAGTGTTTAATAATTAGTATTGTTCAATACTGGTTGATTTTGGGAGGTTGGGTTTGCAACATTTGGAGATTACTATGCCGATCTAGTCATACGACATTTCATGCTCAGCCTCAGGAACAGAGAAAGAAATGTGAATTTGATGTTGGAAGTTGAAAAAGGAATGTTTGGTCCACTGTGGTTATCCACTAGTTTGGGACAGAATCACCCCCTCATCTTCTGGAAGACTTGGTTAAAAACTTTCTGCCTGCTTGTAAACCATCCATCCTTTTTCTTTAATACTTTTAACTGAAAGTGTGCACTCATATTCTACTTCCATTTTTAAAAAGTTCACTGACCAGCTTGTCGTTGATCTAAAACATTTAGAACTAGCGGTATTTCCCCCTGCTGTTTACATGGCATTTCTTCCTTTCCTGTTTAAATTCATGTGTTTATTGTAGTGCTTCTCATGGTCAGATTTGTGTTACAGTTTCTTGTGTCTGATCTGTCCTTTCTGAGGGACTGAGAGTTTCTGGAAATTAGTAATCATGTTTGGGTCTTTGGATTTCCCACAGAACTAACATAGCACCTCATATATAGCAGGCACTCATTAATGTTAAATAAACTAAAATAAATAGTCTGTGCCATGATTAAGGACCAAATGTCAACTAATGTCCAACATAAAGAAATAATTCACAATTTTACAGATTGTCCTAGAAAAGCTGTTGACAAAAGCTTCTGCTGATGTGCTAGCGCCAGTTTGTATGGACCTGCAAGTGCAGATTATTAAATATTAAGGTTTTTTTTTTTTTTTGAGCTGGTTGTTAAGCCATTGGTAACTTGCAATTGGCTTTGTGAGGAATATTTACACCATGGAAATCAGCACGCACCACAGATCAAGGCAATTCTTTCCTTTTGAGAGTTTTCCAGCCGTCCACAGCTATATTCAAGGTTGTTTTAAACAGCCAAACTTTGTAATAGGAAGCTAAACAGAAGTGTAATCCTTGAATTGTCAGTGGGGCAATTCGTTTTCTTAGTAGTGGGGGTGAGGGCAAGCGGGGACAACATGCTTATGGTGCCGTCATGAAGAAAGGCTCAGTTCTTCCTCAAAAACAAAAATGAAACCAGGCCACAGCTGAAGAAAGAAAGGTGTCTCCTCACAGGCAATTTCTCAAAATGGCAGAGCTAGTTCAAGGTATTTACAGGCACTAAGATCTGTCTTGTAATCTATTCTAGTAGCTCTTAATATTTAAAAATATTTTCTTTCTCTGGCATAGACATTATTAAGCCTCTGGCAGTATTAAGGGAGCACTTTTTAAAAATACTGTGTTAGAAGAAGAGGTTAGACAAATCTATTTGGGGTTATGCAAAGCATATTTAGCACATATCAGAATAAAATGGGGAAATTAAAAACCACTTCTCATTTTGAAATTTTTAAAAAGATTTTATGTATTTATTCATTAGAGACACAGAGAGAGAGGCAGAGACACAGGCAGAGGGAGCAGGAGGATCCCTGCGTGGAGCCCGATGAGGGACTCGATCCCAGGACCCCAGGATCATGACCTGAGCTGAAGGCAGACCCTCAACCACTGAACCACCCAGGTGCTCCTCACTTTGAAATTTCTGGCAGAGTTAATGATACAACATAGGAGCGATTCCTCAGTGACTCTCATCTGCAAAGACTAGAAACGTCTTTCATGGTATTGTGCCTACTTATTCATTAACAACATCTTCACAGAAACTTGTAATTCTTCAAACAATGGTGTTCTCAAGAAGAAACGCTAGTCAAGCCCATTTTCTATTGTGAGGCAGCTCCTAAAGAATTATTATTAAAAAAAGAATTATTATAAAATGATTTTAGGATGATTTTCAGAATGAACCAAAATATCTTTCACAAGGTATCGGAATTGTATCCAACCATCATCCGAACTTGGTAAAATATTGTTGGGCTCGGTTTTCCTTAAGTCTTTAAGATTTTGACACTGCAAGATAAATCACACAAGGCAGCTTAAAAATATTCCATGATGTGTAAATATGGTATTTTTGGCTACAGGACTTCTGGCATCTTACAACTGGTGTATGAGGGCCACCAAATAATTCTGGGAAAGTTGCAGTTACCACATTGATTTGGGAGGCTAAAGTAGTGTAGCTCACATATCCAACTTAGTCTTGCCTGTTGAAAAGCGCCAGGCGAGGACCCTCAATCACCTAGTGGAGCGATCTCAGGAGATCTTTTTCTGGGTCCCCACAAGAGCTCCTTGCTTTTCAGCAGTCCACCATGTGCATAAAATTAACAACATGCTACAATGGCTTCTTATATCATAAATGGAGTCCCTTAAAGTGATATTCCTTCCCACACTTTTGCAGCCTTCCGGTGGGAATTACTACTGGACTCCACTTATTTGAACAGAAGGTGTGAGTTTAAAGGCATGAACAAACACGCCGGCAATATATTAGCTGTCTTTAGTGATGTACGGATGGATGCTTGAGTTACTCGTGGGCTGAGTCTGGCCTCAGAAACCTATTTTACTAAATGCTAAATCTTCACCAAAACCTACTTGGGGAGAGTTGAAAGTGTTCTGAACAGCTATCTCCACTGAATTTTTCAGTTGAGCTTTTCATTTTTTACCTGGTTGTTTTAGTGCAATATAGATCCAACCATCATCACCATCTATGACGAGCTTTAGAGCAAACTTCTGTGATTAGCCACAAGTACAATCAGCAATTCCTTACAAATTCGATGTTTTTGTTTTTGTTTTTGTTTTTTTTTAAATTCGATGCTGTAAGTAAGAAAACAAAGAGACATCCAAAAGAAAAGTTGAAACTAATTGAACTGCTGGTCAAAGACAAATTTGTCTGTGGAACAAAATGACTATAATGGTGGTGATGATAACATTTATTGAGTGTTTAACTGCTGCCATGACAGTAAATCATTTAATCCTCACAAAATCCAATGAAATAGGTAGAATTTTTATGTCCATTTTACACACGAAGAAACTGAGGCAAAATGGAAGCAACATGCCCTTGGTCACAGAGCTAGGAACTGTTGTATGCTGGATTTTAATCCTAGGAGTCTGACTCCACAGTTGACTTTGTTTTGTTTGTTTTGTTTTGTTAAGATTTATTTATTTGAGAGAGAGTAAGAGCATGAGCATGAGCATGAATGGGAGGGGCAGAGGGAGAGGAAGAGAGACTTTCAAGCTGACTCTTCACTGAGCATGGACACCAATGCAAGGCTTGACCTCGTGACCCTGAGATCATGACTTGAGCTGAAACCAGGAGTTGGTCTCTTAATTGACCGTGCTACCCAGGCATTCCCAGAGCTGATTTCTTAACTATTACCCTTAAATACCCAAAATGATCCTCCAGTATGGAGCACCCAGGAATGATGGGGACAGTACCTGGGATGATATATGCATGTCCTCAAAAAGACAGACTCCACTCAGGGCCTAATTTCCCATTCTTCCATGGCTTCTGTATCTTACCCAACTTCATATAGGCAAAGTCAGTCGATAAAAAAAATTTATATTTGCTTGATTTTTGCAATAAGCTTAGGGATTCCATACTTAGCAAGTAAATATACAGGATGCCCATATAAATTTGAATTTCAGAGAAACAAAAAATATTTTACAAAGTATAAGTGTATCCCAAATATTGCATGGTACCTATTTATATGAAAGAATTATTTTTGTTCATCTGAAATTCCAATTTAGCAGGGCATCCTGTATTTCATCTGGCAATCCCAAGTAAGCTGAGCTTCAAACCTGGATGCCAACACCATGAAAATCACTCTTTCATCTCTTGGAGATGGTAGGGAAAAAAAACCCCAACAAACTTGCCTTAGGTTTGTCAGGTTGCAGATGAAATGCTGGTCAGCTTTTCTTGGGATGGAGTTAAACAGATGAGACGTGGTGTTTCTATCAATCACAGCTACATTCCCTGGTGTTCTTGGAGTTGTGTTGAGAGTGGGGAGGTGTGTCTAGAGCACAGGTTATTTTACTTTGATAGCTGCACAGCACGGCAAACCCGTCACATAGATTAAAATAAAATCCCTAAATGTTGTTTTAATGATGTGAGCCCCATATTGCAAATGGTCTTCTTTGCTGTGGCCTCTAAAATAAAGTAATCGACCCTGACGCCATTCAGCGTGGGACACATAACTCACGTCACGGTCAATTATCTTCTGGTGGACTTTAACACAGTAGGAGCCATTGTCCACGTAATGACTGTGGGGCTTGCAGGGCCCACGTAACTCCAAGGGGCCTCTCTAGTGCCTCACCTATGGTTAAAGGGCCAGGCCTCATTCATCTTTGCCTGCCTGGCACTTTGCACTATGTCCAGCACATTTATATTTGCAACAAATGCTTACTGAGCACCCACATTGCAGTGGATGTGAGGATCCTAGGAGACAATGACTTAGGTAGTGGCCCTGTTCTTATGGAATTTACAGTCTGAAGAAGGTGTTCAGTAAATGAATGGAAGAATGCATAATAGAGATTCAAACTTTTGAGAACTGGAGGTTTCCTTGGCCACTTTGCATATAGATGAGGAAGTGGAAACCCAAGGATGGGTACCATATTGGAAGTCAGAAAACTGGAGCTTGGAAACCACTTTACTATTCAGTCTTTAGGGAATTCACTAAACTTCTCTTAGCCTTAGTTTGCACATCTGTAAAATGGAGATAATATTGCCACCTAGGTTATAAGGCAAAAATAAAATAATAGTCCAGAAAATGAAAAGCATCCAGTAATGGTAAAGTATAATGTTCAAAAACATAAACTTGAGGTTGTACATTTAAACCAGAAAGACAGCTTGGAATAGTGGTTAAGAGAAGGCAGGCTAGAGCCTGATACATGGATTTATGTTCAAACTCTTCCATTTACTGACTGTGTGACCTTTGGCAAGTTATTTAACCTTCTGTACCTCAGTTTTTCGTCTGTAAAATGAGGACAATGAGGGTACCTACCTTGAAGGATTATTGTAAACATTAATTGAGTTATTAGATGCCAACATAATAAGCATTGAATAAAGATTGTTTGTAACCAATAACCACTGTAACATCCGGGAGTAGGGAGATAGATGTGTTGTCTTTGGACTATTAAGGCAAATCACATATCCACTATCCATCCTTCCATTTCAACACAGGGAGATGCACTTTAAGAATATAGTAAAAAGAGATGTAAGCTCTGCTGTCTGTTTCTTAAATGATTTTCAGGTCAAGAGATGTTTTTATAATCATGTGCTTTGATCAGAGATTTCTGAACAGTCCCCAAATCAAAATATCAGCAATGGAGAATAGAGAGGAATGGAAAACTGATTTATTCATTCCCAGTCAATAAAGTAAGCATGCAGTAGCTGGATTGTAAATACCCCTGCAAAGTGAGATTTACAAGACATAATATTGGAAGACAGATTTATCCCAGTTGAAAGTGCATTGCCGTTGAAGCAAGTTCAGTGGAATTTATAAGACGAAGCCCTTGAATGAGAAGAACTCAGAGGGCTTGGGGAATCAGACTCATGAGGTTTTCTAGGCACAAGCTGGATTTGCATCTTCAAGAGGGCCAGTCAGAGCATTTTCTGAAAATATTGCAAGGGAAGGAGAAAAACAACTTGAGGCAGGGGCATCAGCTTTGTTTAAAACTTCCCTTTGCTCAAAACTGTGGGGTTTATAAATCAAAATTATGTGTCCAGTGAGGAAATGGGAAGTAGAACTGTTTCCAAAAGAAAAAAGAAAAGAAAGCAAGTGATTCATTTTGGCCTAAATAATTGAAAATGCAGAAAGTCCAAGTGTTCCTGGCTGCTTGGCCATGAGCTTATTTGTCGTTTTTGCTGTCATGTGGCAGGCTCCATGATGAAGACTTGGAAGAGGAGCCATCAGAATCTGTAAATCTTTAAACTATTTGGTGAAATCAATTGGAGCCCAATCCTGGGCTACTTATAGGATTTTTTTACTTCCTTTTCACATGGAGCAGAATCCAAATGAAGCAGAATGATTGTGTTTATTTTATGTAAAAGAAAGGAAGAGAAGGCACCTGGGTAGCTCAGTCGGTTAAGCATTCAACTCTTGATTTTGGCTCAGGTCCCAATCACAGGGTACTGAAACTGAGCCCCACACTGCGCTCTGTGCTTAGTGTGGAGTCTGCTTGAGATTCTCTCCCTCTCCTTCTGTCCCTCCCCCGATCACTTGAGCTCTCTCTCTAAATAAATAAATTGAAATTTTAAAAAAAAGGAAGAGAAGGGAAGAAAGAAAGGAAGGAGAGAGGGAGGTATGGAAAGAAGGAAGAAGAAAAGAAGTAAGGAGAAAAAGAGGAGGGGTGGCTCAGTTAGTTGAATGTCTGACTGTTGATCTCAGCTCAGGTCTTGACCTCAGCGTCTGTCGTGAGTTTGAGCCCCATATTGGGCTCTATGGTGAGTGTGAAGCCTATTTAAAAAAGAAGAAGAAGAAGGAGAAGGAGAAGGAGGAGAAGGAGAAGGAGAAGGAGAAGAAGAAGAAAGAAGAAGAAGAAGAAGAAGAAGAAGAAGAAGAAGAAGAAGAAGAAGAAAGAAGAAGAAGAAGAAGAAATGGGGCCAAATGTAGCTTTTCTGGAGATACAAAATCAGATTTCTAAGTGTCACACTGGAATGTCTGTTGGGTATCTGGTTCACCTTGAGGGCTAAGTCACTTCGGGGTACTGGACCCTAAGTGACTGAGATTCAAACAAGATGTAGACTGTGAACTTTTTTTATGGTTCTGAACTATCACAGCTTTGAATAATGCCACCAATCTGATTAAGTCCTGAACATTTTCTTGATGTCTATGAGCATCAGCAAAACCCTAGGGAGTGGAATATCATAGTTTCTCAGGCTTTTCCTATCAGGAAGCCCAAGAACATGAAAAAATATAAATTCCTACTATAAAACACAGTAGAAAGAGTTAAATGACACAAAAGAGGGTAGCGCAATGGATGAAGAATGCAAAGAAGGGAGATTTTGTTTTCTTGCTGGAGGAATAGAAGGTTTTTTGACAGGAGTGGGAGATGGGTGAGGGTGGGGTTTGGTGGGGAGCTTTAGAGCTGAAGCCTGAAATGTCATACAGAGTCAGAAAATTGTTAGCAGGATAAAGAAGATGTGATCTATATATATATTGGAATATCACTCAGCCATCCAAAAGAATGAAATCTTGCCATTTGTAATGACGTGGATGGAGCTAGAGAATATTATGCTAAGTAAAGTAAGTCAGTCAGAGAAAAACAAATATCCTATGATTTTACTCACATGTGGACTTTAAGAAGCAAAACAGATGAAGGGGAAGGAAGAAAAAAAGAGAGGGAGACAAACCATAAGGGACTCTAACTATAGAGAACAAACAGGGTTGCTGGAGGGGAGGTGGATGGGATGGGGGATGGGCTAAATGGGTGATGAGTGTTAAGGAGGACACTTGTAATGAGTATTGGGTGTGTATGATGAATCACTAAACTCGACTCCTGAAACCAATATTATACTGTCGGTTAACTAATTAGAATTTAAATGAAAACTCGAAACAAACATTCCATAAGTGGATGAAGAGGGATGAAGAGGGATGGAGAGGAACAGACTAGGAGAGCTCTCTGGTTATTAAGTGTATTTATTTTTTTTAAAAAAACTGATGGTAGTTCTGATAAGTTAGACAAAGATAATAATTCTAATTATTTGTCTATTTATAATATGAATGGAGTTTAAAAGTCCCCTGTCCTTTCTGCCAATACTTGATGTGTTACCGTGGAGAGTGGAACATTTGTACTTTTCTCCAAAGATCCAAAGATGTAATTGTTTGAAAATTTATAAGTATTAGACTCATAGGATGGAAAGGAAGTCAAAAGCTTGTATGAAATAATCCACTATTTTATGGATAAAGTAGCTGAGTCATAGAGAGATGAAGTGGCTCGTTCAAAGGTCACAAAGCTAGTTAGTAACAGGGCTGGAACTAGAACTTAGCCTCTCAGTTCCAAATTTGGAGCTCTCCCCAGGATGTTACCTTGCCACAGAAGATAGAGAGCACTTGGCAAATATGTGGAAGGAGCCATTTGTTTAATTTCCAAATCAGGACACAGAAAAGCAGCTGTAAGATCAGTACCCTGCCACACCTCTTCAGGGCTCAGCAAAAATTTAGAAGAGAATTAAAGTATCTAGGCTTCGACCTTTGTGGTTCATCTGTGTAAAAAAGGTCTCACGCCATCATGGTTGAAAGAGGAATATATTTTGTATAAGTAGAAAAATAAATGTGCTTCTGCTTTAAAGTTTTAATACACAGAGATATCCTGAGAAATGGATGGTGATAAAGTCTTATTGGTTGATAAGCTTTTGCTCTCTGTTAACTGGCCTCAATTTGTAGAATCTTCGTTTCCATCCATCTGAGAGGCAGTGAGTCCTTAGCCTTGCTTAAGGACTGATTTCTGATTGGATATGTTCAGGTGTGTGCTTACCTTCCAGGAGAGGGTGAACATCCTCAACTGTGAACTCGCTGGGGTTGATGGTTTATTCATTTCTTTATCCCCAACAACTTGTAGTGTGTCCCATGATGGCATTCAATTAAAGTTCCTAAGTGAATCAATATCTTCCTAGACAATTTTATTCTGAGCTACAAACCCTCATTTTTTTTTTCATAACTTGCCTTATTAAAATGACAGCAACCAAATCCCAACCCAAGTGTTGCTATGGTCTGTGATGTGATTTCCTGAAACAAGCCTTGTGGTGGATGGGTCCCCCAGCTGGGTTTAGGGCCCCACTGCAATACAGATTAGATAGCATTCCTTTTTTTAGAACTGGTTTAATCAAGTTAAACTTCCCCTTTCGTAGTCAGGGACTACACAAGTCAGAGCTTTGGCTTTCTAATTTATCAGCCAGTAAATTACAACAGCAAAGGTCTAGTGTAGGCCAGGGATTTTCCACAAAGAGTGAGGGGGATCCTGGGGAGCCAGGCAAAGCGGATTAGATATGTGACTCACGGTTTGGGTAGCGTTACATGTGAACCTGAAAAAGGTCAAGCAGGGAAAAGCTATTTTCTATAAAAATAAATAAAAAATTTAAAAGCTCTCCTTCATGACATGGGAATTTTGAACTCTGCTGTAAAATTATTATTGAGAACTATTAGTTTTTGTAAATGAGGAATGAAGGCTAACTGAAGAAATAGGAAGTAAGGCAAATTTGAAAAGTTTGGACAATTAGAAGATAAAGCAGAAGCAGCGAAAGGGATCTAATTTTCATATAACTCCTAGATTTTCATATGAGAAAGTGTTGTTTCTTTCTGCAGTCTTATATTCCCTATAGTTTATGTTAGCAGAAAACCATAATTGTTGAGTTTCTAGCTATACTTTTATTCTGAACGTGAAACATTAGTTTGTGTAGTTGTTAACTACATATAGTCAACTACATTAAATAGTCACCCAACTTGACTCCCAGGTGTGGATTAGAAGTATTAAATATGAGCCTATTTGAAAATGTTATGAATTTGCATGAGAACAGATAAATAAGAACCGATAGCAGAATTCTTATTTAACAGCGATGACTAGATGGTCTCTGAGGACCCTTCCAATTCAGTGACTCTAACGACTTTAAGTGGTCTTGGGGATGCAAACAAACAGAAGTACAATTCACACATTTCCTAATGGCTTTTTGCTCTTTCCAGCTGGCATTTTACATACATGCTCCACTTGTACGGAGGTCATCATCTCCTCTGCTTTGCTCCCTCCCACTGGACAGGGGCCTCCTTACAGCATGCTGCTCAGGGCCTCCCCGTGGCATGCTCCCCATGGCACCCACCAACAGCTTTCCGGTGTGTCTGGTTAAGATTCTGCACACGGCAGGCCGAAGAGAGGACTCATGGAGCAAAGGTAACGGAATCCTTGATCTGGACCAGAATAAAAGCCAATGGGTGACCCTTATCCATGACGTCTGGAACGCCTCTCTTACAGGTCTCAAATCTAACCTCTGACCGTGTACTCACAAGATGGAATGAAACAGAACAGTTGTCTATGAGAGATGAAAAGAAAGGATAAAAGAATACAAGGGCTATAGGTTGTTCCTAGTTTGGATTTCGAGGAAGGGGCCTCTGAGCCTTTCTGGAGGAGTGGCGATTTGAATTGTCCTTTGTTTATTCAATGAAGCCCGAGTAGGTTCTGAAGTGGCTCCAGCACAAGTCAGGATGATGGCAGACGGGATGGAAACAGTGGCCATGTCGATGGGAAGAACCCAGCCAGTCAGTGTAGCATCTGCTTTTGTCTTATTTCCTTCTCTTGATTAGAGGAAAGAGATGATGGAGCCTTCTGGACAGATTTTATAGTAATCTCTTGATTTGAATCACAGTGTTAGCACAGGAAGGCCATGGGGCTGAGGAAGCTGAGAGCAGAGAGCAGTGAGCAGCAAGTTGGAACAAGCACCCCGATAGTTGCATTTTCCCAGCCCAGTGTTCCTTTTGCCACATTACCCCAAGGATGCTTTGCTTGCTCTTAATCTTTATCCTGTTTCCATTCAATCTTGAATTCTTGTTTTTTCTCTCTTAGCCTGCAGACTGAATGCTCACTGAAGTCTTTGGTTGTTTTGTTTTGTTTGGTCCTGCTTTAGCTCTTCTGGGAGACAAACTCATTCAATTTATCTGCAATTTCGATCATGAGCAACCATCTCTCTTAGATTAGACATGTCTCATCGGAGGTCACTCCATCCTACATTTTTCACCAGTGAAAATAAGTGCTCTGAAAGGTGACCCAGCCGTAGTGGGGGGGGGGTGAGAGGAGCACAGGAGACCCCCGTGACTGTGATATATGATGATATTTCTGAAGAAAGTCAAAAGCATTTGGAGACTAAGTTTTGATGAATTGCAGGAAATGGCGGGTTTGCAACCATTCCAGAATTCCCAGGGACTGATTGTCATCGGGCGACGATAAGAATTTTAACTAGCATGTTATGGAACCAAGACCAAGGCCAGGACTCAGGCATAAGCATTCTGTTTGGGTCTCCTGTTAATACAGCATTTGCCCCTGGGAGAAGTGCTTAAAGTTGTTTTTAACTTACCTGAGACTTATTTCTCCTTGTCTGCTGAGGCCAAGAATTACCAGAACAGAAAAAAAAGCCTACTGCAAAATATTTTGCTATGAAGATGGAAAATATCCCACTCCCCCCACCCCCCACCCCTGGCCCTTAATTCCTGCTCTAAGGGGACACTTTCTCCTAGGAGACCAACTTACATTGTAGAATCTTAACTTGGGCACAAGGTTGTCAGGGAAAGGACCAACATTTCTTTGTGTATCAATGGGCTTCTACTTCCCAACAGCCAAGGCTAGAGCAACATATAGCAGGGACATAACTGACCACCTTTAATAACTTGGTGGGAAACCAACAACTATCAAAATGATATTTATACAAGGACAAGAATACAACTGAGCTGATTGAAAACCTTATCCCACTATAGACTGTGATAACTTAGTTTCATGAGAACAGTGGAGGGTAAAGCTAGTAAGTAAAAGGAACAATAGTGGACAAAAGCTTGGGAAGGGGGTTGGCCCTCAGTGACCCTTTGAATAACTCAACCCCTGGGCACTTGGGTGGCTCAGCGATTGAGCATCTGCCTTCTGCTTAGGGCGTAATCCCAGAGCCCTCAAATTGAGTCCCACGTCAGGCTCCCGGCAGTGAGCTGGCTTCTCCCTCTGCCTATGTCTCTGCCTCTCTCTCTGTCTCTCATGAATAAACAAATAAAATCTAAAAAAATAAATAAATAACCTAACCCCTGAAACTTTCATTGTATCATTCTGAGGGTGTTCATGATCTCTCCCATCTTCTTAGTGAGTTCTTTTCAACCCATGCCTCTGTCAAGCATGATCTTGGGCACATAGCACATACTCCATATGCCTGTTTTAAATGGATTTAAATGGATTTCTTTCCTTCAGCTGGTGAATCCAAAGATAGGATTTTGTAGGACAAAACTAGGTCTTCCCCTTTCAACACAGTCATTAAATTATTCAAAGTATGAGATATTTTTATAAAAGCCTGTAGTGTTTTAATAAAGCCAGCTATTTAGGAAGTGGTGACCATGTGCAATCTGCAGAAAGGGGAAGCCTCCGAGGTGCTGTGGTAATAATGCAGTTACTTAAAGAACATTTAAACTACAAATATCTCTGTGGTTTTTTATTTGGTTCCACACTACAGTCACTCTGAGAAATTTCTCAAACCTTGGCTAATCACTTTAAAATGTAAGGCTTAGCAAATGATTATACTTCCCCAAATGCTCTCCTCCTTTCAACCCCACCCCCATGCCCCGTTTTGGTATTTGATAAGGGTAAGTAATTTGATGCCAAGAAGAGCTACTGAGGAAAATCTAAAGAATTTCAGCAAATGGATGGGGCAAAAAACAGCTGTAACTCTGAAGTTTCAGTAATGCTCCAACTATCGATACAGAAAAAAAATAACTAAAATATAATGAAAATATAGGGTAGTCACTTATATCAAAGGCCAAACATGTGATCCACTGAAGTAGTGGGATGTGCTTGGTTATGGTTGAGTGGGGAGAAATCATGTGGTTTCAGGGCCTGAGCCCTCGTGTTCCAATGTGCGCTGAGTCATGTTGAAGGAAGCAGCTGGAAATGTGAGTGTGTGTGTGTGTGTGTGTGTGTGTGCTCATGTTGTGTTTGTGTGCCTTAACCTGATTTGGAATGGTGCTCACACTTCTAGGGTTCTTTTTATTTGGATAATCATTGACCTGAAGTGGAAATCTTTTGTACAACCACTGAGCTCCGAAGTTGGCCTGCAGAAGAAGGGTGACCCAATGGTTTGACTGGTCTCATTTTGGCCAAGGAAAGCAGAAGGCTGTTATTTACCCGTGTCATGAGTGTTAATCTTGTTTGACCAACTAGATTATGAGTTTCTGGAAGGTAGGAGTTATGCTTTATACTTAAAATTTATGACTTCTTTAAAAAATCTCTCTGTACCTGGCACGGTATGGTACACACACACACACACACACACACACACACTGCTTAAAATGGTTGAAGTTTTAAATAATTATTCTGGATACTCATATATTCAACTATTATAATTCCTTTTATGAATTTAAGGCTTTTAATTTGGTCAACAACTACATCTTTTGCATCGCATTTTACCTTCACAATGGCCCTATATAGTATACAGGCTTATGTAATTTGGATTCCAGACAAAAATGGTCAAAATGAGGACGTGGAAAGGTGAGTAATGTGTCCAAGGTCACCCTGTTGGAAAATGGCAGACCTAGTACTCTCTTGCAGTTCTCATTCTTCACTATTTTATAAAAAGCTACCCATGTAAGACGCTTGGCCCATGGACCTGAAGAGTGATAAGAGCCCACCGTGAGCCATCAGTCTCCACATTATAAAAAAGTAAATGAGGAAGCTGTTCAAGCAATTGCAAGCCCCTATCTCCCCATCCTACACTCTGTTTACGACTTTAATGTGACTCTTAGGGCATTTCCTCCTCTGTGAGACAATTCATAGCATCATTCTGCAAAATATGGAAATAATATAGTTTGGGAGTTTGCAGGTCAAATAGACCCAGCATTTCTCCGTGTTCTGCCCTCAGATTCCTTTGTTGGGATGACACCTTCGAGACAGCAGGAGGCTTCTAGGTCATTTGGAATAAAAACAGGCTCCATGGCTGTTTTCACAATCTTGTTTTAGCTGAGGATTTGCATACCTAGTTGCCAGGGCTGATGAGCAGTGCCCTCCCCTCCCACATTTTCACTACAGCCATAAAATGAAATCTGGAGAGGCTGAGTGTACTATTGACTTCTACTTAACAGTGGGTGGCAGGAACTCCGAAGTTTAATCCCAGACCTGCTACTAATTTCCTGGATGGCTTTTGGTCCATCCATTAATCTCTCTCTATCACTGTTTCCTTCTCTGGAAGAGATAGCAAGAATAATGGGATGTTTTATGCATTAACACATTTATGATCCTAATGTGCTCTGTAAAAGCATGCCTTTCTGGAAATGCTCAGTGGTAGCAGGTAAATCAAAAGAAAGCCAGTTTCTTGATTTCTAATGTGACACACTGATGGGATCTTTTTGTGACTGCCATATTTAGAAGCTAGACATGAGGCAGATTAAAGAGCTGAGTGTGTTACTATGTGAAAGGCACTGTATTTTCAAATGCCGAGTCCTGAATTATCTATTGATAATCACAAAGGTGCCTTAAAGTGAAAACAAGTACATGAGGGGATTTTTTTAGTATCAGGACTAATAAAATTAAAATCTCATACTTTCTCAAGAGGAGCATTTTCATTATTCATGGGGAATGTGAAGCTGGGACTGGTCTCATTAGGACTTTGGCTGGAAGTACTTAATTTTTTTATATAACAGAATACTTTGGTTATGAATTTTACAAATATTTTACTGCATCAGAATGACTTATATGAGACCAGGGAGGACAAAATAACCTCCAAGATGTCATTCTGGATGAACTGCATTGCATATTCTCTAAGAAATGTTCTTGCCTATTTTGTCTCTATAAATTCTTCAGCCTCCTAGGAAGAGATGAGAAAGCTCTAAGGAGAACTCAAATCATGTGTGCAATGACCTTGTGCAAGATAGAATTAAAATGTGGTTCAGTTATAAAATTGCAGTCCAGTCTAGTCTTATTTTTAAAAAGTAATTCTATAATTTAAATGCGTTGGCTTGTTCTTACGGTTTGGCATTTTCTTTATTCGGGGGCTATTGTTTTTGACATTAGAACTGGGAAAAAATACAAATAATCAAGATGAGTTTATTTTTAAAGAAACCAGACAAATCCACCAGTTTTTCCTTATAAGGTAAAATTATAGTGTCTGCCTGCGCAATGAATTACTAGTCAACTGAGTCTAAGTGGACCATATGATTATATGAGAAAATATAAGATAAACCCAGGGAAAACTTTGAACAGATAAGTCACCCTAAAGCTGGGCATTTTGCAAAGTGCTCATGCTGTGCTTTCAAAGTCTCCCATATTGGAAAATGAGACTTAGTTTCTGTCAAGAGACTTCGTCATTGCATGGTGGGTGATATACAATGTGTGAAATATAGCAAATGCAAGAGTCTTTTTGAGGTTTGTTTTTGGGTTTTCCTAATCCGTTTATCTATAAATAATTTATAATCAGTAGAGTCAAAGTTCTCATGTATGGGACCAATGTGAACTCCTGTACAGTACACCACAGAGCTCTCTGATGAGACTCTTAATATTGTAGAAGACGTACAGTTTAGATTCATTAAGTAATAGATTTCCCATGTAACTTTTGGAGTGAAAACGCCCTCTTATAAACTCTTTCTGGTAATTGTAGTCTATTCAGATCTGTCTTTTTGTTAAAAATAATAAAACATGGCTACAGTTTTTATTTAGAAATCCAAATCTTTGCAAAACTAAAAAATAATGAGGAGATTCCAGGTCCGTTTATGAACGAAAGCTGGTATTCAGAAATATAGGTAAAACATTGGAATATCCAGGCTGCTTATGACCTCAAAGTATTTGCACATGCAGCATACTTGGATTTGAGGTCACTGGTTCCATGGAGTAAAGGGGTCATAAGTCAGGATCCTAGATGAAGATTAGAAGTTTTATGGGAAGCCCTCACTAATTAAGTGGGAATCCAAAGAGCCATATACTTAAGGCTAAACCACAGCTAAACCTATTCTCTTCCTCTAATATTAGGGGGTACAGAAAAGATTTTTATCAGGAGTGAACAAAGCAGAAGAGAAAGGAAGGAGGGAGTAAATAAAAACTTATCCCAAAGATGGTTATAGACTGGTATAGATTTTTACCCTGGACATATGTAGCCTGGGTGAGCCCTAGAACCTGAGGCCTTGGTTTGAGATGGTTCCTGTGTAGAAGTGTCTTGCATATTTACAGAAGCACAAACAAAGTCTCTGTGGTGGAGGGAACTATTCATCCCAGGTTGCAGATAGTTTTTCAAGGGCAATGATCAGTATGCACTCAAAGATAACTAGACATCCAACAAAACAAGGCAATGAATAAGAACTAGCAGAAATAGCAGGTAGCAGCAGAAATTGGTCAGCAGAGATATCAGATTTTATAATTATCAGACCTAGATTATAAAACAACCACGCTTACAAAGTTGAAATACTAAACAAAAAACTTGAAAGTACCTATAGAAAATAGGAAACTACAAAAAATGACAGAGAAAAGATTTAGGATTTCAGGATCTTATGATGTAATGGAAACCTAAAAAAATAAAAATTAAAAAAAAGATTTCTACATATCCTTGGAGCTTCTTCCTTGATTTTTGTCAGTTGCTCAATATGGTTAGTATCTTGTGAACCTCAAGGAATCAGGTAGTAGAGTAACATCTCTTTTATCCTTTCTACAAGGTAGTTGTCTCGGCAAGTCCTGGAAAATTATTGTCCAGCATTCCTTCTTATACAACTCAAATCTCCAAATAACCATGAACAAACTTAGCTCGATTTAATGGTTTCTGGCACACAGTAAGTGGTTATATAAATGATAAATACTGTTTTATTTTTCACTCCAAAGGATATTTAGTAATTATAGACAGAAGAGTCTCTTGCATGGATGAGCCAGTCTTACAGTTCTTTTACAAATCTCACTTGGAATCATAAAGAGAGACTAAGGCTAAGTTCTGCACGCCTATCATGGAATAGCTCATGTTTTCTTGAGTATTAACTGACTCTAGACATTTTTTGAACATCTCTACCAGAGTACATTCTTTGTGTATGGGTGTATATATGTGTATGGGCATATGTGGGAGGAGTCTGCGTGTGTATACGTGGGTGGATGTGGGAGTGGCATATGATTGTATGTGTGTATGAGTATGTATATGAGTGTGTGTGTGTGCGTGTGCATGTATGTGTGTGTGTACTATGCATAGGCCTGCACTCTTCACATTTCTGAAATGAGACTCCACACTTTGGGTCATAAATCAAGACTTCCTTCTTTTCTTAATTTTAGACTTATTGCTGACAGCTACTTGTAACCAAGTTCCTCTAAACACCCACACACGATGGAAAAATGAAGACCTGGACAGCTGGGTTTGGTTCCTTCAGACTCATGAGAAATTGCTCCAATTTATTGAAAATCTTTCTTAACGTCGATATGAGCCAAAGACCGGGGCTGTTACAAGTGATGTTGACATAGTCCCTTGATATTGTGAACTCCTGATCCCCAAAAGTACTGTGACTGGAATAAAGAACTTGCTTAATGCTTCCAGAATCACATCTTACATGTGTGTGTGTGGTAAGATATGTGTGGTGGAGTGTGTGCACGTGTGGGTATATGTGTGTTTGCTGTGTGTAATGTATGTTTGTGTGTGTGGTGTACCATATGAGTGTGATATGGTGTGTTGTGCATACATATGTATATGCAAGTGTATATGCGTGTTTTGTGTGTGAATGTGGTGTGCTGTGTACGTGTGTGATGTGGTGGAGTATGTGTGTATGTGTGAGAGGCAGGATATGTATATATGTATACATGTACATATGTGTCTATTGTGCAGCAGTGTAAACAACGTGTATACATATACACCTGTTACACACTGGTATGTAAATGTACATATACACACACATGCACACGTATATATACACATGTTTATATGTTTGCACCACTGCACTACACAGCAATGTCTTTAGGGCTCCTGATGTGCCCAAATTCCTCATATTTCACCATTTCTGTCACTTTTATTTTATTTTTATTTTTATTTTTTTATTTTTATTTTATTTATTTTTTATTTTTTATTTTTTATTTTTTCATTTCCATCACTTTTAAATCGGCTTCTGTCAACCGGTCAAATAAAGCTGAAGTTGCTCTCTTTCCACTGTAAAATCATTATTTAAAAAAGAGAAAACAAACTTGTGAGTCGCCCAGAAAGCACTGGGGAAAACAGGGTTTCCAAGACACACACAAGTTACAACCGACCTTAGCCTCAACACACCTTTTTTTAACCCTTGCACCCATACTGAGAAAAAAGTCACAAAATAAAAAAATAAATGGAAAAGAAGAAAAGAAACGACCAGGTTGACTGGGAGGCCGTTGGCTCCCCCAGGCCTCAGGTGGGGGCAGGAAGCCCAGGCCTCCAGCAGGGGAGGGGTATTTTCTGGAAGGCCCTCTCTGGCTGCCTTACTCCCAGGCACCCCCGTGTGCCCGGCTCCCCTCCAATCCGGAGAGAATGGTTTGCATCTGCCCGGGAGGAGTAGGTGGGACCTGGACAACTCCGCTTGCGCAGTCGCCGTCTTGGACGTCGGGACACTGATCCCCGGCTCCCAGGCTGGTTTGCAGGAGCCAACGGGGGGGACGAGGCTGCGGGCCGTGGGGCTCCCAGGGCCCCCGGCGGCTCGCAGGCAGCTGACAGACGGCTCAATCATTTCCTCCGGGCCAGGGTCCCCCCCCCCCCCCGCCCCCCAGGGCACCAGGTGGCTTTGACATTAGCGCTGGGCCCCACTGACGGGACTGGTCCGGGAGAGGCTCCTCGAGCTCCTCCTCTGGCCTGTTGATTTACTGTCCCCGCCGGCCGCTTGTTGATCTAGTTTTCCTCTCCGTTTGCTCACAGGGCACCCCAGAAACCGTCCTCTGGCCATATATCTGGTTTATGATTTCCCCGGGAGCCGCGGAAGAAAAACACCCGGGGCGGTGCACCTGTTGGATTTTAATATGCACGGGGCTGCGCGGCCAGGCGGCGGGGGGGGGGACCCGGCAGGTCCCCGGCCCAGAGGGCGCCCCGCGACCCTATCGGGATACCTGCAGAAGCGGAATTAGGTCCCTTTGAGATGCATTTGCTGTTTTATTATTTGTACCTCCTGCTGCCGGTAAGTCTGATTCTGGCCACGGCCCTGCTGCAGGTGTGATGCCAAGTGGCAAATGTCTGCAAGACGGCGCAGGGGCAGGTGGGCCACCGCCCAGGTGAAGGGCAGGGCCAGCCTTCCCCACTGACTTCCTCACAGACGCAGAAGGTGGGGCCTGCCTCCTGCACCAGGCTCCGCTGACATGCAGCCTCTCTCTTTCTCTCTCTTTTTAAGATTTTATTTATTCATGAGAGACCCAGAGAGGCAGAGACACAGGCAGTGGGAGAAGCAGGCTACACGCAGGGAGCCTGATGCGGGACTCCATCCCGTGTCTCCAGGATCACAACCTGAGCCAAAGGCAAATGCTTTAACCGCTGAACCACCCAGGCATCTCTCTCTCTCTCTCTCTTTTAAAAAAATATCTTATTTATCTATTCCTGAGAGACAGAGAGGCAGAGGGAGAAGCAAGGGCCCTGCAGGGACCCTCATGCAGAACTCGATTCCAGAACCCTGGGATCATAACCTGAGCTCAACTAGTGAGCCCCCACCCCACCCCCAGGTGTCCCTATGCTGCCTCTCCTTCTATCTACCCTCTTTCCTACTAGACTTCCGTGCAGGACTGTGGAGCTGCTTGGAATAAATCTGCTCCCGGAATACATCTCTGTTGTAATCCCGACTGGACTGTGTCGGGGTGAGCAAGACACACTCACAGGACACAAAACAAACCGATGTCTGACCTTCCTGGTTTGCATGTGGGTTTCAAGGACTCCAAAGTGCCTCTGTCTGTCTTTCTCTCTCATCTTCCTCCAATATGTCTCTTTAAGAGGCAGTTGAAAAAAGTTAGGGGCACAGAAAAAAGGGGAGCTATAGTAAATGTGTACCATTTTCTGGTGGTATGTGCACTGGGAGGTAGATAAATATCTATAAAAGGGTAGTTTGTCCTGTGATTCCTGGGTTTGTCACTTAGAACAGTGGTTCTCAAAGTGTGGCTCCCGGACCACAGCATTAGCATGACCTGGGAACATGTTAGAAATTCTAATTCTTGACCTCCACCCCAGACCTCCTGAAACAGAAACTCTGGAGATGGGGCCCAGTGACCGGTTTTATCAAGCCCCTCAGGTGCTGGTTCCTCTCAAGAAGGGCCACTGCTCTGGATCAATGGTTTTCTTAACCACCTATTGGTTTGGACTGTGGAGGAGAACCCTAGCCTGGAAGAAAGAAGTGTCACGCTCAGGAGGAGGGCTTCCAGCACAGAAGTAACCATGGTGTTAAGTATTTTCATAAGGATTAAAATAACAAAAGCACAAGCTACTCAGTTATTCTGGCTGTTTTGATGCCAGCAAATGAAGGCATCGGTTTTTCTCTATTAAGGAAATACAACAAAGGCCACACGTCTATTTTCTCCATAGCTTTAGGGAGCTCTGGAAGGTTCACCTTTCAGGTCTATCTCATGAGTGGTGTTCCTCAAATGAAATAATGAAGTACGGTGAAAGTCTGGGGATTTGGCATCCTCCTAACAAGGCTCTGCTCATAGACGTAGGGTTTTAACTCAAGGGTCCACATTGTCACAGCCAACGCAAGCCATCTTCTAAACTGTCACGGTGTTGACACCCCTACATCAAGCTGGAGGTAGCAGCTTCTCAGAGCATAAGAAAACTGCCTGAATCTCCTGACAGGACTTTGAACAGTGGCAGATGTTGTGCACATTATGGAATTCTAACCAAGTTTATCTGGGAAAGATCTTATTACATATGGAAGTTCCCAGCCCTTGGGACTCTGCCATTGGCCAGATTATAATCTTGGGTTACCTTATTCCTGAGGTCTATGTGTCCTTATCTGTCAAATGGGGGGTTGGATAAGAGCATTCTAAGATTCTTTAATAGTCGATGAGGGTCTGATTCATAGACCTGGAGTCCCTCCGCCAGGTCTTTGGAGGAAAATGATCTTCCTGTGTGAAAGAAGTCTCTTTACTCACCTGAACATACAAAATTGCCACTCCTACTTGGAATATTTAATTTGGGCCCTACTGGGTTCAATGACTATTTAAAAGGAATATGTTAAAAATTTTTAAAAAATAAAAGGAATATGTTCACAAGTGGTCCTGGTGACTTGTGTCACCTGAATGTATGGTTTTCCAGCAGTGCAGTCATCACCTGGTATGGAAGAATGTACTTACAAGGGTTGCTTTTCTCAGAAGCCAGCCTCTGTACCTGACGCAATAGTGGGGCTGAGGAGAAGGAAGGTGTTTCTCTGGGGCCAGCTATGCCAAGCTGAGCTTTCTCCCATGCTTTAGGGGGAAGGGTTTGGAAGGCATCCCGCTGAGGTCTTCCCTTAGGGTGTCTATGCAATGGCCTGCAGGTGCTAATCAACGCACCTGCAAAGTCTTGTCAACACACACGCCAACAACTTTTAATAATCTCCAGCTGAAATGATGCTGGGTCCTGGGAGAAGGCTGCCCCCTTAACATCTGGGAGGAATCTCAGCTTTAACACAAGATCCAAAAGACTCACCCTCAGGAAACTGCCAGGTACTAAATGTACATTCTTGGGAGGCTCTGATCTTCTTTGCCAGAGTTTAATGGTGATTCCACACACCTTGGTGTATGAAATCCAAGCTAAGTCCTTTGATTCTCTGCAGGTTGCCCAATTGTGGATTGCAGTCAACTTGTGAGAGGCAATTAGGAAACCCAAAGGCCCTATTAGTGACATTGGTCTGAAAGCCCTAAAAAAAGTTTCTCCTAAGATTGCATGGGGGAAAGAAATAGAGAAAGAGGAAGAGAGGAAGGAAGGAAGGATGGAAGGGGAAAGAAAGAAAGAGAAAGAAAGAAAAAAGGAAAGAGGCCATCACCCAGTCACCCTCACCCCCTGCCCACCACCCCTGGGCACTGAGGGGGGCACTTGATGGGATGAGCACTGGGTGTTATGCTATATGTTGGCAAATTGAACTCCAATAAAAAATAAATGAAAAATAAATAAAATAAAATCACATCTACTCGCTGACCTGAGGTGCATACACTCTGTTGATTCTACATAGAATATTGTCTTGTTATGGAGTCTTGAAAGGAATTAAGACTGTTAAACAATGATTGATCTAATAGTAATAAATATTTGTAATGTCAAAAAAAAAAGAAGAGAGGAAAGAGGAAGGAAGAAAGAAAAGGAAGGAAGGAAGGGGAGAGGGAGGAAGGAAGGAAAGGAGAAAGAGAGAAAGAAAAAGATACTTAAAACAGAACCATGTAATTCAAGGTTAGTGGGCAAGCGTAGCTATGCAATTTTAGGTCTTTTGTGGGGCTCAGGAGAAAACCCCTTTAATTATTGTGCTTCATTTTGAGTTTGCCTGTGATTAGCAGCTCCAGAGAAGTAGGTCAGTGTAGTGAATATGTGTACTTCCTGGGGCAAGGTCAGATCTGTTGACCCTCTGCTGTTACCTGAATTAGTTCCTGGGACTGCAGTGACAAAGTGCTACACACCAAGTGGCTTAAACAGCAGAAGTTTATGGTCTCACAGCTCCGGAGGCTACAGTCTGAGATCAGGTGTCCCCAGAATTGTTTCCTCCCGGCTTCTGGCGGTGAGCTAGCAGTCTTTGATGTTCTCTGGCCCGATGGATGTATCACACCCAACCTCACCGTCCTGTTCTCACCGTGTTCTCCCTGTGTGTATCTGTCTCTGTGGCCAAATTTTCCTTTTTTATAAGGGTGCCATCATAGTGGATTAAGGCCTAAGCTAATGGGCTTATTTTAACTTGCTCATATTTGTGAAGACTCACCTCCAAATAAGGTCACAGTGTGAGGTATTGAGGGTTAGGATTTCAACACATGAGTTTTGGGGGAACACAATTGACCTCAAAACATTACCCATCCATATCATCCCGGGTAAAAATGTAGCAGTCACACTGTGTGCCTCTCATCAGTCCATCTGTGTTGTTATTTGGAAGAAGTTCTACTTCCTTTAGGTTTAAGATGTGTGAAGCAGCTTCTCTTTTACAGAGATGGCCGCTAAAGTGTCTCCCTTCTCAGATGTTCTTCTGGGCTGTGCCACTCTCTACCTAGAGATAGAATCTGTTTCTCTCTCCATCAATTACAACTGTTCTTCGTGACTCAGGAGAATGCAGCACAACTACTGTCCTGCAACTTCAGATGTCAAGTTCCCTGGAAGTCTTGCAGCTTACATCCGGATCACTTGGTGGCTTGATGGCTTGGATATCCTCTTCTCATGAGAAAGCCCAAGGGTCCCATGTGGAGCTTACATGAGGGAAGACCCAAATCCCTTAGCCGAGCTTCCATTGAACAACCAATATCATGTGCCAGCCCTCTGAGGGAGTCATTTTGTGTGCCCTTCTCAGTGAAACTTTCAGGCTGCAACTCCAACTGGTATTTGATTCAACCAGGTCCATGAAAGATCCCAGGAGAAAGCCACGGATGAGTCCCAGTCAAACCACAGAACCTCTGAGAGATAATATTAAATTTTTGTTTCAAGCCACATGGTTTTGCTGGTGGTTTGTTACATAGCAATCAATAGAACAGTTGGCTGTGTTAGAAAAATGATTTTTTTTTTAAAGAGAAAACAGACCTTTATTCCAGGGGCCAGATGTTATTTGAAATTATTTACACTTGTTGAAATCATGTGGAGGGACCAGGCATCAGCTCAGCTGAGAGGAAAGCCCCTTCTGTGCAGCCACGAAGGGACTGAAGTGTACACAGAGTGTGAGCCTAGTCACCCTTGCCATATGCCCTGGGGCTTCCTCATTTTACCAAATGATTCAGTACCAGCTTTCAAAGCAAGCTTCCTTGGTGTATAGATAAAATAAATAAAAGATATTCGTAGTAAAAATGTGCACGGGTCACTACATGACAATATGTATTTTGATAGAATTGGTATTTTAATATTTTACGTGAGATTACATTGTTTCTCACAGATAATAGTAGAATTCTGAGCCTAAATCCCTGACAGCCTTTGATTTTAGGATTAGAAATCTATTCCAGGAAGTGCCTCCTCATTTCTTAAAATCAAGAATGCTAAGAGTTTCATTCTTTCTTTCTTATTATTTTTTATTTTAGGATCTGGTTTATGTAGAAATGATGGATTCAAGTACTTAAAAAACTTTGGGTATTTGAGTGTTTTTAGAAAGAAAAGGTGAATTACAGATATAAAAATATATAATGTTTTTGTGTGTCCTTTAGAAATAAACAAGAAGAGAGAGAGAATAAAGGAAAAATAGGGAGGAAAGGATCCTGGTGTGTAATATCTGTGATTTTTTTTTAATCAAAGCTGAGACATTGGAGATGGAATTAGCTGCACTAAACAACTCTAAAATGCCATTTTGGTATGTGTCCTAAGGAGGCAGAGATTCATGACATACATTAAAAGAGGAAACCCTGATACGGGATTTCTAAATTCCTGAACTCTGTGGTGGGAGGAATTATTAGGTAATTTATACTTTAGATATAGAACATTAATCTCAGTTTAACAGCAGGCTTAGTGAAATAGTGATTTTTTTTTTAACAAAGAGGGATTTAATTTATAATTTTCTTAGCAGGAACATTAAAGAAGCGATACGCAATCATCAAATGATGTGCCTAGAAAGTATGAATATGTGGTCCATCTCCCGGAAAGAGAGTTATTTGGTGGATTAGACTTTCATCTCTGTAGTCTAAAGGGTTATTAACAAAACTAATCACAGCACATCTTCATAGTCTTGTGCAGAAGAGAGGAGAAAAAAGCAAGAGGAAGAAGCTAAAGGAAGAGAAAAGAAAGCATAGAGGGAGGAGCACAGTGCAGCTTTCACAACCGTCAGCAAATTTGGTCTGTGCATGTGCATGGCCCCATAAGAATGCCAGATGATGGCTAAGAGTCTGCTTTAAGGGAAGCTAGCTTTCTAGTCCTTTCCTCTGCATGAAACTTAAACTAATTGAGCAGCCAACCAACCAGCAGTAAATAAATTCATTCATTCAGTCAATAGATTTTTATTGAGTGTTAACTAAGCACAGGGCACTCAGCTGGGCTTCGACATGCAAGAATGAGGAACACACACACAGAGTCTCTGCCTTCAGCCTAGTAGGATAAATTCCAAACAACCACAAAAAGAATTTGTACAGCTGTAAGTGTGATAAGTTCTTTGAAGGAGGATTTACATGTTTATGAAAATAGAATGATAGTAAACATAGGGTGTTAAAAGAAGATGGCTCTCACTATAGAGTGACAATGGGCCTGAAGAATAGGATGAGGAGAGATAGCCAGATGGAGAGGAGAAGAAGGAGAGTGTTCTGGGCTAAAGGACAGCATGTGCAGAGACCCTGTGGGGTTAGAGACAGTGACGAAGCAGATGGTCTGCAGGCAGGACCCTGGAGCTGGAATCCACCAAATCCCTACCTCAGGCCCAACTCTCACCTCCCTCTATTGGCTTCTATGTTCCAGTCATGGGGCTTTTACTAGCAGGAAAGGTATTCCTCCTAGTGGTGGAGAAGCAATCTGCTTCTAAGCTGGTGGAAGGGAGGAAACCCAGCAAGAATGCTTCTGCTCACTGTGTAAGAACATTGATCTGAGGCACTTGAGCAAAACCTTTATTGAATGGACAGCTGTGGTGGTGAGCTCAGAAACCCTGGATCATCCCTGGAGACAGGGAATGTGGCAGAGTGTCAACAGGAATGAGGAGAGAGAAAACCCTCAGATGGTGGTTCTCTTTATTTTTTTGATTTTTAAATTTTTTTTCTGATCTTAGCAGCAAAGGGAGGCATTAATTCTAATCTTCAGATCATAGCACATTATTATCATTGCTCTGGGCAAGGGTTCTCTTGCTGTGACCTATGTAGGTGTGTGTTTATGTATTCAGTTATGCATATGTATTTATGTATACATATATATGTGTCTGTGGTGTGTGTGTGTGTGTGTATATATATATATATCTATTTCTTCATCCAAGACAGAATATGTATTCTTTTCAACCTACACTGATCATTTACATAAATAAAATGTGTCCTAGATCAGAAAAGTCTCAAAAATAACAAAAAAAAATATAATTCAATACACTCAGAGGTGAATACAGGAGATATAGAAACCTGTTTTTCCCATAGCACCAACACCATTCACCTGTATTTTTTTTAAAAAAATTAATAAATTCATTAGTGAAGGGGAAAAATGGAAATTGTAAAATATGTAGGAGTGAAAGAAACAAATGGAGTTTTGAATATCTATGGGAAGGAAGCCAAATGATTCTTAGGGGAAATTTTATATGCTGAAATGCATTTACAAGGGAAAAGAGAGTAAATGAACTAGGATTTTAACTTAAAAAAAATAAAAAAAAATACAAACAAGCAAACAACAAAATAAGTACAAATGCAAACTGATTAAAAAGAAGAAAATAGTAAAGATAAAAACAGAACTCAAAGAAAAGAGTCAAAATAGAGTTGATTAATATCCTAGGAGCTGGATCTCTGCAACCAAAGCTTGTGGCAACTATAATAAGAAAAATAGAAGAATTATAAATTATGTCAAGAAATAAATTAAAAATATAAAACTCTACATCCAAAATAAATTTTTAAAAAACACTTGAGTTTACTAAGAATAAAACAATTACGCTGATCCGTTTAATACTCAGATGTATCAGTCAACTGTTTCGGAAAATACACATGATCAAATTGTACCAAGGAGATTAATGGAACAGAATAGAGAATTGAGAAATGGACCCTGAACTCTATGGTCAACTGATCTTTGACAAAGCAAGAAAGAATATCCAACAGAAAATAGTCTCTTTAACAAATGGTGTTGGAAAAATTGGACACATGTAAAGAATGAAACTGGACCATTCTCTTACACTGTACACAAAGATAAACTCAAAATGGATGAAAGACCTAAATGTGAGATAGGAATCCATCGAAATCCTAAAGGAGAACACAGGCAGCAACCTCTGCAAATGTGGCTGCAAAGATGGACTATTGGAACTTCATCTAGATAAAAAGCTTTTGAGCAGCAAAGAGTCAACAAAACTAAAAGACAAACCTACAGAATGGGAGAGGATATTTGCAAATGACATACCAGATAGATAAAGGGCTAGTATCCAAGATTTATAAAGAACTTATCAAACTAAATGAACTTATTAGGAGAAAAGAATCTAGCAGTGTTTTAATAGAATAATGTATTATGACCATGTAAGGTTTATCTTAGATTACAGGGATTGTTTGATAATTTTTAAATATTTATTACAATAACAGATTAGAAGGAAAACACCACTCACTCATTCCATTAGATGTGACAAAGCATTTGATAATTATACCTATTAATGATAAAAAATCTTATCATAATTTTTTAGAATAAGAGATACTTTCCTTAATCCAAGTAGAGTGTCTGCTAGAAACTTACAGCAAATATCATATAACAGTGAACCACTAAAAGTCCAATTAAAGCCCAGGAGAAAGATGAGAATGCCTGCCCTTACTTACTAATTCAAAATTATACTGGAAGGCTTAGCCACATAATAGAAAGCCATAAAAATTAAATGAAATATAAATATTTGAGAAAAAAACAAAATTTGCATTTCATACCATAGTGGGATGCTGTGGTATGCCACCCAGTTGTCCTCATTCTGTGATTGAAACCCTCATTCTCCCATGCTCTAGGAGTGCTGAGGGATGACACCTTATGGCTGAGTTTCCCCTGTGGTGGTGGGTGTTGGTTGAAGAGAACTACCTTACTCAAGGTCACACTCTGTCCCTGGATATGGCTTATATGCAAATACTGGATAAGGTGAGGATACAAATGCTGGGTCCTATTGCCGCAACTCTGCAACTCTGCATGGCCATCCCAGCTCCGGAGTTCCCAGGAGGAAGCCCTGCGACCATTGCCCAACTTCTCCCTCTGCCCAAATTTGCTATGTCCCCCTTCTCAACAGAAGTTAATCTGGAAAGGTCTTAATAAATCATCTGCATGAAAATCTTCATCTCAGAGTCAACCTTCTAGGGAACTTGACCTAAAACTCATACCCTCCCATATAAACCAGCAAAATATTAAGACTGACAAAATGGTCTATCAAAATGACCAGTAGACCTATACAAGGCCAATGTATAAAACTCAGTATTGGGATCCCTGGGTGGTGCAGCGGTTTAGTGCCTGCCTTTGGCCCAGGGCGCAATCCTGGAGACCCGGGATCGAGTCCTGGAGACCCGGGATCGAGTCCCACGTCGGGCTCCCAGTGCATGGAGCCTGCTTCTCTCTCTGCCTGTGTCTCTGCCTCTCTCTCTCTCTGTGACTCTCATAAATAGAAAAAAAAAAAAAAAAAGTATCTTTCCCTTAATCAGCAAAGAACAGTGAGTATGATTGATAAAAATCTCTTTTGCAATAGCAGCAAAACTATGAAGTAATTGCAAATAAAATTAACAAAAATACACAGGATCTTCTTGAAAAATAATAAACCTTTTTACTGAAGAACATTGAAGAAGACCAGGGTAAGTGGAGAGGATATTGTGGAAAACCTCTCTGTCACAATTGGAATTGACAATTCATTGCTCATTTGGTGACAAAAGTTTCCTAAGATGTGAAATAATTAAAGAAAAGATCAATGTAAACCAAAAATAAGTTATTGAAAATTTCAACATGTGAATTGACACTTTTTCATAAATGTTTTTCTGTACAGCTGAGCTTTAAATGTTTTCCTTAGGCAATATCACTGATTGGAGTTGCTCATTGACTTTTTTGTATAAATCATATCTGAAAAGGCATCATCTCAGACGTCTGGTTTTGTTTCTTTTGAGCCGACACTTGCAGTTAAAAGTATTGATGAGGTAATATGAAAGCAGAATCCTTCTAGAATTTCACATTTACTTGTTCTAATATTTGACCAATTTCTCACATGTAATTTTAGCAACTTCTTTTCATTGAGTCTTTCTAAGTCACTTAATTCAGCTTTGGCAGGAACAACAATTTTCTTTTCGCGTACCATTGGTGTGTGTAGTGTTGAGTTAGATTGCACAATACTACTAACTAATGCAGATGTCATGACAGGGTATGTTAAGCTTTCAACTCATTTAGTGAGAAATAAAATATGTAGGTGTTCTGGAAGTGTTTTCCAGTTGAATGCAGAGTGTGATAGGTATTAGTGAGTCTATTTCAAGTAATTTGGTTATGGGGAGTTTAACTCAATAGTGTAAAGATGTCAGTTCTTTCAAAATTAGTTTATAAGTTGAATGTGATTGTCAGAATTGTCCTTTCTTTCTCTTTCTCTTTCTTTCTTTTCTTTTTCTTTTCTTTTCTTTTCTTTCTTTTCTTTTCTTTTTTCTTTTCTTTTCTCTTTCTTTTTCTTTCTTTCTCTCTCTCTTCTTTCTTTCTCTCTCTTCTTTCTTTCTTTCTTTCTTTCTTTCTTTCTTTCTCTCTTCTTTCTTTCTTTCTTTCTTTCTTTCTTTCTTTCTTTCTTTCTTTCTTTCTTTCTTTCTTTCTTTCTTTCTTCTTTCTTTTCTTTCTTTCTTTTCTTTCCAATCTCTATACCCAATGTAGGGCTCAAATTCAGGATACTTATATAACAAAGGATAAACCAAATAAAGAGGTGTGCTATACTCCAAAAGAACAACTTGAGTTTTCTATTTTATACAGGCAGAAATCTGGGGAATATGTGCAGGGATAAACTTTAAGGGATCTTAATCCACTAGGACTGGTGTCCTTAGAAGAATTGGCAGCAGAGATCTCTCTCCTTCTCCACACACAGAGGGAAAGCCATGTGAGGACACGGTGAGAAAACAGCTACCTACAAGCCAAGGAGAGAGCTGTCACTAGAAACCACCCCTGTTCACACCTTGATCTTAGTCTTCCAGGCTCTGGAACTGTGGGAGAATAAATGTCTGCAGGGGGTGCCGCCCACCCTGTCTGGGGTATCTTGTTACAGCAGCCCTAGCAGGCTAGTACGAAAAGCATAAGGAAATATTTAGAAAACATTACTGGTGTCTGAGGCCTATTTCATTTTTCTACTACTTTAAAAAAAAAAAAACTATTATTTTTATTATCTCTTTTTATTTCCAAGGCATTTTGTGAGCAAATTCTACCCTGGCAGGTTAGAGGATCACTAGCCTGGAAGTATATTCTCTTTCCAAATAAGACAGGAGGACAAGGGTTGACTCTGAGGCCTACCGGAGGCTACTGTAGGGTCTGGGTGAGTGTGGCCTACCTTTCCCATACTCCCTGTATACATGTTTTGGCAACACAGGGATGTTTACTGAGAGCTGATGCCCCTGATTGATCTGTACTCTTCATGTACAACCTTGTCCAGCACCACCCACTGCATCAATTTTCCTGGAGATAGGTAGTCCTGAAATAACCTGTATTCCTCTCATCATGGAACTTGCTTTCTAATTATCTCTCTTTACCTACATCTTTCCCCATGGGCCGGAAACTTCTTAAGAATAAAACTTCTACTCCTAACTCTGAGAAATGAACTAGGGGTGATGGAAGGGGAGGAGGGTGGGGAGTGGGGGTGAATGGGTGACGGGTACTGAAGGGGGCACTTGACCGGATGAGCACTGGGTGTTCTGTATGTTGGCAAATTGAACACCAATAAAAAAATAAATTTATTAATAAAAAAAAAAGAATAAAATTTCTGCCTCCATTCAGGAGTTTCTAAAATTAACACGCCTTCGAATTTCCTGGGGATCTTGTTAAAAGGCAGGTCCTCATTTAGTAAGGGTGAGGTGGGGCCTAAGAGTCTGCATATCTTTTTAAATTTAGGAATGATCGACACGCAACATTTCATTGTACAACACAACGATTCGTTTGAAATTTGTATATATAGTGAAATGATCACCACAGTCAGTCTAGTTACCATCCATCACTATACATAGTTACATATTTGGTTTCTTTGTGATGAGGACTTTTAAGATTTACACACTTAACAACTTTCAAATATGCAATACAATATTATTAAGTAGTCACCACGCTGTACCTTATATCCCCGTGACTTACCTATTTTATTACTGCACATGTGTACCTTTTGCCTCCCTTCACCAACCCTTGCATCTGGCAACCACTAATCTATACTTCATTTTCTAATGCTTTGCTTTATTGCACTTAACAGATACTGCTATTTTTCTTTTTCTTTTTTTTTTTTTTTTTTACAAATTGAAGGTTTGTGACAACCTTGCATTGAACAAGTCTATTTTTTTTCCTTAAGAAGTCTGTTGGCGCCATTTTTCTGACAGCATTTGCTGACTTCCTGTCTCTGTGTCACATGTTGGTAATACAATATTTTAGACCTTTTCATTATTACTGTGCTTGTAATGGTGATCTGTGGTCAGTGATCTTTGGTGCTATACTACTAGAATAGTTTTAGGGTGCCATGAACCGTGCCCATATAAAATGGCAAACTTAATTACTGGTAAATGTTGCCTGTGTCCCAACTGCTCCACCAATAGGCCTGAAACTCTGCATTTCTAACAAGCTTCCATAATGATGCTAATGGCCCTGATTCTTGTCCCACAATGAATAGCAAGGAGTTTTTTTGTGTTCTTTTGTGCTTTTAGGATTCAGGACAATATGGCCGATTGTGCTTATGTAAAAGAAAGCTATTAACTATTATTCCAGTGGATTTCAATTCTGGCTTCACATTAGAATCACAGGAGGAGGCTTTAAACAATTATATTGCCTAGGTCCCACCCTGAGGGGTTTTGACCTAATTAGTTTGGAGTGGAGCCTGGGCATTGGTAGGTTTTAAAGCTTCAATGTGCTCCTTGGATTGAGAACTACTGGATGAGTCTGTCAACTCTTTGAAGATGGGGATTCTCATTATTCCCAGGCCCATCACTGTGCTGGGTGTACTGGAGCCAATTAATATAAGTTGGTCAATTAAATTAACTCCTTTATCTTGGCTCAGGTTCAGTGTTTCTTAGATACTTCAGGGTGGGCAAGACCTTTTCTTAAAAAGGTAGGTGGTACTGGAAGTGACACATTTATGAGGTGACAAAGTCAGGGGTGAGAGTGTCAGGGGACTCTGAATTAGAGAGTAAGTTGACATCTTATGACTCAGAGTGAGTGGTGGAGGGGCCTCACTAAGGACGTCAAGCCCTTTTAAAGTTACTGCAAGAAAGAAGCTTTGCCTAGATTATAGTCCAAGTCACCCCCTTTAACAGTGAGTGGCCCCCTGCTAGCAATGAGCAAATTTGAATGACACAGTTTCTCATTGAGTGCACTTATGTATTTTTACTTGTTGGACATAGATGTGAGCAAGAACCAAACTTCTGATGTCCAGGCATCCTAGCAAAGAGAATTATTTGGAAACCTTTACTGACCTCCGAAGAATTTTATTTTAAACAATAAGATTTCAAATGCCAAAAAGATTAGGAGAGTCTCTAAGATAGGCTTTAATAATAAATAAAGAAACCATGGCCCAGGAAGGTCTTAGTACCAGAAGAAGGGGCAAAACAGTTACTTAGGAAGTAGATTGCAGTAAAAGCTGCTTTGAGTCCAGTGGCTTCTGGGAATATCCAGTGGGGCAGATCCAGCCAAGTGTCCATATGCCAGAGCCAGAGCAGACCAGCTCATGAGAACCTATTGTTAAATGTTCAAGAATTTTGTGAGCCAGTTATTAAACATCACCATTATTAAAATTTAAGTTATAAAAAGTTACCCTGGAATAAATTACATGTAAAACAAACTAACAAATACTCAGCGCTCTTTATTTTCTAATTGTTTTACCATGTTTTGTTATTATGGGCGCTCTGCAGATTATTTATGTCTCTTGTGGCCTCACAGTGGAAATACCACCTAATGGTGTGCTGTTGCACATTTTCCTTCTGACTCTGCATTTGGCGATGCCATGGTGGAAGCCTGTGTATTTACACCATGGAAACAGATAAATGATGCAGTTGAGGGTCTGATTCATTGTTTGGTTGACTGTCCGGTCTTAGGAAAGTGATGGAGAAAATGTTAATGATGCATATGAAGTCAGTATTAAATTCATATTAAAGAGTACGTAGTATCTTACTTGTTATAATATCAATAGCACAAAAGATTGATGCAATAATTCCAGGATTTGAAAACTGTAATCTGGGTCAGCAAAGCAGTCACTCAAGTAATTGAGAAATGAGTGAAGTTCAAATTTGTCTTTCACTTTCTTTTTACTCATTAACTTGTTAATAACATAAAGGAAAATTTAACCAGCACTCCGGTGAAAAAAGATACCCGCTGGTCAACTGAAACCCAAGGTTGGCTATACTTAACAAAGTTTAGCAAAAATCACCGAAGGCATTCTGCGAGATTCAATTGTTTATATAGAAATGACATTAAAGAATATTGTATATTTTACCATTATTTGTAAAATTATGTGAGAGAGGCATTTATTAGACACTTACCAGCTCGTCATTGGCGAGAGGTAACCTAGATGCTTTGTTAATTAAAAACAGGAAAGCAGCTATGCCAAGAGGAAGCTTGGCAAAGAGTGTAAGCACGTGAGACTGCTTGGGTGCACATCTACCTCTGGGTAACTTGGAGCGTGTGACTTCATCGCTGTGTGGCTTAGTTTCCTTAATCTGTACAACCTGTTACATATGATTGTTAGGGGGTTGAAATGGAGTAATATACAGATAACACTTAGAACAGTGGCTGGGGGTACATACTAAATTATAATTATTTTATTATTAGAATCAAGGAGCTTAACATCTGTCTGACATAAAATGGTTTTCTGAACTACTTTGATAGTAGTTTTACTTCACTGATAAAGCAAAAAAAAAAAAAAAAAAAGAATCTCATCGGATTATTGTGGGTCCCAATTGTTGAGTAAAGGTTGGTGGATATGCTGAGATCTAAAGCTGATTTTCCTTGCTGATTTGGCTGCAAGGAGAGAATGAGATTGCCAGTGGACACGAGTTTCTGAAAACTCACTTCTTTCAGGTCATTTTCTATCTCCTGCCCTTCATACTGCATCCTAGCTAAATGAGATGCTTTGCAAAGGAGTGGTTACAGTTCGTCTCTTTGCACCACTACAGGTGGTGGCTGGGATTGTGAAGGCTCACTGCCTTTTTTACAAAACCCCTGGACCAGATGCATTTTAGAATCCAAAATTTGGGAGTCTTAGAAAGCTAATGTGGTGCATATTTGGTATATGGCATCAAAACCCTCAGTGGGGTTTGATGCAACAACTTGTAATCGAACACATGGGTATTTCTGTGGTGGCATCAATTAGTGTTCTCACTAGGTTTTACAAATATAAAGACTATATAGATAGCCTAACATCAGTTCAGATCGGGTTTCACTGCTGAATGAGTTTAGATGAATTAAGTATTGCCACCAAATGAGTAATAAAAAATTGTGGGTTTGGAAAATGGGTAGAGGGCTGTTGACCTATAATGAAATGACTGGCCAAACCTGACACGTCTCCCCAGAGGACAGGAACCCTGGGAATGAGTGCGTTTGGGTGTATGAGGTTATGAGATTATACAGCTTTTCCGTCTGTAGCCCGGTCCCCTCCCCAATCCCATCCTATCCAATTCTCCTTCTCCCTCCTCCCACCAGGAGGTTTCTGGAGGCAACCAGCAGAACATACACTTCTTTTCCTTTTACACCACTCAGCAGCATTTTAATGACCTCCCATTCCTACCACGAAAGGAAATAGGCCTGAGATCTTAGGAGAGTTTGATCTGGAAACTGGATGATGTAGGATACGCTTGCCTTAGCATGGTGAGGAGGGAATGGAAAAAGGGATAACAATGTGAGCTTGCAGTTCACCAGTAAAGATAATGATTCAGTTATAGAAGACGGTTTCCATGGTACTGTAAAATACCAATTTTGAGTCTCAGGGATGACCAAATTCATTTAAAAGTCAACGTGGGATAAATCAAGGTTTAGCTAAGAGCCCCAGAAAATGGGGTTTCCAAGCCAAACATCGTGCCCCAAAATCTGCCTTTAACAAAATCAAGAAGTTTGTTTTGATGGACTCTTCCATTTTTTCTTTTTTCTTTTTTCTTTTTTTTTTTTTTTTTTTTTGAGAGAGAGAGCACACAAGGGGCAGGGGTGGGTGGAAGGGTAAGGAGGCAGGGGGTGGTGGGGCAGAGTGAGAGAAAATGTTTAGCAGGCTTCATATCCAGTGTGGAACCCAAAGCAGGGCTCAATCTCATGACCTTGAGATCATGACCTGAGCTGAAACCAAGAGTCGGGCTCCTAATCAACTTCACCACCCAGGCGCCCCTGGGCTCTTCCACATTTTATAGGCCTTTCCTAGTAACAGCACTACCTAGGCCTTGGTAGATGTCCTCTATCCTAGAGTCCTCTGCTGTCCTAAAACACAATTCCCCACTCAAAGACCCCCATGGACTCAGAAAGAAAGCTAAGCCATAGTGTACTTAGCCTCGAAATATCACCACTGACAACCTAACATACTTTTTCACCAAAGAACTCCTTTCATAGAGGATACAAGGGGTATAGAAGGAAGCCACACTCCCAGTGACAATCATCTTTGCTGCCTTTTGCCTCTTCATGTCCCTGAGAGTTTTAAATTTTACACTGTAAATTCTTTACTTTTACATCAAAGAATGGATTCTCCTCAAACATTTTCAGGAGACATGGATGTATCAGGAAGATACTTCATGCTTCTCTGGGGCTTGCATATTTGTTACTGGAACACTAAAGACACGGGAGGGCGCATGCACCTCATTTGAAAAACACGCAGTTGATGTGTGTTCCTGTGAATTATCTTTGGAGGGGTGGACTGCAGGTACCACATGGACTTCATCTACATCTCCACACAGGATAGAGTGACCACACAGTGTGGGTATAGAAGACAAGGGTTTGAGGCGATCCTGTTAGTAGATTTTGCTTTTATGTGTACGAAGGCTGAGAACCAGACAAGTTGAAGGATTTGCTCACGGCTGTGGAACCAAGATTACCTGCTGAATCTCCTGCCCCCAGTCCTGTTTGAAGATGGTTGATAGTGTAGGGGGTGCTGATACCAGTCAGAGAGGAGGCAGGTTATGTGCATAAACCAGCCACCTCTCTTTCCTCTTCCTGTGGCCTGGCAGTTCAAAGGAGTTGAAGAGACACTTGTTGCATTTTACCTTTTGCAAAGGGTAGGTGTCTCTCCCTCCAGTTTTTCTACTTGAATAATGATTCGACAGTGATGGTGATTGAAGATCCTAGAACAAGGCTTATGCAGACATCAGAGATAATGCTTATTAAGCTTCTAGCACATATTTGCTATGAAAGAAGTGATGGGAACTATTATATCAATAATGGGAACTTTCTGTTTGTTTCCTAGTTTGGTTGGGTAGGGTTTTCTTTTCTATTTTTGTTTTTGTTTGTTGGTTATTTCTGTCTACCTTTTACTTCAAAGATCATCCTAGATAGTACTGCTAGGTAATTGGGGAAATAGGGAGATTTCTGACATTGAGATTCCCTCCTGTGACAGGTGGCTTCGTCTCAATGAAATTATGATATTAGTCTTACAGAAAATGTACTGCCTTTCTCATTATATTAAATAAATCATACTAAAGGCTATGATTATTCTTCCTTATATCATAAAATTATTCAGATTTTTATTTTTTTTTATTTTTTTTAAATTTTATTTATTTATGATAGTCACAGAGAGAGAGAGAGAGAGAGAGAGAGAGAGGCAGAGACACAGGCAGAGGGAGAAGCAGGCTCCATGCACCGGGAGCCTGATGTGGGATTCGATCCCAGGTCCCCAGGATCGCGCCCTGGGCCAAAGGCAGGCGCCAAACCGCTGCGCCACCCAGGGATCCCTATTCAGATTTTTATATAAATTATCTTTAAATACAGGTTTGGGTTTTTTTTTTTTTTTTTTTTTCATTTCTTTGTGGGTCATTTCAGATGATTTGGATTCCAGCATTTCAGAAGCAGCACTGATGTTTTTAGAATTTTTCAGGGGAATCAATGTTGCATCAGCAGGGGAGGAAGCCACCCAGAGAAGAGCCAGCGAAGAGCTGACGTGGCTCTCGGCCTCTACAGTGAGCTGGCAATCCCTCCCTGTGACCAGGTCTCTCTCTGCCAGTCTTCTCAACAGGAAGAAAGAATGGAGATGTGGGAGAGAAGTTGGAAGTCTTAGACTAAAAGCCTGGAGACAGCTACATGACCCAGTAGATGATTGGCTGGGTGCTCCACATAAATTTTTGAGACCATCAAGAGAAAAAAAATACAGCGTTGGAGTCTGTTTGTTAATTCATCAGACTTTTTTTGAACACCTGTTACCTGCTAGGTGCTAGTCACCCTATTGATGAATTGGTTCAGTGAGTTCATGAATAGTCCTACGTACTACCCTAAACTAGGAGTAGGGCAGCCCAGGTGGCTCAGTGGTTTAGTGCCACCTTTGGCCCAGGGTGTGATCCTGGAGACCCGGGATTGAGTCCCACATCGGGCTCCCTGCATGGAGCTTACTTCTCCCTCTGTCTCTGCCTCTCTATCTCTGCCTCTCTCTCTCTCTCTCTCTCTCTCTGTGTGTGTCTCTCATAAGTAAATAAATAAAATCTTTAAACATGAGTAAATAAATAAAATATTTAAACCTATAAGAAAATTGGGAACTGTCCCTCAGACACATTCTTTTTGATTAATACTGCATTTGTTTGCCACCTTGCCCTGTTGGTTCTTTTTCTAGACTGACCTACAACCTTAGGAGGTCGATAAGTCTTTTTCTCCAGTCTTGATTAAGCAAATCAATAATAAAGTGATTTTAAAGGATATTTGAGGTGAATACTTTGTTACAGGATATGCCAATCTCCTAAAAACTCATTATCTGGGGATCTACAGCACTGCTTTTTTATTCTACGAGCTCACTGCTTGACTTTGACTGCTTGACTCAGTGCAGCGGTTGTCTAGGAAGGTCCTTATTAGAAGTTAAAAAGAAGAAACAGGAGTGGATTCTAACTTTAGAAAGACAAAGCTCATAGGTACTGGGTACTTCATAATTTTTATAAGAAACAATATTTTTAAATCTTAATTTCAAAGCTATGTACCTGCCTCCTTTTGGTTAGCTATGGCATCTAGGATTTGGAATAGATTTTTAGGAAAATTCTATATAGTATTTTTCTTATACTCCAAGGCATTATAAATGAGACATTTATCTCATTAGAATATGAAAAAAATGTGAAGTTGCTGCATGTTCTGAAAATTATAAAACTATGTGGAGTAAATAAGGAGATTGAGGAAAGCAGAAATGGGGCCAAACTCCAGAGTTGTTTGAGAAGACTAAAGTGTGTGAAATTATGTCATATTTTTACAGTTATTAGAGAAATATTTGTATAATTATTCCCTTTGGCCAATTCTTCCATCATACAAATAATTACTTTCTACTGTGTGAGTTCTGATTTTTATGTGTTGGGTTTTTATTAAATGAAGCAGAAGAAGCTTTCTACTGAAAGGAATTTATAGTTTATAAAAGTTATGGATTTTTGAGGTAGGAGCTGGCTATTTAAAATAGTGCATACATGTATAAACAACAACAAAAAAAAAATAAAAAAAAAACAACAAAAAAAACCAAAACTTAAATTGAAGGAAACCAGTAAATCTTGAAACTTTACCCTCAATACTGAGCTGTTTTAGGAGTAAAGAAGAACAAGAAAAATAATATCGGCTTATATTTAGACCATCGTGATATATTTGAAAGCTGAAAAGAAAGTATGTAGAAGAAATAAATAAGTGCTTTTTAAAAGTTTAATGTTTTAAAAGGAATTTAAGTGCCTGTAGAAAAAAAAAGTTTCTTTTTGACTGTCGGTAATCTTTTTGGCAGACATGGAAAGGGAGAGCCTTCATACCTTTATATTTTTAGTTCGTAACAAAGGATAAAATGTGCATGAATGGGGGGGAGCATTAACCCCCATTTGCCCTTGAACAGAATCTGTGATCACCTGGTGCCAAGGATACCAGTGAACAACAATGACCATGAATTATCCGAAGTTTCTCAAACATCTGGACATTTGGCACCCAGAAGCAAAACATCTGGACATTTGCTTGAGTTCTCCACTTTTCTTTCCCCTACCCCCAAGTTTGACAATTGTGTCAGAATAATAATGGTTGAGGACTACTTGCTACGTGCCAGAGCCAGGCTAAATATTTTACCTGCATTCGCTTGCTTAACCCTCCCGACAATTGAATGAGTCCTCTATTCTGAGTACAGTCATTTTACAGATGCGGGCTCTGAGGCTCAGAGAGGGAAGTGCAGACCTGGACGGAGAATCTGTCTGTTGGCTTACAAACGCTTGGCTGTTCACTGCAGTCCATTTTGCCCAAATGACTACTGAGGGTCAGGGCAACGGATGGCATATACCCAATTTGTGGCCAGGCTATTTAAAGACGGGGAAACTGTATGATATCCGAATTAAAAATATTACTCAGAAATATCACTGTCGTTGGCCAATTTGGTAACCTGGGGGAAAACTGTCCCCTTGCATTGCTCTTACTGGCAACACAGACGTGTTTAAACTCACCTTATCATTGTCTATTCCATGTACTACACTTGGGGTTATGACGAAACAGCTAAATATACTGGCATCTGCTTTGTCAGGTGGAAGAATTAAGAAATTAAGAATTAATTAAGAATTAAGAAATTAAGAATTAAGAAAAAGAAAAAGTGGACCAAAAAATGGAATAAGGGTAAGTATTGATGTCTGGGCCAAAGACGAACATTCCGATTCTCCTTCCTGGTTTGCTGTTTTGGTTTTAACTGCATGACCTTGAGCAAGTTGCTTAACATCTGAAGCCTCAGTTTCCTTGCTTGCTAAGCACAAAAGAAATAACAAAGCCTACTGCATCCTACAGTGCTGAAGGATGGGATAAAATAAGGCGTATAAAGTGCTTACTGCAGTGCCTGGCTCAGAGGGCGGGCTCAGAGCGTTAGTGACTATTATTATCAGGAAAATTTGTTATAACTTAAGCTAGAACGTGAGGGAACTGGAATTCAGATGGACACCTGACTCTCACTCCTGCCAGTGGGAGGTCCCTGGAGAGCACACAAACCTCCTGCAACTTTCACCTTCTGTTGTTTACCAAGCTCCACAGTTCAGAGGAAAGCAAGCATCACTTCCCCTGTTCCTACTGCCCCCTGCCGGCTGGGGAGGGAGAGAGGAGCCCGCCGAGGCGAAATGCAATTTGTCTTCCTACTCCAATCTCTCACTTCTCTCTGCCAGGTCTTCAGATTTTTTTAAATATTAGGGCCGAACAACCTTAGCCTCCTATAAAAGGATGTGAGAGCATGAATGTAATCACTGCCTCTTTAGTGCTGTAAAATTTTATGGTTATGTAGAAACTCAATGTTGTGTGTGTGTGTGTGTGTGTGTGTTTAAACGACTCTATGATGAAATTTCTCTGGATAAATAATTAGTTATGGCCAGAGACACATTGTGGGAGTAGCGTATTTTTTGACTTTTCAACACAGACAGATGGTTTACGCATCTTCAGCATTCAGAGCTTTCTGAGAAGCATTATATAATCTCAGTGCAGTTACCAAATGAAATAAGAAATTCCTCGTTTGGCAGATGGAGCTTGCATATCGAGTTCATAAACTTTAATACTTCTCCCAAGTCCAAAGTCAGAGACAACCTGCTCCAAGTCAGTTTCCCATTTGTACTTCATTAGGGAGTGTGTTTTGGAGGTCAGTGAAAACCAACGGAGTACGTTTTCATAATAACTTTCCTCACAATAAAATTATTTGGGAGGCAGCTATCCAACTTTTTCTGGAATGAGGGCAAGAAAAACGGGGACACGGAGTGAAGTTATTGGATACCTTATCTGGAACTGCCCAAAAAGTTGTCTGGGATCCAAAGAACACACAGTACCTTCTGGATCAGGGGAAAGGAGCCAAATGCTTTAATATTCCCAACAATTTTCATAACTGTGCAATTTCACAGAATTTTAAGGATTCCAACTACTGGAGAACAAAAGGCTTCTCAGAGGTGTAATCATGTCACATTATGGAAGTAGAGGCAGCAAATCTCCTGGCTAAGGGAAACAGATGTGCGTACGTGGCTTAGAGACAATGGTTGGTACTTGGGACAGGTAGCCGGATTGTCACTTTGGCTAAATGGTCTCGTGCACTGACTGGGGCTTCTCAGAGGTAACACAATGAGCCCAGAATACATTACACTTAATGAATGTATGATACCCCTGTAGTTATAGGAACTTGTGTTAGCCTTGTCCTAGAACATTCTGGAGAACCAGAACATGAATCCTGAGTCACAAACTCTGAGTAGAAAATCAAATCAGAGAGAACACATTTCCTTCAACGATTAAGAAAGCATATTCTGAGAGGCTAGAACATTCATCGTAGTTGCTTATTTTTCTTTTCTTTGTAAAAAATAATATTTTAGCTACTTCTAAATTCCATTTGGTTTTTTACAATCCCCATTAATTCAGTAGGATGTGGCCAAGATCCACAATTTCTGAATTGTGGTCAAGAAGCTTTTATCGTAATGTGGAACCTTTAGCTTCAATATGGTGAAAAGATCTTCAAGCTCATATATAGAGCATGGTTAACTTTTTCATCTTTTTCTTGCAAACACACACACACACACACACGACTTGAGGTAGGATTAGTTACACATATACCGTGTAGGTTTGGTGATAAATTGTTCTGAGATGAAGTTTTGAGGCTTCTAAACCAAATTTCCCTCAAAGGCAGTTCATATGTCAAGTTGCTACATTCACCAAATGACTGAAGTGTAACCATAACCAATGTAGCATGACCAATGCATCAGAATGAATACACTATTTCTCTTTAGTCTCTTAATTTGATAGTGATGATAACAGGGAATTTGTCATACTTCGTTTCTAATATTTGGCAGACCATTCAGATTATGGCCTTTACAAGTTACCTGTATATAAATCACCCTAAACTCAGTGCAGCTGGTATTTTTTCTGTGTTAATAGAAGTCACCTAGTTTTAGATGTTAATTCTCTAAAGCTCTGATGTTTCAGGCTGCTGTTGTGGGTCGTGGGCTGTGTGGTAGGCAGGCTCTAAGATGTCCCTCGATGATCCCCGCCTCCTGCCTGTGTGCAATTTTCTTCCTTTCACCATGGATTGAATTTACTGACTTAACTTCCAATGAATAGGAATTTGGCAAAAGCCGTGGGATGACACGAAGTTTAGGCGACAAGAAGACTGTGGCTTCCATCTCAGGTGCCCAGTCTTGTGATCTCGCTTTCTTGTTCTCTTCACTCTAGGGAAAATATGCCGCCATATTGTGTGTAGCCCTTTGGAGAGACCCACATGGCAAAGAACTGAGGACTCTGGTCAACAGCCAGGGAGCACCTGCCAACAGCCTTGAGAGTGAGGTTAGAAGCAGACTCCCCACTCCGTCAATGGTTGATGTGACCCCAGTTCCAGCTGACACTGGCTCTGTAGCTTTGTGAGAGACTGAACCACAGTACACCCAGCTAAACCGCACCTAGATTCCTAACACACAGTAATTGGGAGACAGCGAATGTTTGTTCCACTACACTGTTAAGTTTGGGGATAATTTGTTAGCTAGCAATTGATAACTAATATGTATTTCTATGCCTGTTGGTTGTTAAATATCACAGAGTAACTGTAAGTAATTATTAAATACACGGATCCATATTCTTTGGCAGGCATGATAGGCCAGGCCCCTACCCAGCAGGAGAAGAAAGTGGGGGGCTATTTGGGTCTATAGTTAATAAATATATTGTGCACATGTAATGACAATGCCTCATTTCACCTGAGATTTGGGTCACCCTCAAAATCATATAAAAAAAGGGAAGATGACTGAACAATAAATGGAAGGAAAACCGTATTTGAAGTTTTCTTTTTAAATCGATTTCTGATGACTTTTCCAGAATTATATCTTTCTGAGCATTAAGAAAAAAAATTTCCTCTTTAATCAAGTCAAGTCAGACGGGCTTTCTTCAATCACTTTAATCGTATATAGAGTCCGGGAGCAGGGAAGTGAGATTTAGCATTTTGTCTACTCATTCCCCTAAGTGACACAAATGCGTCAAAAGTGCTAATAGCTTAGCCTTAAATAGTTTGTTGTAAAATAGAATAACCCAGAGAGTTCTGCCCAAAGCAGTTTTTTCCCCCTTTAGAAAATTTAACAATAAATGTCTCAGGGTCAGAAGGATGCGGTTGCTCGGAGCTGAGAGCCCACAAAGATTGCAGCAGTCACATTCAAACAATATTGTTTGCCCTCCCCTCCGTTTCCTCAGGGGTGCACAATACTTTTTCCTCCCCACCCTGCAGCTCTCTTTCTAAAATTGTTTTGGACCTTCGGGGGCCTTCTATATTAAGACTGAAGGAAACTGGAACCATTTCGTGTTCTTTCTTCAGAGCATTTTTCCTGGATGTGATAATCTGAGTGAATGTGGGAGAGCCCTGGCTTCCCGGGAGGCTCCAACCCACCGCCTCACACCCTGCAGGCCGCCCTCTTTCCCTCCTTCGCCCTCTCCCCTGCACCTTCACACTCTCTTTGATGTCCCTCCACCCTCCTTGGCTTTCCCTCCAACCTTCCGCCATTTGCCACAAAGCGAAGTGGGGTGAGGAGGAGGGAAAACAAAACATAACAGAAGACCATTCAGAAGTTTCTCTCCTTCTCTGAAATAGGGCAGCAGCCTGGCCAAGCGAGCGCAGTTTGGTGAATTCTTCTAGGTAATTAGTTTCTTAGAAATTTGCTGGGTTGTAGAATCTTCTTCCCTTGAATCTTAGGAATGTCTGAAATCCCAGACAAGCACTCTTCCCACAGAGTGATGTTAAGAGGCTTAATTAACAGAAAATGTTGTGTGTCACACATATCAAAATTTAAATGACAAGAATGAATCTGGCCAGTAAGATTTCTGAGACCACTCGATGTTGCCAGAACAGATTTTTCCATGCCCATAAGAGAAAATGAAAGGTATGTTTGCTGCTTCAGTTTCCTCTGGAATTACGCTGGTCCTGTCATTTTCTCCAGTGGTTACTTTTTGTGAATCTATAGGGCAAGCTATCATTATGGATTGTTTATTTGGCTCCTCTTCAATCCACAGTCCTGTTAATATTCCTTTCTTGATTTTTCCAAGGGTTGGGGAGAGCCTGGCTTATTTGCAGGAGGCTGCTATTTTTCACTCTTGTTAAATTCTTCCTGCCTTCTCCCCTGTGAAGAGTCACTTCCTGTGCCCACTCTGTTCCCCAGAGACCTTTCTGCTCTTGAATGGAATCTTCTACTGACTGTCTGTGGCCTTGAATTAGAATTGTATTATAAATCGAAGTGAAAGCTGTCCCAGGTGTAACTAGAATTTCAGCTCTCCTAATGCCAAGCCCTGCTACCTCTCCAGTGTCAACAGAGAACCTCTCCTTTTTCAAGATTTTGCAGAACTGAAAATCAGATCTTCCGGATGTAAGAGGGGGAGTGTTTGCACAGTGACAAGAACATGGGGGGGGGGCAGGGATGGAGGGGGTGCATTATTCTTACTCCCTTAGCTCCACCCTTTTCTAACTCCTTCGTGGAAGTGTTGTCTTTACTTTGGGCAGCTTTTAAGACCTCACTGTAGAAACAGTAGCAGGTTGGCTATTGGCTCCAAGGCATTTTCACCCTGTAGCCATCAGATACACTCTCTCCTTTTCCTTCTGTGAAACAAATAGCATGCCACCCTAGAGCAGGCTTTATGATTGCCTGATGGATAGTGTGTGCCTGAAACAAAATATTATTAACAGATGACTTATAAAAATTGTCCTTGCAGTTCCGTGATGGAAAACAACTGTTATTTAAAAACTGAGCCAAAGATGAAACTTTTATTGAATATATACATTTCATAAAAATATATTGAATGTATGTTCAATAAACACATACACATTCAATACAATCAACGCTAGCTATCAAATATTAAATGACTTTTGTCCTTTATTCTAGCACTTTTAATGAGTTCCATGACATCAGCCAAGACTGTTAAGCTCTCTAGGCATCTGTTTCTACATCTGTAAAATATGAGGAACTGAAAAATAATTCGACTCCATTTCTATAGCTCCTCATTCTCTGCTTCTGTGACTCTCATTTCGGTTTGGATACGGAGAGTCTGGGCAATCAAAATCCACATTTGACTCTCAAACCTCAAGCCGGCCAATAGAGTCAACCTTCTCCTCTTAACACACTCTAACGAGAATGACTCAAATACGCCATATGAGCTCATTTTTCACTTACTGTTCCAACTGACCTCATACAGCTTTTATGAGCAATTAAATGACAAGGAGGGAGGAGGCAGAGGAGGAGAATCAAAGGCCTTGGTCCATTCACAAGCTGGATTAGTGAGCTGTGCTGCCCTCCCCATGGCTTGTGTACAGCTTCAACTCAAGCAGTCCCACTGGAGATTCTGGACTTCCTCAATGTGATGAGATGCTCTCCTCTATAAGGATGAGGTGGCCAAAGATTGCTTGTAGAAGCACCCCTTTTAGTCATGCTTCTGGTAATGGTGATGACTTGCACAGGGCCATGCTTCCTCTGGCCCTGCCTTCTGATAGGAATGCATGTGAGCGTTTGTGTAAAGACTGGGTGACTGAGTCCCACGAGGAGGTGTCACATCTGTCTCCTGGAGCAGTTTTCATCTATTTGTGCATCGTTCTTGGATAAAGGTAACTGGCTCTTGCACGAACCGAAGAGTTTCTTAGTACCTTGATCTAACTAAGTTGAGTAAAGCTAACTTGTTTGCTACTGGACTGAATAACCTTTCAACTCTGAGAAGGAAACTTCATCAGTATTGCACAAAGAATGATGAAAGTCTATCCATATTAATATCTAGCCTTCAGGGTGAATCACATAAAGCTCTTCTTGACTGAGACAGATCATAAGTTTTCTTATCAGAATCTTATTTTTCTTGTTTCGGAATCGTCAGGAAAAGTAGAATGCATAACCCATGACCTCTGCCATATTGAGAGAGATAGAATAGATGTTTTCCTGGCACATCTTTGTCAAAAGAATAATTTCCCATGTCCAAGGAACCCACAAATTATTCTATTATCAGTATCTTCAAACAGAAAATGTTTCAAGAGGGCTTTTCATCATCTGCTTGTTTTCATGTTCACCTTCATGTGACTTTTTTAACTGAAAAATCGAATTTCATCACTGTAGTGAGTGGAGACAGCCCAAGAGAGCAGAGTTAAAGCTTGCAGTTACCTGGAGAGGCAAAGAGGGCTTGTAGAACCTGGGAACAGCTCAGATTCACTCTCCCAAATCTGCCATGCCCACCATCTAACCCATGAAAGGTTCTAAGCCACCCCAAAATCTTCTTAGAGCTCCAACTTATTTCTTGGATTCCCTTGGTTTCCAGGCCATCACTTATTAGTTATCTGATCTTTAAGAAGCCACTGTGCCTCTGTGATATGAGTTCCAATTTGGAAAATGGAATAATAATTCTGGCTTTACCTGCCCCACAGGACCATCATAAAGATAAAAAAGGATGATGTGCATGATGGACTTTTGAAAAGTAAAATTTATGATACATACACAAAGAAATGGATTCTGGTGATATCAACATTTTGATAGGAAACCCTCCCGGTTCAGTAACTTGAAGAGGATAAAATATATATTTTTTATGCTCAGGAGCTTTTGAGTTCTTTCCCTCTAAAACTCTAAAAACTCGTATACTTTGGTTCTTTTCTCTGTGTCCCAGACTTTCAATAGGCTGACATCACAGCAGAGGTTAAAATAAAGCAAATAGACAGTGGCCTAGATGTGTGTGTGTGTGTGTGTGTGTGTGTGTGTGTGTGCGCGCATTGAGAAAACGCACATGTACCTTTGACCCAGCTACTACATATGTTCATACAATTAAAAAAGGAATAATGACTCATTAACCAAACAAGTCCCAGAAAAAAATACTCATTTCATACAATCATAGCGACTTCCTCACTGCTTCCACTTCATTGCTGCTTATGTGAGTAAAAACAACATGCTAAATGGAGACTTTCAGGACCCCATGGGACCAATTAATGCCACGTGACTTCCTCTCTGCCTTCCATGAAAATAACTATATTATAATGGTCTGTGATATTAATATCAGCTTTGGAAAAGTCAGGCAGTGGCTCCATAGGGAAGGAAGTGGCCTGAGCAAGAACTGTGGAATGTGCAGTATTTGACAGACTGGAGGCCACATCTTTTCATAAGCTATATCACATAGTTAACAGAGGTGGGGACACCAAATGGGCTTGTGGGTTAATTAGGGTTAAAAGGCCACCAGGGTAGTCTATCTCTGATCCTGAACTCCAAGAAAATGTGGTTATTGGGGGAAGTTTTAGAAATTCAAGTTCTCAGAAATAAAACCATTTCCAAAGCGTCTCTTCCCTTCCTCCCCCGCCCTGCCAAACTTCTCCAGATTTCTGCCCACCACAGAGGCAGGATGTATTTTGGCAACCTCTGTTTGTGTTGGAGTGTAGACCTGGGATGAAGACTGGTGAGAGTACCTCCCAAGTACGTTGAGTAGTTTGGTGGAATTTTCTAGTGACACCAGATTGCAGGGCAGAACCAAAGGGAATGTGAGGCATAACATTGGTAGGCTTGTTCCAGGGCTCCTTCAAATGCAACTGTAAGAATATCCAAGTCTACATCCCACTCAGGCTCTCTCTTGGTCCAGACTCGCTGCAGCGTCCTGGAGAGGTTCAATGTTCTTCCTGTGGCCAAATTCTCCTCTCTAGCAAATGGCAGTGGGCCAATTTTCTTGATTGTAGATTGCTGTGGTTCATTAACTCCACTCAAGGGTGGTCCCAAAGCACAGCAGAGAATAAAAACTCCCCTAGGAGTAGATATCTGCTGGTACATCTGGTGAACCAAGAGAGATGGCCTGCGGCAACAACCTAGATCTAATTTTTGGACAGTAGTTAATGATTTGGTCAGATGATCAGAGGATTACAGGAAAAAATACTGGAGAGTTGGTGGTGAAGAACCTTAGGGAAGAAGTTGGATAAACTTAGAATGAGCCCAGAGTATGAGAATATTTGTACCTAATCAGCGTGTTCACCAAAATGCTCCCACTGTGAAGAAATTTTAAGTAATCAGGAGGAAAAAATGACTTTTATTAAAGATGACCACCAGTTGTGGTACTTAATCAATGGACTCATTAACAAAACAGCTCAGGTGGTCGGAATGAACCTAATGACATGAAACTAGTGACAAGGACTTCCTCCCATCATTGAGCTGGACCTGACTGGACCTGAGCTGAGACCCCTACTGGCCAGAGTAGCAACCAGTGCTGAGCACTGGGTTGATACTGTTCCCAGGAGGGCCAGTCAACTACCTGATAGAAACTGATATGATTACATTGGACAATTCCATTGTAGCAGGGGAAGAAATTACCCACCAAAATAGTTATTTTGTATTTAGGGTTTTTTCACTGCCCTGTTGTGCTTCTACTAACACTTTCATCAGAGGAACTTACTTAAATTCTTAAACATCATAATAGAATCCCTACTCTAGATTTTTAAAAATTTTATAATCATTGTGATTTTCTTGATATTTATTTTTCAAATCTCTTGAAATAACAGTCAAGGTGACTCCTAACATATGATAATGCCATTCAAATAAACTTTTGAAATAATTTAAACAAACTGACCTATACTAAAATTTTAAATTGTGACTAGGTTGCTCTAAGAAACTCACTTTACAGAGAAAGAATGGGCTGATGACTATAGAATTCACTGGTCTAGCCGTAGTATTGTGCTACTTTCCAGAAGCAACTGACCTTACAGAAAGATGGAATGCTCTTTTGAGGACTCAAATGTGGTACCAGCTGGCTACCAGCTGGTAGACAGTGCTTTGCAAATTTGTGATGCTGTCAGGATGAAGTGTTTACTTTGAATTAATGATGAGTAAATGGCCATTCTTTCTCCCTGTCCTAGAACACACAAATTCAGGAGTTTTGGGGGAAGAATCATGGGGGTACCACTCACAATTACATCTAATGACCAACTATCAAACTTCTGAGTTCTGCCTCTGGGCTCTGCTGGTTTAGTACCCAATGGAGGATTGCTCCCACTAAGAAATCACAGTAATTCGGTGAAATTGGGAGCTGAACCAGCCATTTGGACATTCGGGAATTCTCATGCCACTCAAGGAAGAGGAGGGAGAAGGAGGAAGTTGAATTTTTGGTGGGTTGAGTGATCCTTACTACTAAAAAGAAGGAAAAGACAGATCATGGACACAACTCAAGGGCACCTCTTGTACTATAATGTTGAGTGGTAAAGATGAACAGAAGTCTTGCAAGCTCATACAAGCAGGAAAGACAAAGGCTTAGGTATCTGAAGATTGAAGATTTAGGTTCAGGTTGCTCTTCTGTGTGACTGCTGAGGCCGAGAGAACATGGAAGAGCAGTTAGGGGAAAGCTACAAACACTAGCTACGGTCTGTATGTAGATTCCATTGGTTGTAGTTATAATTACTTTTTAACCTTCAGTTTTAGAAATTCATGATGGAATTAAAACAGGAAGAAGGGGTAATGGTGAGAGAACTTGAGCTGAAAGTGGAGGGAGAAAATAATTAAACTTTGTATTTTCTCTGGAAAAAGGGTATGTTTTTGGTTACATGGAATAGGTTATCTACACTGTGTAGAAATATTTTTGTAAGTGTAAGTTTGGGAGTAAGGATTTATAAGGCCACAAGGCAGTCAAAGAGTCTATATTATAATAGACTCGACTATTTAGAATCTCAATATCCTTTTATTTGTGAGGAATCCCCAAGTAGGTATGCTGGAAGGACCCCACTTTTCAGTAGGGAAGAGAAAGGAGGCAGATATCTCCTCTCTTTGCTCCTGACATCAGTTGTCCATTGGCCTAGACTCGGTCAATCCTATTTAAGGTATCATGCAAGACTTTGATACCTGAGTGGCTGATACCAAGGGGACAAACCAAGGGGGACAGGTAAGAATGAGCCCAGAGTAGGAGAATATTTGTAGACCAAGGGGACAGGTAAGACACTATTTATGATGGCAGGGACAACGGAATTAAGAGGGTCCTGAGGCGGGGTTGGCTGGCGTCTAGGGTAGATGTGGTGAGAATGAAAGGAATAGCACATGCTGAGAGCCGGTGACATTTTAACCTATTGGTTCCAGTGCTGTCATCCTAGCTACATTTCTGGCTTTTTTTTTTTTTTTAAGATTTATTTATTTATTCATGAAAAATACAGAGAGAGAAGTAGAGACACAGGCAGAGGAGGAAGCAGGCTCCCCACAGGGAGCCTGATGCAGAGCTCGATCCCTGATCCTGGGATCACTCCCCCCCACACACACCCCGCAGAGTGGAAGGCAGACACTCAACTGCTGAGCCACCGAGGCATCCCGCTTCCCATCCATTTTCTTTTTTTTTATAAATTTATTTTTTATCGGTGTTCAATTTGCCAACATATAGAATAACACCCAGTGCTCATCCCATCAAATGCCCCCCTCAGTGCCCATCACCCAGTCACCCCCACCCCCCGCCCACCTCCCCCCTTCCACCACTCCTTGTTCGTTTTCCAGAGTTAGGAGTCTCGCATGTCCTGTCTCCCTTTCTGATATTTCCCACTCATTTTTTCTCCTTTCCCCTTTATTCCCTTTCACTATTTTTTATATTCCCCAAATGAATGAGACCATAAAATGTTTGTCCTTCTCCGATTGACTTATTTCACTCAGCATAATACCCTCCAGTTCCATTTTCTGACTCAGATTCTCCAGCCTTCATATTGGCTTGGGAGCTTTCAAGATCCTTCCAATAAATTATTTTCCTGCTAAAGATGGCCAGAGTTCATTCTCATCATATGTGCAGTGGTACAATGGCTCAAGGAACTATTCATTCACCTCAGGCTTCTGTGGTCACTCTGATGTTGGCCACTGTTTGGGTGGAAGACCCCTCTCTTCACCAAAGGCTTGTTACTCCCCTGTCTTTCCATGTCACATCTGTCTATACTTCTTTCAGTAGAGAAGACCCTTTCCCTCTGTGAGCATAGCGTAGTTTTTCCTTGGGACTGGACCAGAGGAGGAAACAATCGCTATGAAGTAAGCAAAATAGTCCTTGAAGTTAATTCCAGCTATTTATGGGGATTAATCAGATGAGTTGTGACTACCTGGATTCAAAGTAAGTTCCTTTCTCTTCAAGTTAAAGTTATACTAATTTGCTTCCATTTTTATGCTGTAAACTCACTTCCTGGATCTGGCAATTAACTTCAATATCCTCAACCTTCTTCCTCCCAGACAGCCTTTTGGGACATTAAAAATATTATCTCCTTGGTGTTTCTTACTCTGCCATATTTAAACTCTCCCTAGATGAAAACAGGGAATTTAGGAGTCTTAGCTGTTGATATATTGTTTCAGATGGACAGAGGTCCACTTAGTGATACAATTTAGCTTAGATCTCTGGATCTGAAAGGGCCCATTGAGAAGAAAGGAAACACAGATTTTTTTTTTTTTACAGAATGTTTTTAATACAAAAAATGATCTTGCATTCATTTAAATTTTTCATTCAACAAATGTTTTTGGAGAAGCTATTATGCATCAGGTACTACCCTATTCACTGGAGATTTATATATGAACAAACAAAGCGTCTTGCCCTTACTTTGGTGGTGGGGGAGATACAGATGGTAATTGGATAAAAAAAGAATCCATGTTCAATGGAGTGTGACAGGAGCACGTTCACATGTTCAAGAAGCTATGAAATGGCCAGTACCTGCAGAGTGAGCAATAGGGCAAAATTAGATGTAATGGGGAAGTGGAGCGTGAAGGACCTTGAGAACATTGGAAGGATTCAACTTTGGCTTCAGGATGGAAAGCCATTTGAGGATTTCAACCAAGGAAAGACATTATCCAACCTACATTTTTTTTTTTTACAAGAGCAAGTATAATTTTTTTTTAATTGGAGTAAAATTTACATGCAGTGAAATGACAGATTTTAAGCATACTCTCAGGTTAATCTGCCAGCGCATACATCCCTGTAACTAAAACCTCTGTTAAAATAAAATATATTGTCATCATCCCAGGAAATTTTCTAATTTCCCTTCTCAGTGAATTCTTGCTCCCAGGAAACCACTATTCCAATTTTAATCAAAATAAATTAGTTATATTTGTCTTAGAATTTCATTTAAATAGAATCATATGGTACCTATTCTCATGTGGCTGGCTTCTCCAACTCGGCATAATGCTTTGGAGGGTCCCTCATATACAAATCAGTAGTTCATTTTTTTAAATTGAAGTATAATTGACATTATATTAGTTTCAGGTGCACAACATAATGATTCAGTAATTGTACACATTGTGAAATAATCACCACAATGAGTCTAATTGACATCTATCACCATACATAGTTACAAAATATGTTTTTCTTATGATAAGAACCTTCAAGATTTCCTCTCCTAGCAACATTCAGATACATAATACAGTATTACTGACTATAGTCACCATTGGGTATATTACATCACATGATTTATTTATTTTATAATAGAAGTCTACGCTTTTTGATCCCTTTCACTCATTTACACACCCTCCACTCCCAACAACCACCAATGTGCTCTCCGAATCTATGATCTCTGTTTTATTTTTGCTTTTAGGTTCTACATATGAATGAGATCACACAGCATTTGTCTTTCTTTGTCTGTCTTATTTCACTTAGCATAACGCTCTCAAGGTCCATTCATGTTGTCACAAAATGGCAAGATTTAAATCTTTCTTATGGCCGAATAACATTCATGCACACACATACATACCATATCTTCTGTACCTATTCATTGTTGATGGACACTTGGTTATTTCCATGTCTCAGGTATTGTAATACCTAATAGTGCTACAATGAACATAGGGGTGCATATATATTTTTTTGAATTAGTGTTTTTATTTTTTTCAGATAAATACCTAGAAATAGAATTGCTGAGTCATATGGTAGTTTTCTGTAATTATTTTTTAAAGATTTATTTGTTTATTTGAGGGAGAGAAAGACGGAGGGGGCACACAGTGGCCCAGGCAGGGAGAGGGAGAGAGAATCACAAGCAGACTCCTTGCTGAGTGCGGAGCCGGACTCGGAGCTCCATCTCAGGACTCTGAGATCACGATGTAAGCTGAAACCAAGAATCTGACACTTAACTGACCGCACTGCCCAGGTGCCCCTCTGTAATTTTTTGAGAAACCTCCATACTATTTTCCATAACAGCTGCACAATTTACATTCCCAAATTCTTCCTATTCTCACCAATGCTTGTTATTTCTTGTTTGGTTACAACTATCCTAATGGGTGTGAGGTGGTATCTCATTGTGGTTTTGATTTTTCATTTCCCTGATGATTAATGATGTTGAAAGTTTCTTTAATGTACCTGTTGCCCATCTGTATGACTTAGGAAAATGTTTAGCAGTTCATTCTTTTTATTCCCAAATAGCTGTCCATTGTATGACTACATCACAGGTTATTTATCTATTCTACCGTTGATAGTAATTTGGCTTCTTTGTTTGTTTACTTATTTTTTATTTCTTTACTTTTTAAAATATTTTACTTATTTATTCATGAGAGACCCAGAAAGAGAAGCAGGGACATAGGCAGAGGGAGAAGCAGGCTCCCTATGGGGAGCCTGATGGGTGACTCAATCCCAGGACTCTGGGATCACGACCTGAGCCGAAGACAGACACTCAACCACTGGGTCACCCAAGCACCCCTGTTTTGTTTATTTTTGCCATTATTAATAAAGCTGTTGTGACCACTCCTGCCAAGTCTTTTTTTTTCCTATATGGACACATTTTCATTTCTCTTTAATAGACACTTAAAAAGGTAATTTCTGGGTCATAGAGTAAATGTATCTTTAACCTTTTTAGAAGTTGACTAGTAGTTTTTCAAAGAAGCTGTACCATTTTATACTTCCATCAGCAACGTAAGGGAGTCCTGGTTGCTTTACATTCTCTAGAAAATTTGGTGACTGCCAGCTTTTGAAATTTTAGCTGTATCTTACTTTACCTTACTTCTATACAAGTTATAAATCTCACCTTACAATGTTATTAGTTTTGCTTTAACAGGTCAAATTTTTAAAAAGAAGTTATAAGAAGAAAAGAAACATTTTATAGTAAACCACTTATTTATTACTTCTATTACTCTTTATTTTTTTCCTGTGGGTTCTACTTTCTATCTGGTATCATTTATCTTCAGCCTGAAGAAAATTCTTTGGCTTTTCTTATAATACATTCTATCAATTTTTGCTTATTTGAAGATTCCATTGTTTTATTCTCCTTCTTGAAGGATATTTTAATTGGCCATATAATTTGATTCTGTATTGTGGGGTTTTCCCCTTTGGTTATTCTAAAGACAACATTCCATTACCTTCGGGCTGCCATTTTTTCTGAGAAGTTAATGGTCATTTGTGTCACTGTTTCTCTGTATATAATGTATGGGTTTTTTGGCTGCTTTCAGAACTTTTCTCTTTGTCTTTGGTTTTCAGCAGTTTGACTGTGGTGTGCCTACATGTAATATCTCCTTTTTAATTTAGTCTATTTGGGGTTTACTGAGCTTCCATCTATAAGTTGATATTTTGGAATAAATATGAGAAACTCCTAGTTATTACTTCTTCTTTTGGGACTCCAAACACATGCATATTAGACGGTTTTAATTGTTCCATAGATTCTTACGTCTCTTTATTTTTCAATTGTTATTTCTCTATTCTTCTGACATTTCCAGTCTATTTTTCTGTCATCTGTAGCATCTATTGAATTTTTAATTTGAATTATTATTCTAGCTTAATATTTTTTATTTGATTCTTTATTTTCTAGTTACATCTCTCTTTTTTTTTTTTTTTGACGTATCTCTTTGTTGATACTTCCAATATCTTCATTCATTAAGGTCATATTTTCCTTGACAATATTTTATAATAAGCATTTTAAAGTCCTTGCTATATCCAATATCTGGGCCATCTCAGGATAGGTTTATATTGTTTCTTTTTCTTTGATTTGGGTCCCATTTTCCTTTTTCCTTGCATATCTTGATATATCTGATCATGTGCTAAACTTTGTGAATGCTACATTGTAGAGGTTCTGAAGTGCATGGAGTTTTGTTTTAGTAGGAAGTTCAAGGACTAGTTGTTTACAATGAACTTCTAAAGACTTTGTTTTCTGCTTTATTATAGTGGATCTATGGAGAGCCTAAAGTGTTTCCCATCCCCACTCCCCCTTTGCTCCCCTAGGGGGGAGCAAGATCCAAATTCCATCTCCCCTCACAATTTTGCCAGAGCCTTGTTTAAAGCATTCTTAGGGCAGATACAGAGTAGGACTTACTCTAGAATATAGTCCTTACTCCTATGGCTTGGCCCTTCCCACATCTCAGGTAGTTTCTCCAACATTTCCAAGTACTACGCAGGCCCCGGCATTAGCCAAGGACTTGCAGTTTTCCTCATCTGGGCTTTTGAACAGTGCCTTCCTCCCTGGTTACCCATCCTTTAGATTCTAGTTGCTTCATTATCCTCAACTCTGATGTATATACTAAGTCAGTTCAGGTCAATGTACTAAGATTGTGAACTTATTCTTGGTACAATTCTTATTTTCTTCAGGAATCACAAGTGTTTCATTGCCTGTCATCCAACGCCTGATAACGATATTTCGAAATATACGATAACATATATTTCTCTGGTTCTATTGTTGTTTATTGTGTGAGGGCTAGTATGGTACCACTTACTTTGTCCTGGACAGAAGCAAAGGAATTCCCTCTTTAAGCTAATTTCCCCACTTCCCCTCTATGGTTTTAACATATTTGGTGTGTGAACCACACTGTCTTAGGTACTGGTTCTGTGCCTAGACAAGCTAGCCTCTCCTTTTCCTCCAGGAAATTTTATTCTGTAAGCCTTTTAACTGTTCTTTGTTACCAGACCTTTATTGGGATTATCTTCGCCCACCCAAACTCATCTTCCAAGCTGAAAATCCTGGTGTTGGAGCTGTGGGTTTCTGGTCCCTTTCCTCTCAGAATGTCCTGGGCTTCTCATGCAAATCAGCCTGTCTTCTCTTCCTCTGGCCTCTTCCCTACTCTGTATAGCAAACAAGCAGTACAAAAACAACAAAAGGTCCTATTAAATACTAATTCCAGGACAACAGATGCTTGGTTGCTGTATGTCAACATGCCTAAAAGGGCTGCTCATGACCACTCTCTAACTTAAGCAAGCTCAAGCAAGACAAAACAAAACAAATTCCAGTAAACTTTGGCAAATAGTCAAATCGTTAAGGAATCTACTCCAGCTCACACAGTAGCCAGGGACAGAATTAGCTATAATACTGCCTGTCAAACTCACAGAGGATGCTTTTCCATTCCATATGCTTAGCAACAATCTATAATTCTTAGGTGGACTCGTCACCCAACAGGGTTCATTCAGTAGGACTGAGAAAGAGTTATACTTTGGTTGTGGTGGTGATGGTGGTGCGTGTGGGTGTGTGTGGGTGTGTGGGTGTGTGTGGGTGTGTGTGGGTGTGTGTGGTGGCAGGCAGGGTGCGGTCGTGGGTGGCACAGGAAGAGCAAGGTCTCTGGACAGGGCGCTGCTGTGGGCAGACAGGAAATGGAGCAGGAGCTCTCAGTACCTGGGGATGGCAGAAGGGTGCTATCCGCGGGGTCCTGTCTGGTTCTTTCTAATAACTCGAAAATAGTTTCAATGAGCATTCCTTGATTTAGGGGCAGTCGCTTTCTGGCTCTCCAGTGGTTTTCACATTAAGGGCATCCCCGATGATATCTACGTCCCTGATCCTCTGTGCAAAAGGGTATTTTCCTCCAGACTTGAGCTCTTGATCATGTTGGCAGAAAATTGAAACTCAGACTGAAAAGGAGACATGCCTGGGCTCTGCAGCCTCTGAAGGATCTCTCTGTCCCCTCATTTCCCCGGGTCCTGTTGGGCAAGTGACGGAGGGGTGGGGGAGGAGGCCGCTTCTTGCCTCTATTTCCTCCTTCCCTCTCCAAAGATACTCAGGGCCCACCCCCAGGTGATGCCGTCTCCCCGGAGAAACAGAATGCACCCAGGCAGCCCTAAGGGGAGGGGAGCTCCCGCCCCCCCCTCCCTACCCCCCCACCCCCCAGTGCAGCGGGGCTGTGCTGCAGCCACATTCAGCAAAACCTATGGGGAGCTCCCCGGCAGGGCGGCTTTGATGATTTCTTCAGACACATGGAGCAGACTGACAAATTGACTTTCAAGTGAAAGGTCAGTGCCGAGAACCGAAGGGATGGAGCATCTGGATTCACAATTAAAACGCCCGCAGAGCGGGGTTTGCAGCTCCGGCGTCTCGGTGTGTAGGAGGGTGCTGTCGGAGGGGCTCGTCTGGCAGCCCAGGCCCACCCCGACCTCGGATGGGAGAAATAAAAATTCCTCTTGGTGGCTCGGGGCGCAGCCGGGAGGCCGCGGGGTGCGTGCAGGGAGCTCCCGCTCCTCGGCCCCAGTGCAAACGGCCTTCTTGCAAACTCGGGTCTGGCCCAGCCGGGTCTGTGGGCGGGCGTGAGGGGCTCCTGGTCATGCCTGTGCCCGCCAGTCTGTAGCTCCGGGTTAAAGAACCCCGATGATGGCCCTTGGAAAGCCGGTTCCATCCCTGATCTGCTCCGTGACCTTGGGGTGCGCCCCGACACCTGCTGTCCAGCATCGCAGGAGGCTGGGTCCCTCCCCCGCTCCTCTTGCTCCTAAGAACATTGGTTCTGTCTCCAGCTCCCCAAGCGGTTCCATACCCAGAGATATGATGAAAGAAAACAGGATATTCCTAAGAAGTGCCCCCCCTCCCCCAGGCTGCGGACCTCGGAATGTGCTGTGTAGTTTGGGGGGCCTCAGAAAACCTCGAGTTGGGGTTGCTCTGGGTGCTTTCTCTGCCCACCACTGGCTTTTGAGTTTTTACTGATATAATTAAGCAGGTAGATGGTAAAACCCTGTAATGACACCATTCATTATGGGATGTTTACTCCCCCCCCCCCCTTTGCAGCAGTGAGCACCCCCCCCCCCAGGAGGTCTTTAAAACCTCTGTTGAATGATGGGACACAGACCCTTTTGGCCCTGGAGGTTCTGCCGGTCCTGCTACCTCACACAGGCCCAGCAGGTGGTTCCACTTTGGGGGGCACTTAGGAAGGGATATTTATAGCTTACTCTTCTCCCTCCTCCTCCTCCTTCTCCTCCCTCCTCCTCCCAAGAAGCGGTCAAGATAATGAAATTAAGCTTGGAGTAGAAAGTGTTGAAGAATGTTGCTAGGAAGAGAGAGAAACTGGGCATAGAGCTCAAAAGGTCTTGACCTGGAAAAACAAAAAAAAAACAGAAACAGTGTTTTCTGATAAGAACAACAGAGGATTGAGCCCCTGGCTGCACTGGTTGGAAACCAAGGCACCTTTTGCTTTAATAATGCATGCTCAGGACACCTGGATGGTTCAGTGTTTGGCTCAGGGTGTGATCCTGGGGTCCTGGGATCCAGTCCCACATCGGGCTCCCCTCAGGGAGCCTGCTTCTCCCTCTGCCTGTGTCTCTGGCTTTCTCTCTGTGTCATCAATCAATCAATCAATCAATCAATTAATCAATCTTTAAAAAAAATAATGCAGGCTCTGGAGCTATTCTGCTGGGGGTAAATCCTTCTTCTGTGACCTCCTAGCTGTGTGACCTTGGGCATGTTATTTAACTTCTCTGTATCTCAATTTCCTTTTTTTGAAAACTGAGGATAATAATAATGGTATCTATCTCAGAGCTGTGGCAAAGGTAAAATTATTTAATATGGATGAAATGCTTAGAACAATCTCTAGCACATAGTGACTCTTGGCAAATATCATTAATTTTCTGTAGGGTAATTCACTGTCCTTTTGTTACCTTCCTCCTCCACTGCTGCTTTCAGGGAAACATATTTGAGCTTTACAATAACCTATAGGAGGGGAGCAGTGCAAGTGAAATTATTATCATCTTTTTTTTCAAATATTTTATTATCTATTTATGAGAGACAGAGAAAGAGAGAGAGGCAGAGACATAGGCAGAGGGAGAAGCAGGCTCCCCATGGGGAGGCCGATGTGGGACTCACCCCAGGATCTTGGGATCACGCCCTGAGCCAAAGGCAGACACTCTACCACTGAGCCACCTGGGTGTCCCAAGGTCCTGATTCTTACCTACATTTTCTCTTGTATTTCTCCTATTCACTTTTAGCACTCATTTCATTTCCTTTAAAGCAAAAAAAAAAAAAAGAAGTTATATTTATGTACAGCAAATATTTGTGGGATACCTACTATATTCTAGAAATTGTTCTGAGTACTTGGGATGTAAGGTGAATAAGATGTATTCAGTTCTTGCTCTCATGGAGATTCCAACTTCATGCTTTCTCATCTCCTCTGTTAGAATCTCTCTTAGCAGTTCTGATCTATCTTTATATCCACCAAAGTAGCACAAAAGATCAGTAAGTATTCAAATCCTGGTTGATAAAATACTTAATAGCAAATATTTGAGTACTTGCTAATGTTAGACATCGTTAGTCGTTTTACGTT